>NC_056624.2:58000086-58347586 GCF_002870075.4 Lactuca sativa
TACTTATTTTAAAAAAGTGATTAATACATATTATTAAATTTAAAAAAATTAAAAAATACCATCTAATTTTATACTAAGAGTATTTTAGTCAAATAACATAAATTTAAAAAAGGAAAATTTTAGATTTTAGGGAATAATTAATTCAGTAAACTGTAAAATTTGGATTTTTTGGATAATAAATATATAAATTCGGACATTCTAAAAGAATGTGTTTACCATTATCTTGAAATAAACATTAAAGAATACTATAAACTATATATAGATTAATAATTTTTAATGAATACAAATTTTATATGAAAAGAATTTTATTATCTTAAAATCAGTAATTATATTAATTCTTAATAAAATACAACTATGAACATCCATAAATGACATTTATTCTGAAAGAATACAACTGATAATGGTTAACAATTACATTTATTCTTAAAAAATACAATTGAGAATGGTTAAAAATCAAATAAAAACAATGAAATCTAAATAAAACACTAATACATTCAGAATACTGTTGTTAATCCATTCTGACAAAGAAACATGCTAATTCATACTGAACGAATATTGTTGTCTTACTTTCCATTCTTCACAAGGCTTCAAATTGACTTCTCAATTGTTGCTGCCTCTACACATAGAATGTCTTTGTACTCATCATCTCAAATCAGCCATGGCTTTTGTATTTCCATATATAAAAGTAGCTATAATATCGGGCACTAATGTGGCCTTAAGAGATTGTGTTTACCTTTGGGGACAGACTATAACGCCATACAAAGAGATAAAACTAGAGGCACTAATGGTAATTTGGTTAAAAGTTATTGATTAAAGTTACTTGAAGAATCAATTACTCAAGAAGAAATAATACTTACAAAAATAAAATATCCTTAAAAACGATTTGAGAACAAAAGTCACCATATTTGAAAA
This sequence comes from Lactuca sativa, assembly GCF_002870075.4. Classification (NCBI taxonomy): domain Eukaryota; kingdom Viridiplantae; phylum Streptophyta; class Magnoliopsida; order Asterales; family Asteraceae; genus Lactuca; species Lactuca sativa. The sequence goes on from NC_056624.2 coordinate 58,000,999, forward strand.
TCCTCCAAAAGCACAACTTGGAAATTAAAAGTCCTTAAAAATCAAATCCAACAATAAATCCACCCAACTAAAAATCTACTGTGAGTGTAAAGAGAGAGGTAAATAAATTTTACATTAACCCAAACACCATTACAATAGTGAAAATTGATAAATCTTAAGAAATAGATCCAATATAATTTATAATTGGATGAATAATTTAGTACCTGGATTTAAATGAGAAAGAGAATTCATATGATTCCACATATATCTCGACTAGTAGGGCAAAAAAAAAGTCGGAGTTGCTGGGGGTGTAGTGGCTGGAAAATGGGAACAGGAGGAGTGGAGGCGTGGGGCTCTTCCAATTTAGAGGCGGAGGTGTAACATCCCAAGTTCAGAAGCAATAGTTCAGGGGGGTGTAAAGTGTAAATGGAAAAGTAGACTCGACGAGTTGGAGCTTTAACTCGTAGAGTCGGAACTTGTGTTGGGCACGTGATATGTGACCTGACTCGCTGAGTCGGTGGCTGGACTCGACGAGTTAGTGCTGGGAAGATAAAACCCTAAATCTTTGGGTTTGTACCCTATTTAAAGGACCTTATGTCCCCCCCCCCCCTCAGCCTCCTTGTTACCCTTGAGAGTCAGTAAACCCTAAAATCATGTGAGCTTCCATTGTTGAAGAGATTTGAGCTTTGGAGGAGGAACATTGAGAAGGAAGCTTGTAGATCAAGAGGCTAGCATCAAAGAATCCTTATAGATCCGAGGTTGCACCTTCAGATCTAGGCTGATTTTGGTCCATGGAGCATAAAGCATCACCCTTTGTGCATGTATAAGAGCATTCTTGTCTTGAACCTTCTTTCTAGCTTGTGTTGAGCCTATATTTCCTTGCATACACGTAAAGTTGGAAACTTTACATGTGAAACTAGCCCTAGGAGTCCAGATCTATGAGTTGGAAGTAGTGAGATGGTCTGAAATCGTCTGAATAGGGATGACTTAAGTAGACTCGGCGAGTCTGTTCTTGGACTCAACGAGTTGGGTCGCAGACCCTAACCAAACTGGTTATGATGCAAATCAGTGAGTTGAGTGGTGACTTAGTGAGTTAGACAGGCTAGGACTCGGATTGAAGGACTCGACGAGTCATGGGGTGACTCAGCGAGTAAAGTCGCGAATTGTGGGGTTCTGAGTTTATGAACTCGGTGAGTCACTAGGATGATTCAGCGAGTAGGGTCAACCAGGAAGATTGACTTTGACCAGGACTGTGACTTTGACCAAGAGTTGACCAGTTTGACTACAAAGGGTATTTTGGTAAGTGGGCTCTGATGGTTATGGTTTCAATGGAGTTTTAGGCGGTGGTGTTCGTGGCGGTGATCAGGAGTTTTGTTCTCATCCCTTCAGTTTGACATTTGCAAGGTGAGTTATCCTCACTATACTCAAGGGTCTAAGGCACCAAGGCCGGCCCTTTGATTTGTTATTTGAGATAGTTACTATGGTGATATGATAGCCCGGCATCCTAGTAGATAGGATGGTTACGTGCTAGTACGATTGGTTAGTTCTGATTGGTTAGTTTTGACTGTCTGTATGCTGGTAAGAGATTACCTGTTATATGTGCACATGGTTGTTATGGTAGTTGAGGGTATTCCATCCCGAGGATGATAGGGCCCTAGTATGTTGTCTGGTAGACTGTTATATGATTATCTGATATAGGTGCACATGTTTATTCGATAGTATGTGGGCAATCCAACCCGATGGTTGTGGGCCGAGAGTATTTCATCCCGAGAATGATTGGACTCATGGTAAGTGGGCATTCCAACCCGATGGTTATGGGCCAGGAGTATTCCATCCCGGTAGGATGATTGGACTCATAGTAGGTGGGCATTCCAACTCGAGGGTTGAGGGACTGGGGTATTCCATCCTGATGGATGATTGGACCCATAGTAGTTATTGTATGTGTAGGAGTGTGGGCATTCCAACCCGATGGTTGTGGGCTGAGAGTATTCCATCCCGAGGATGATTGGACTCGTAGTATATTAACATTCCAACCCGATGGTTGAGGGTCAGGGGTATTCCAACCCGACGGTTGACTGGACCCATAGTATGTTGTTCATTGCTGTTTGTGTATGGTTGTATGTGTATGAGTATTTTGGGGGTAACTCACTAAGCTTTAGGCTTACAGTTTCAGTTTATTGTTTCAGGTACATCAGGAGATCGTGGCAAGGCAAAGGCGTGATCGTACCGCTCCTCACTTTTATGATGTTGTTTTTGGGATACTCTGATAATATTATATTCCCTTTTTGTAATAACTAATGGAACATGGATTGTTTTTGAAAAGTTTAAATTGGTTGGAAATTTTTGGATGTTATAGAGGGCTACTGTTGCCGAAGGGCGAGAATCGATGGAGAGAAAGAGTCGACCGAGGGGGCGCTGGAGGCAGGCGGCGTTGGTGGGGGGTGGTACTAGAGGTGAGTGTCGTTAGTATTAGGTGAAGGAATAGTAGCAACATAGACGAAGAGGAAGTAGGCCGGTGGAAGAATCGGCTATCTCTGTGAGGATGAAAAATATCGACTTCTTTATGAGCTTTGTATGTGTAACACCCAGATTTCCAGGTATGAGATTTTGTTCCTTTATTTTTGGGTTTTGTGGGGGAACTTGGCGAGTTGGCGTATAGACTCGTCGAGTATGGTCGCAGATTCATATGCGAGTTCACAGGTGGACTCGGCGAGTCCATGCTGTTTAATGAAACCATAATTTCCAGGGTTTGAGACCTATTTAAAGGCCCTTATAGTCATCCATTGCGGCTACCACACTCTAGAGAGAGTCCTAGATCGCTTGTGAAGTGAAGAGAGGCCATTGTTGATCATTTTGTTGGTGAAATTTGAAGGAGAAGGTGACCAAGGCAAAAGAAGGCTGAAGGAAGTGCAAATCTAGTGTCTTTAGAGATCAAAGGCTTCATATTAAGGTATTCCTTTGGACCTTCTCCAGTTTTGGGTGTAGATTCATAGAGTTAGGGTTTTCAAACCCTTTAGAAGAAGAATATGTAAGAGTATTTAGTCCCCTCTCGAGTTTGTGCTTTGGATCTGGACTCAAAGAGGTCCAGAGACTTTATCCCATGGAGCTTTATGAGTCATTTTGGGATTATTGGACTTAGGTTGCGATTTTTGGGACTAAATCACCATTGGATGCCATTATGTTGTTATGTAAGCATCAAGTTTCGAGCTTTACGTGACTTTCGTGCTTGGGAAGGCCAGATCTGTGGATTAGGGGCACAGATCTGAACCCAGGAGGTCAATAGAGATGGTGCATGGCATGAACTCGCCGAGTTGTTCTTGAGACTCGGCGAGTAGGGTTAGAGTTTCACGTGAATAACTCTATGAGTAGACTTTCTGAGTTGGGGGATAACTCAGTGAGTCAGAAAGGGATTAGAGGATTGGGGTTCAAGGCGGTACTCGCCGAGTTGTTCTTGAGAATCGGCGAGTTGAGTCGGGGTGGCCCCGCGATTCATGCCAGGTGTGACTCGTCGAGTAAAGAGAAGGACTCAACATGCCAAGAAAGGGACTAAGAGGGTCAGTGGACACGTGTAGACTAGCCTAGTCGCCCAAGTGCACTCGACGAGTCGGGTCAAAGTTTGACAGTTGACTTTTGTTGACTTTAGGATTTGGTAAAAAAATAAGGCCTTTGAGCCAGGAGAGGTGTAAAATGGTCTTTTACCCTTCTGAGGATGTTAAGAAAGGTTGGAGTATAGTTATATTTATGGGAGTATTTGCTTTATGTGATTAGGCGGAGGCTAGATCACGTTTCTATCGAGACAGAGACTTACCGAGATATCAGAGGTGAGTCTTCTCACTATACTATACTTGGAAAGGTACCTATGTGTGACCGGAAGGTCTTGTATGTTATGAGATGTATGTCTTGTATGATATGCGTTGCATGTTCTGTATGTGTTATGTATGTGATATGTATGCTATGTATGATATGGGCTGGAAGGCATTATGATGTGGACCGGAAGGTCAGGTAGTCATGGACCGGAAGGTCGATACGAGTAGGACCGGAAAGTCTACTGGGATTGGGACGGAAGTCCCCCGAGACACATGGACCGGAAGGTCGTGTTGAGTATGGCCTGGAAAGGCGTATGTGTGTAAGGGTATTTTAGGGAAACTCACAAAGCATTTATGCTTACAGTTGTTATGTTATGTGTTTCAGGTACTAGCGAGGACCGTGGAAAGGCGCCGACGTGACTCGTACACACTAGAGAGAGGATTTGTATTTTGTGATCTTGGGAAACAATATGTTTTGATAACTAATGTTGGATATTTTATAAAATATTTTATATGAAAATGGTTGAGACAAAAATGAAAATTTTGCTTTGAAATTTACGTTGTTACAAGTTGGTATCAGAGCCTTGGTTTGAGAGATTCGGATGCACCTTCGGGCGTATCTGAACTCAAACTGAGGATTTGAGGAAAATTTTGATAAATGAAGTAAAATTTTTGAAAAGAGTAAAAAGAGTTTTGAGACAAACAGAGCAGAGCCGTGTGTACGATCAGCCAGCGCCCGGGCGGTGAATTCCTAAAAGTAACCTTACATTATGTGTTATGAGATATGTTATGTTAGATTATGCATGCTAGAGTAGGCTAGGTATATATATTAGGACTAGAGTGGCCTGATTTGTGATGCCTTAGCCTAGAAGATTTTTGCTGTTGAGATGCTTTGAGAGCGAGTAGGTAGCAGTTAGGAGCTCATGAGGGTAGAGTACTCGTAATCCAGGATCCAAGGAGGAGGACTTGGAGTGAATGCTGATGCGGTGTGGTCAGTAGTATTGGGCCCGTACCACTGAAGACACCGGATCAGTGGACATTCCAAGTAAGAATCTTTTGGACAGCGGAGGAAGAGTAGGGTGGCGTCATCGAGTATGTTTATGCTCGATCGAGCCTCTGATAATTTTGTTTTATTTCAGAGGCATCATGGTTGGGACACGCCACAGACCTGAGGCGAGTGGTGTGAGTGACGAGGAGCTTCGTCAGATGATCCACGATGAGGTGGCTGCGGCGATCAGGGCCGAGATCCCGGAGATGTTTGGGTCTATCAAGACCACACTGTTGGAGACTTTTGATGAGCGGTACACCGCGGTGACTGAGGCCGTAGCCGCTGCAGCTACAGCAGCTGTGGCTGCTGCCAGGCCTCAGGGAGGTGACTAGTTGTTCCGGGAGTTCAGCAACATGAAGCCACTCGAGTTTGATGGGACGCAGGATCTGATCGCTGTGATGAGATGGATTGCTGACATTGAGGGATGCTTCTATACGTGTTCATGTCCGGAGCATCTGAGGGTACGGTTCGCTTTGAACCAGCTTCGCTTGGGAGCGAAGGATTGGTGGAAGTTCGTGATAGCGAACTTCACTCTTACAGAGATTTCAGCAGTGATCTGGGAGAGGTTCACCACCATGTTCAGAGACGAGTATGTTCCCCCGGTGGAGAGGGAACAGCTGGTTCAGGAGTTCTTGACCCTCAAGAAGGATAATGATTCGGTTACTGTGGTCACCCGGAAGTTTGATGAGAGGGTGATGTTCTGCCCTGAGCAGGTGTCTACTGAGCAGGCACGGATGAGCCAGTATTTGGGTATTCTGAGGAGGGACATTCGGGAGTTCGTGTCGAACTCGACGTACCGGACATTTGCTGAGCTCTAGGAAAATGCCCGGAAGAGGGAGATTGAGTTGGAGACTTAGGCCAGGGAGGAGGTCGAGTCTTAGAGGATGGATCGGCGGCCGACTCAGTCTCAGCCGTCAGCCAAGCGGACCAAGTCCGCTGATTCGAGGATTGTAGGCCAGAAGGGACGCACTTGCGGGAAGTGCGGAAAGGGTCATGAGGGGGCCTGTCGATCGGGTGCTTGCTACAAATGTGGCAAGGAGGGGCATATCGCCAGGGATTTCCCCAAGGGATTTATGGTTTGCTTCCATTGCAACCAGACCGACCATCGGAAGGCCGAGTGCCCTCAGCTACACCAGGGATCGGCGGGCAGGGATCTGCGCCTGCTGCTAGGGTTACCGAGGTTCGACCGGTGAAGGCCGAGGCTCTGAAGGCTCGTGGGAGAGCTTTTTAGTTGACTGTAGAGGAGGTCCGCGCGGCGCCTGATCTTGTGGCGGGTATGTATTATGTATTTTATCTTTTGTTTATGATATTGTGCTTATATGATGATATGCGTAGGTACTTTTCTTGTGAGTTCTGTACCTGCTTTGGTATTATTTGACTCGGGTGCGAGTCGGTCATTTGTTTCCTTGGCATTTAGTCAGCACATTAGTATCCGTCGAGAGGTGTTGATTCGACCTCTGCGAGTTTCCATAGCTGATGAGCGAGCAGTATATGCTTCGGAGGTGATTCGAGGGTGTATCCTTGAGATCTTCGGTGTGGAGTTCCCGATAGATCTGGTCCTGATTGCGATGGGGGACGTGTGTGTTATAGTGGGCATGGATTGGTTGAGCCGATTTGGAGTTGTTATAGACTGCGAGCGTCAGTTGGTAAGGATACGAGACCCTAGTGGGGGAGTGCTTACGGTGTATGGCGAGGGGACCCGGTGTGGGTCAGCGTTTTGTTCGGCTACCAGGGCGAGACAAAGTTTGCAGCAAGGCTGCAGTGGATTCGTAGCCTATGTGATGGACATACGAGTGGCCACGGGGAGGCCAAGTTCGATTGATAAGGTTCCGATAGTGTGCGAGTTTCCGAATGTTTTTCCTGAGGAACTACCGGGCGTGCCTCCGGAGAGGCAAGTGGAGTTTCGTATCGATTTGGTTCCGGGAGCAGCACCTATCGCCAAGGCGCCTTATCGCCTCGCGCTGCCAGAGATGCAGGAGTTATCCTCGCAGCTTCAGGAGCTGTTGGGGAAGGGGTTTATTCGACCGAGTAGCTCACCTTGGGGAGCGCCTATCCATTTTGTCAAGAAGAAGGATGGCTGACACCGGATGTGTATTGATTACCAGGAGTTGAACAAGTTGACGGTCAAGAACCGGTATCCGTTGCCAAGGAGCGATGATCTGTTCGATCAGTTATAGGGGGCATCTTGGTTCTCCAAGATAGACTTGAGGCCGGGTTATCATCAGATGAGGGTTCGGGATGAAGATATCCAGAAGACAACATTCAGAACTCGTTATGGGCATTACGAGTTTGTGGTGATGCCTTTTGGGCTCACCAATGCACCAGCTGCGTTCATGGATCTCATGAACAGGGTGTGTAGGCCGATGCTGGATCGGTCGTTGATCGTATTCATTGATGATATTTTGGTATATTCGAGGTCCAGAGAACAACATGAGGAGCATTTGAGGGAGATCCTTGGAGTTCTGAGATCGGAGAGGCTGTATGCCAAATTCTCCAAGTGTGAGTTCTGGTTACGGGAGGTTCAGTTCTTGGGACATCTCGTCAACCAGAATGGGATATTGGTCGATCCGGCCAAGATTGAGGCAGTCATGAGGTGGGAGGTGTCGAGATCACCCACCGAGATCAGGAGCTTTCTGGGATTGGCCGGCTATTATCGGAGATTTATTAAGGATTTCTCCAAGATCGTTGTGCCACTCACCAAGATTACCCAGAAGGGTGTTGCATTTTCATGGGGTCCAGAGCAACAGACCTCATTTGAGACACTTCGCCAGAAGTTATGCGAGGCCCCAGTATTAGCCCTTCCGGAAGGGATGGAGGATTTTGTGGTATATTGTGATGCATCGATATCTGGATTGGGAGCGATGCTTTTGCAGAGGGGGCATGTGATAGCGTATGCATCGAGGCAGCTTAAGCCTCATGAGTCGAGATATCCCACTCATGATTTGGAACTGGGAGCGGTAGTGTTCGCCCTCAAGATCTGGCGACATTATCTTTATGGGGTTCGGTGTACGTTATACACGGACCACAAGAGCTTGAAGTATTTGATGGATCAGCCCAACCTGAATATGCGCTAAGGAGGTGGTTGGACGTGGTCAAGGATTACGATTGTGAGATCCTGTACCACCCGGGCAAGGCTAATGTTGTAGCCGATGCTCGGAGCCGAAGGGCGGAGGGCGCCCCATTACGGGATGTTTGTTTGAGATTAACAGTGATGACCCCGGTGTTGGATGCTATCTGTGGGGCTCAGGCTGAGGCTGTGAGGTCAGAAAGCCAGGAGAGAGAGCGAGTTGTTGGGCCGGTATCGGAATTCGTTACCGATAGCCGGGGGCTTATGACTTTTCAGGGTCGGATATGGGTACCGTCCGTGGGCGGAACGCGTACCATTTTGATGGAAGAGGCTCATCGATCGAAATTCTCGATCCATCCCGGGGCCACTAAGATGTATTTGGACCTGAAAAGGGATTATTGGTGGCCCTGTATGAAGAGGGATGTCGCATGGTTTGTAGAGAGATGCTTGACCTGTCGCAGGGTTAAGGCTGAACACCAGTGTCCACATGGTAAGTTGCAGCCATTAGAGATTCCTGAGTGGAAATGGGAACAGATTACCATGGATTTCATCACCAAATTACCAAGGACCGCGAGGGGTGTCGATGTAATTTGGGTGATTGTGGACAGATTGACGAAAAGCGCTCACTTTCTTGCTATCAGTGAGAGCTCTTTTGCTGAGAGGCTGGCAGAGTTGTATGTGAGGGAGGTGGTATCGCGGCATGGAGTTCCGATCTCGATTGTTTCAGATCGAGAGGTGCGATTTACTTCTAGATTTTGGAAGAAGTTTCATGAGGAGTTGGGTACGAGGCTGCATTTCAGTACCGCATACCACCCACAGACGGACGGGCAGAGTGAGCGGACGATTCAGACGCTCGAGGATATGCTTTGGGCATGTGTATTGGATTTCGGAGGGAGTTGGGACACGTATTTACCCTTGGAGGAGTTTTCTTATAACAACAGCCATCATTCGAGCATTGACATGCCTCCCTTTGAGCTGTTGTATGGGAGGAGGTGTCGAACCCCCATTGGCTGGGGAGAAGTAGGGCAGCATGTGATGAGCAGCACCGAGATTGTGCTTCCGACGACAGAGCAGATCCAACCGGTCAGACAGAGGTTGTTGACCGCTCAGAGTCGGCAGAAGAGTTATGCGGACAGACGCCGGTCCGAGCTCGAGTTCCAGGTTGGTGATTTCGTGCTCCTGAAGGTATCTCCTTGGAAAGGAGTGATTCGATTCAGGAAGAGGGGAAAGCTGGGGCCCCGGTTTATTGGGCTGTTTAGAGTGGTTGCGAGAGTAGGCAGAGTAGCATATCGTCTGGAGCTACTTGCGGAGTTGACCCAGATTCATGATACCTTCCACGTGTCTCAGTTGAGGAAGTGTATAGCCAGCGAGTCGGCGGTAGTGCCTCTGAAGGATATTCAGGTGGATGTGGGCCTGAATTATGCCGAGAGACCAATCGCGATTCGGGATCGGAAAATCAAGGTTCTGAGGAACAAGGAGGTGCCATTGGTGCAGGTTCAGTGGCAGCATCAGAAGGGGTCCGAGCTGACGTGAGAGTCCAAGTCGGAGATGCGGGAGCAGCATCCAGAGTTGTTTTCGGTATAAGACTTCGGGGACGAAGTCTGGTTCTAGTGGGGGAGAATTGTAACACCCGGATTTCCAGGTATGAGATTTTGTTCCTTTATTTTTGGGTTTTGTGGGGGAACTCGACGAGTTGGCGTATAGACTCGCCGAGTATGGTCGCGGATTCATATGCGAGTTCACAGCTGGACTCGGCGAGTTCATGAGTGGACTCGGCGAGTCCACGCTGTTTAATGAAACCCTAATTTCCAGGGTTTGAGACCTATTTAAAGGCCCTCATGGACGTCCATTGCGGCTACCACACCCAGAGAGAGTCCTAGATCGCTTGTGAGGTGAAGAGAGGCCATTGTTGATCATTTTGTTGGTGAAATTTGAAGGAGAAGGTGACCAAGGCAAAAGAAGGCTGAAGGAAGTGCAAATCTAGTGTCTTCAGAGATCAAAGGCTTCATATTAAGGTATTCCTTTGGACCTTCTCCAGTTTTGGGTGTTGATTCATAGAGTTAGGGTTTTTAAACCCTTTAGAAGAAGAATATGTAGAGTATTTAGTCCCCTCTCGAGTTTGTGCTTTGGATTTGGACTCAAAGAGGTCCAGAGACTTTATCCCATGGAGCTTTATGAGTCATTTTGGGATTATTGGACTTAGGTTGCCATTTTTGGGACTAAATCACCATTGGATGCCATTATGTTGTTATGTAAGCATCAAGTTTCAAGCTTTACGTGGCTTTCATGCTTGGGAAGGCCAGATCTGTGGATTAGGGGCACAGATCTGACCCCAGGAGGTCAATAGAGATGGTGCATGGCATGAACTCACCGAGTTGTTCTTGTGACTCGGCGAGTAGGGTTAGGGTTTCACGTGAATAGCTCTGTGAGTAGACTTGCCGAGTTGGGGGATAACTCAGTGAGTCAGAAAGGGATTAGAGGATTGGGGTTCAAGGCAGTACTCGCCGAGTTGTTCTTGAGAATCGGCGAGTTGAGTCGGGGTGGCCTCGCGATTCATGCCAGGTGTGACTCGTCGAGTAAAGAGAAGGACTCGACATGCCAAGAAAGGGACTAAGAGGGTCAGTGGACACGTGTAGACTCGCCGAGTCGGGTCAAAGTTTGACAGTTGACTTTTGTTGACTTTAGGATTTGGTAAAAAATAAGGCCTTTGAGCCAGGAGAGGTGTAAAATGGTCTTTTACCCTTCTGAGGATGTTAAGAAAGGTTGGAGTATAGTTATATTTATGGGAGTATTTGCTTTATGTGATTAGGCGGAGGCTAGATCGCGTTTCTATCGAGACAGAGACTTACTGAGATATCAGAGGTGAGTCTTCTCACTATACTGTACCTGGAAAGGTACCTATGTGTGACCGGAAGGTCTTGTATGTTATGAGATGTATGTCTTGTATGATATGCGTTGCATGTTCTGTATGTGTTATGTATGTGATATGTATGCTATGTATGATATGAGCCGGAAGGCATTATGACGTGGACCGGAAGGTCAGGTAGTCATGGACCGGAAGGTCGATACGAGTAGGACCGGAAAGTCTACTGGGACTGGGACGGAAGTCCCCTGAGACACATGGACCGGAAGGTCGTGTTGAGTATGGCCTGGAAAGGCGTATGTGTGTAAGGGTATTTTGGGGAAACTCACAAAGCATTTATGCTTACAGTTGTTGTGTTGTGTGTTTCAGGTACTAGCGAGGACCGTGGAAAGGCACCGGCGTGACTCGTACACACTAGAGAGAGGATTTGATTTTTGTGATCTTGGGAAACGATGTGTTTTGATAACTAATGTTGGATATTTTATAAAATATTTTATATGAAAATGGTTGAGACAAAAATGAAATTTTTGCTTTGAAATTTACGTTGTTATAGTATGTGTTTGTGCGGCCGATCAAATAAAACGCCAAACATCTAGGTTTTAAGGAATCAATTTCTTTAGCATAATTATAAAGAATTAAGTATGGAAGTTATTTTTTTATCCTAATTAATTATATTTAAGATTAAAATAATCAAATTATAAATATATACAAAATGTAACTTACATGTCCTCTCACAAATTTACTGTAGTTAAAAGTACTACATAAAATGCATAGCGTACAAGCCCGATTTGCCGTTCAAATATGTTGTCGCCACTGTCACACATCTTTCAATTGTTTTGAATTGAACTTACAGAATTGGTCCTTACCGTTTTATATATTCTATTCTTAAATTATCCAACTTGCCTGTTGTCTTTCAATTTTTACCTTTACAACCAACTTAACTTGCCATTTGCAACATTTTTTCATTTTTTATTCCTTTTTTATCCTTATAATCCATAAGTTATTACTCCTTCTTCACAATACCCTTTTTATTTTTTTTACTTGCATTTACCTCATTATAACCTTTTTTTTCATTTTTTTCCTGAAAATCCATATTTTTTTTTTCGTAACTACAATTTACAGGATCGGTATATACAATAGTATCAACCTATATATTTTGCGAGCAACATACATTTTATCAATACAATTGTTAAATTAAATTAAAAAACAGATTAGACGGCAAAAAACTAGATATAAATTGTATAAAATAGTCCCTAAACTCTTCTTAACTTTATTTATAATGCGCATTATAATACTTCTTTTTACATTTACAGCCTATGGATTATTCATAAACAATCTAATTTATAAAAATAGTCCCTAAAATCTTTTCAACTTTTGATAATTCAGATAACGTTCATTTCTTTTAAACTTTTAGTGTTTTCTGAAGTTGTGATATACACAAGAAAACCACAAGAAAGAATCCGCAGCAAAGCGCGGGATCAAATACTAGTTAAAAATATTAAGTAAAATTTAAGATTATAAAACGACATTTTTGAAATGATTGACCTACATTGATTCCTACATCCATACAATAATTAGTTAGAATAGTTAAACATATATATATATATATATATATATATATATATATATATATATATATATATATATATATATATATATATATATATATGGGAAAATGGAATATACATTACAGCACCACCTAAGCTTAGGTACTAAACCTCTTGAAAATACATTGTTTTACTATATAAAGATTATGGTTAATGGATTCACGATTAATACTTCAAGATGTAAATTCAAGATCGACACAATAGGGTTTAGGGTTTAGAGTTTAGGGTTTAGGGTTTAGGGTTTAAGGATTATGGTTTAGGGTTAAGGTTTAGGGTTTAGGGTTTAGTGTTAGGGTTTAGGGTTTAGGGTTTAGGTTTAGTGTTTAGATTTAGGGTTTAGGGTTTTGCTTTAGTGTTTAGGGTTTAAATTTAGGGTTTAGGTTTAGGTTTAGGGTTTAGTAATGTTCACTTGGATGAAGTAATAAACGATAATTGAGGAAAGAAAACGGAGATGATAAAAGGATAAAGAAAGAAAGAAATGTTATGGAGAATGATATATTTACCAAGTGAAACCAAACCGGGTATATTTAGCATGTTAAAACGACATATTTTTGAGGTTTAGTAACTAAGCTTAGGTGGGGCTGTAATGTATATTCTCTATCCCCTATATATATATATATATATATATATATATATATATATATATATATATATATATATATATATATATAATTTATTATTATTTGAATGATTATCTAAAACTACTCAACATCAATGTGAGCGAATATTTTCTTTTAATTATTATTCTTTTTTATTAATCTTACAATATATATTAAGTTATCAACTTACATTTATGTTTTTGTATGTTTTACCTGGTTCTGTAAAATTTAATTTCCACTCTAATCATATTTTAAATCTAAATTTTGTACTTTTTGTTTATTTATTTATTTTATTAAATGTTAATAATATTTTATTTATGAAATATTAAAGTTTATGATGAATATATTAATTTTGCAATGGAGTCTATGATTTTTCTAGTGTTCTTTCTGTTTTTATAACCATAAAAAATAATTTTAGTTCATTATTTATATAATCTAATAAATATATGACATGGTTGTATTTTGGATAAGAATCCATCCAAACTTTCAACTACATGCTATAATCAATGATACATGAGAAATTATTTCATATTTTCAAAGGATGTTTTTTTTTCACATTTTTATTATGAAAACTTGAATTTAAAAGTGGTTAAGGATGTGAAAAAGAAAACGATTGTTAAAACCACATTTATATCTATATTAGCATAACATCCATCAATATAAACTTATTATCTTTAATTTATTGTTAATAAATTTAATTTCTGAAATACATATGTTTGATTTTTTATAAGATGAAATCTGTTTTCGCATTTTCGCATAATATTTATATTTTCGCATGAACCTACTTGTGTGTGTGTGTGTGTCTATATATATATATATATATATATATATATATATATATATATATATATATATATATATATAAGGTTTGTTCTTTAGGAACATTATTTTTATGTGATTGGTGGATTTTTTTTTTAATTTTCTTTTATAATCTGTCTGTTACTTCTCGATTGTTCTCCACCGCCTTATCTCCTCTTCGAGATATCCATCACACTATTTTTCACCTGCTTTTCTTCTTGATTCCGCCAACTCGCTTTAATCTACTTCATCGCCTAATCAACTTTCTTCTCACTTTTCTCATGTTTTTTTAGAAAACTCCTGCACCGCCATCATGTATCGATTCAATGTCTCACACCTAACATTGTTATTTCGAGTTCCAGTTCTACGATTCCCTACTTTTCATCAACCCTTCAAATCTACTTCTTTCCAGATTTAAACCTTACACGGTCCATGTAAATGGATGAACCCTATTTTCGTTTTAGCTATTATCAAACCTATTTTCTTTATCTGGCGTGTTTTTGGTTAGTGTGAAGAGGCCAAACTAATACTACACTCTTTCATTATTACATTAGAGTTTAGTTCTTTGTATTATATATATGATTTTGACATTCTTTAATTTGATGTTCATAATGGCCTGTTCTTTTTGACCAAACTAGGAATGAATAAATTGGCATGCATTATACGGTCCAAGTCCTATACATCTTGATCACAATTACATTGTTTATATGCTCATTAATACTATTATTCTAAAGTTTTTCTTACAAAATGAATTATAAGGAATAGGTTGGTTGGTTCCGTTTCAAGATCTTGGAGGCAAAGATGATTTATGCACCAGGAAGCAAGGAATCTATGAAGCTTTATTGGTCAATCAACAAAGGTAATATTTCCTTCTATCTTTTTTTTGCATGATATCTAATGATTTTATAGTGGCATTTTAAAATACAAGTGATTTTGTGTACCAAAATCAATACACATCAATGTGGTTGATTGGAATAACGTGGATTTCTCCATTAAGACTATTTTTTCTTGACATTTTTGTTTTATAATCTCATCTTCGGTTTATTATCTTTTTCTTTTTTATTAACTTTTTAATTATTTCCCACATGAATTTTAAGTTATCCCAAACTTCAAATATAAACTCTAGTTTACAAATTTATTGGCATGTCATATTTTGGAACTTTGATCCTAAATTAAGAAGTTAATATATGTTTTCCTTTATTTAAACTTGACCCATATTGATTATCTTTTTTATTCATTCTACCTCATATTTACTTTGTTCATAATGTTAGATAAAGTAAGCAATTGTAATAAAAAAAATTCAAAAAATTGAAACGATGGAATATTTTATTTATATATGTATTATTAGGTTCAATAAAATAAGGCGTCTACAAAATAACTCATGAGACGCTACTGTTATCAGTCCTATTATAGTTACATAGAGTACTTTGATGCTTTAAAATCCCATAATTTGATGCTTTCATTAGATTTCTAAGCTCATAAATTAGCATTCAAACAATGGATTGAGGGCGTAAGTATAATCAACCCAACCAATCAAAAAACTTATGATTATTTATTTTTTACTATGAAAAAAAGAACATAAACAACCATTCCAAAAGGGAAAATTGTAAAACAACCCATGGAAACCTGAAGCTTAACTAATGTGAAAGTGTCAACATCCTATGCCCATCATTGAACTTATTCACCTTCTTTGTCTATCGTCCTTGAGAAAAATCAATAAAATGCTATGAAAGTTGGCCTACAAATCTGCATTTTCTTTTGCTTCATTCCATGTTTCAATTTATGTTGGTAAGTTTCAAAAATATTATAAAGGTTCAAATTGGGATTTAATCTATTTTTTTAGACACAAATTTTCCTATGGTTACATTTTGATATAACTTGTTTCAATTGTGTTTGATTTTGACTTCCATATTCTCTCTCCAACATAGGTTTTTGGTATGTCAATTTGTTATGATAAGGTTATCAACATTTATCTAAATGTGGATGAGAAACTGAATTTTTGTTTTGTATTTCTCCTTTTTTCTACTTAAGTACTATGCGGGCCTTTACATGTTGTTGACATGGTTCTACATAGTGAAACATACCTTAATTTACTCATATTTTAAGTAACTTATTGACTTGTTCATTCCTTACTT
Organism: Lactuca sativa; assembly: GCF_002870075.4. Taxonomy (NCBI): domain Eukaryota; kingdom Viridiplantae; phylum Streptophyta; class Magnoliopsida; order Asterales; family Asteraceae; genus Lactuca; species Lactuca sativa. The sequence goes on from NC_056624.2 coordinate 58,016,901, forward strand.
TTTTCAAGTCTTATTGGGTTTGATTAAATCAGATATTTTATTCATATGTCATCTCTCTAAACATCATCATTCTAGCTGAATCAAAGCATAACAAGGTAAATTTGCCTTTGTCTATAATTTCTTTGACATAAAAGACTTTACAAGATTTAAAGCGAAATTTCTACATTGCATTTATGTTTCTACTGAACCGAAGTGACAACAAAGTATCTCATGTACTAGGTTGTTTGATCTCGGTCTTACAACAATTATCTGGTAAAGCTTCTGCATTCCTCTTTTTAATCTCTTTTAACTGGATCTTATAAACTTTATGTGTTCATCATGTTTTGACACCATCTTATCTCTATTTTTCACTAAAAGTTCTTAAATTATGTTTTTTTCTTAAGTTGATTCCAGTTGTTGATGCTTTTGCAACCCACCTAAACCTGTTAGTGTGTGTTTATGTGATATGTTAATACCAATGCAATTAAAAATGTTGTAGGTTGAGGTTGAAGAAATAATAGTGGACTAAGCTTTACTCTAGATGAAAAAGGGAAACTTTTGTGTATTTGGCCCATATATGTTTCTGTACCTTTGAGTGTTGTCGGATTTCTCCCGTTAGTCCAAAAACGGCGGAGCCACGGGCTCTTCTCTAGTTAGATAAATAATAATAAATTAATTGAATTTGAACAAATTAATGAATCTTCCCCATAAATCGTAACTTATAAGATACTAACAATCACAACATACTAATAATCTAGCATTAAAATTTCAAAATTATGATGGATGAAAAATATTATTTCAAAATTAATTTAAGGGTAAATAATATAAAAACAAATAAAATTTAGGGGGATGAAATGAATACCCAAATAAAAAGTACCCCTATAAGGGGCATTATCCCCCCACACATTGCTACGAAGAACTCGTTCGCAATTAATAAGAATGAAAACTATAAAAAAAAATCATGTAAGGTCTCAAAATTATAACTTTAATGTGTGGTGTAAATCATTTGCAATTCCAATATAGAACTAGACGAATTCTCGCGTGTTGCACAACGTAGGTTAAAAATATATTATTAAAATGTTGAAAAATATATGTTTAAAATGCTTATGTTATTGACATTAACTTTGACATAATATTTTGAACAAATATTATTCATTGACATCAACCCACATTCCTCATTAATAAAAGTAATTATAATTATCTATTTAATATTATTTTTAACAATTGTTATGATTGATTAATTTAAAATTTTAATTATGCGATTATTTTCTAATTTCAATAATGATGCTCATTTAAAATACAATTTATTTGTTGTTAATGTTATGTAATTTATAAATTGACGTTATTATCATTTAAAATTATTGTTCTTTAGTTTTAAACCACTTATTATTAATAATAAGTTAAAGGAGACTTTTAAGAAACACTTCATATTACTATTAAAATGTGAAACATACACTAAATAATAAACTGATAAGATAGACAATTTGCATTTCAAAAGAGACTTGTATGGGTAATATTACATATCCATGATTTTTATAATTTGATTTTATTATTTATAATTATGGTTGCTTAGTTTAAAAACCACTTATTATTATTAATAAATGAAAGAAAACTTTTAAAAGACACTTATTATTATAATTAAAATGTTAAACATATACTAAAATATAAAGTGATAAGATAGACAATTTTCATTTTAAAAGAGACTTACATGGATACTATGAATAATATTGCATATCCATGATTTTTAATTAATTATCACTTTGAATCAACACAAACATACAAACATATATACAATATTTAATTAAATATTATCTGTATCACTTTCCGTAACATATGATCGATAACATGAATCTAATTTAATTTACATTAAAGTTTCAACCACAACATACAATGATTGTCTTAAAAGAATACCAAGAAAAAAAAAGAATTAGTATATAACAAACTTACAAATTAAAAACTTTAACATAATAACATGGCTCGAAAAATGGTCCAAAGCCCTCAAATCAACACAAAACCTTTAAACAAGTTTTCTTTGTGAATTTTGTATGTGATTTGTATTTGTGTTTCTATTAAAATATAATGACATTTTTATAGTAGACTATCCGTTAATTGCTTATTAAGCATATTATATAAGTTATAAAACCTTTCATGATGTGTTATTAATTACTTTGAAGGTAAAAATGTGTGGGGGTTTCAAATGCATTAGGTGCTTGGAAATTTGTGTGGGGGTTTCAAATGCATGAGGTGATATGAAAAATGTCTCCTTTATAAGTATAGTATGATATGATGTGATTTACAAATGTCAACAGTTCACATTTAGCACGGTGTCGAGCGAAACAATCATGTATAGAGGAGACGGATAAAAATAAGGCTTTAAAATGTATCTTAGTGAACTTAAAACAAAACGAAAACTATAACAAAAATATGAAATGGACCAAAAACATAACTTTAAAATATAGTAAGGGGATAAAAATACAACTTATAAAACACCAATAATTCAACTTTCAAATCATAAAGATGAAAATTGTTAAATAAAAATTTCTTAATTTAACACTCGATTCTTGATTTGAATTTTGGTGGGTAGCGGCGGGATCCGGGGTTTGTCGCGATACTAGGTTTATATGAAGGTAGTAGCACAAATTATTCTTGCACGACGCGACACAATTGTTGGGCCAAAACCCTAGATCTTGGGATTTAGGACTTTTTAAGGGTGTTAACCCCTAGGGTTTCTTCATTTTTATCAGCCTTCATCTCTTGAAACCTTCCATTTCCAATTCATAAACCGCCATTTTGGAGTTTGATCCTTACCTTCCATATATGTGATTCTTAAAAGTGGTGAAGGTGTTCTTTAGTGTTAGTATGTGTTATACAAGTTCAAATCCAGCAAGCTCTTTTCACATCTGGACCTTGGTGAGAATAAAGTTTCTACCTGTATTATCCTTATGTTCAGATCTAGCTTGTTTTTGGAGTTTTAGTCCCTTAATAATGTTATTCTTGGATTTTAAGAAACTCAACGACATTGCATCGATTATGAGTTGATTTTTGGACCATTTGCGGAATCACAAAAGCTGTCGATGAGAGTGTACAGTTAAGCCTTCGCCTTCCCACGATCCTATGAAGTACCTGAAACACATTTAAATCCACAGTGAGTTCCCCAAAATATCACATACAACACTACAAAATAAACAATTTTGGGTTATCAGCAACCCTGCGGACTATCAATAATCTTGGAGTTATCAACAACTCAATAAGTACACATAACAACAATCAGTAAATAAGACTCGGTAGTCTAGCATGCAAACCACTATGACATAGGTAGCATATTGTGAAGACTCACCTTGCGAATATTAGACTAACATAACAATTCTCTAACAGTGAAGACTGGAACTAAGAATCACATATTCATCAAGATAAAAGTACCCCTCTTAGTCTATACTCTAAAACCCTCAAGTTGGCCAAAAGTCAACTTCATAAAAAATTCAACGGTTAAAGTCAGCTCCATCTGACCTTCCACATCGTGGTCATCCACAGGCCACAGCATGGCAGCTACACGACAAAATAGTCATGGTGACACCAGTGTCATGGCAAGAAGATTGTCACATCGTGGGAGTTTTGACCAAGTATGACCTAGGGGTATTATGGGTATTTTGAGTTGATTAATTCATATTAGATCATTGGTTTTGGTTAGGTGATCGTTGACTCGATTTTTCGGAGTAAAGATTTATTCAGCTTGCATTCACATCAAGAGGTGAGTTTTCCTCATTGTACCGTGGGTTGAAGGCACCAATGTCGGCGCACTAGATTATTTATCATGATTAGGATAGTATTATGTTGGATTGTGGCTGATTAGTATATCTGTATGACTATTTGTATTTGTTGGTATTATGTTTATGTTTATCTGTTACATATGTCGACATATTGTATTGTGTTGAGGTTATACTGCTTTATGTAGTAGCTAACAAACCTGAGAGCAATCTAGATATGAGCAGAGGGCCCGATTGGCATGTCAGACTCATATTATGGGCTCGGGAGAAATCCAAATATGAGCTGAGGGCCCGATTAGCATGCCAGACTCATACTGTGGGTTCAGGGGTAATCCATTCTTTTTAGTTGTGGACCCAATATATGTTGTTATATGTATGTGTGTGTTGGTACTTTGGGGGAACTCACTAAGCTTTGGATTATTGTTTTTAGTGTATTGTTTCAAGTACTTTTGATGATCGTGTGAATGCAAAGGCGTGATCGTACACATCTTCCTATTTTTTGTCATTGTGTCTTGGGAAAACACTGATTTGGAAATAATTCTTTTGAAACCATGACCTTTTTGTAAACAATATTGATTAACGGTCGATTTTGAAAATTTTAAATTTATTGTGATTTTTGGAGTGTTACAAGTTAGTATCAGAGCCTTCGGTTGACAGAGTTGGATGAACATTCGTGTGAATCCAGACTTAAACTTGGGAACTATAAAAGTTTTTAAAAATGATTTTCAAAATTGTTTTCAAGACTAACCAAGGAAGGATGCGATGTGTGTGATCGACCAGAGCAAGAAAGTATACCCTAAGTTACCCACACTGTTATTTGATATTATTTTTATGTTAGAACAACATGCCGATGGTAGGGTAGGGATCTTCAGGAATTGCAGGATAGAATTGTCTGATATTTGATGCGTGATAGCCTATGATTCTTTCGTATATGGAGTTGACATCATTACTGTAGTTGCTTACTGTATGGACCATAGTTGTACATACCTAAGATTCTATAGCCTGAGAATATTTGGTTTAACCTTATTTCCTATTCTTGCTTGATGAAAGGCTTAAGGTCGAATCAAGTATTCAAATGTCTATAGGATCCAATAATATGTATGATTAGCATATACGAGTGTTGTAGGGTTGGCGAAAGTTTCATGGATGGGTTATGTGTGAGTAGCCCGACCAGTTGTGGAATGTATAGCCTTTCTCTAGGGAGTGAGAATAGGATGTATACGTATTCTAGTGTATGCTATTAGGGTCGTTGTGGTGATATTCTAAGACAAATACGAGTACGTATGGAATGTAGTATGGGCCCATACTACTGGAAGCACAGGACCTGTACGCATAGCAAGAAAGTCACAAACCTAGGTTTTTGTTGTTTAAAATAGCTCATATAGTATGAAATGCGCCTCATCTGATATTTTATGGTTTATTTTTAGTATGTTGGTCATGAGGATATTCGAGTCAGTAGCTGGATCGAGTGGCCAGGATAGGTCATGGTTGACTAAGGATGAGATTAGGGCATTTCCTCTGATGTTGTGACTGCTATCTGTGGACAAATACCGGAGCTGTTCGGGTCTATCATGACCGTCATGATTGAGTACTTTGATGACCGTTACACTGCACTTTATGAGGTTGTTGTTGCTGCAGCTACCATGGCTATGGTGGCTAATGGGGGTTCATGGAGAGAGAGAGATTTTGTGACAACCCAAGTTGTTCCGTTACATTTTCCCGTTACCGTTAACGGAATATTCCACTGTATAAAAGTTCTGTTACATAGAGGGCGTCAATATAATAAACATTCCATTTGGTTGAAATTGACATGCCGTTATGTCGTGATAAAAGAAAATAAAAACACAGGACACACATTTCCATTTATTTGGAAAATGTCAAGTTTTATTATTACGACCACTAAATCGGGTGCGACCAAAAGCCCCGTTTAACGGCAGTATCGGGTAAAGTCCCACTGAGCCCCAACTCAAAACCCTATATAAGGGTGAGTGGAGTCTATTGGAGACTTTTTACACACACACACACACACTCTCTCTCTCTAGACCCGTTTTCGCCCCGAAACCGCAACCAAACGCTTCCAAATTGTAAGTCCGCTTACCCTCGCTTATTCTAAACATATTGATTCATGTTTATAGCCCAAAATTCGGACTTAGAAGCTGTTAGACTGGAGTTTACGGCCTAAGCTCCTTCTTAGGCCGTAAACCCCTTAAACAAGGCCAAAATGACCCAAACTTGTCCCTAATGGCTTGGAAATAAATAGAGGAATTAGCCTAGGAGTGTTTGCACATTTAAAACAATCATTTTGGGGCATAAAAGAGAGTTTACGGCCCAAGCACTTGCTTAGGCCGTAAACACCTTTAAACTTTGTTTAAATGTCCTAAATACACTCCAAAATCACCCTAGGGATTAACACATAAATTGGGGGCTTATCCTCTTGGGTTTAGATCACTTAAACATAAAGATTGAGGGTGTAAAATGGAGTTTACGGCCCAGGCCTTTGCCAAGGCCGTAAACACCTCACAATCATGCAAAAGTGCCCCTAACACACTCCTAAAACACCCTTAGGCTTCATAAATAATTTAGGGACTTAGTATTTGGGGTTTGGACCAATTAAACACAACAAAATGAAGGATCAAAAGGAGTTTACGGCCCAGGCATGTACCAGGGCCGTAAACACCCTTAAACATGCCCAAAACATTAATTTTGTCCCCCAAATGGCCTTAGACTATTACCAAAATGCTTAGAAAATTACCCTTTATCACTTAAGCCTTTAAAAACACCAAAAGAAGGTATGTATAGGAGCTTACGGCCGTAAGCTCCCTTGCTTATGGTCGTAATCTCCTCAAAGGGGCCATTTCATGCCTTAAACCCATTTACACAATTGACATTTGAGCCTAGCATAAATCTACAATGGAGATGAGACACTTTAGCACACTAGATACCCTCACCATGAGTTTACGGACGTAAACTCATGGTGAGTAGTCCCTGGGCCGTAAACTAAGTAATAAGGGTGTATTCTTGGATAGCAAGCTCCATTCTTTAGCGATACACACCTTTAGACACTACCCGGGACACCCAAACACTTAGCCAAAGTGTTTTCCGCTCCTTTGAGCGCGTATAGTTGTTTAATTAGTATATAATATGCTATTTGTATGCGAACATATGTTATCATATGTTAAAATAGGTCATTGTGTGTGTTCAAGTCCTTGCGTGACACCGAACGCCCAAACGACACCTTCGTCGGACCTACTTACACCAGGTGAGTTCATACCCCTGAATGAACCTTTTAAATGCTTTTAAATGTTTTTGTAGGGGGGAATTACAAGTTAAACATGCCAGTTATCATATCAATCACATGTGATTGATAACCCGCATGCACCAGATTTTACCACTGTACACTGTTTTACCAAGTAGGACACTAGAATGGTTTTCAATTGTTTCAAAACTTTTACTTATACTGTTTTAACTAGATTCATTCTAAACTGGTTTATGAAAGATTTTCCAAGATTTTCAAACATATTTTTACAAAAGAATACAAGTTGTGATTTTCTTTGTACATAAAGGCTTTTCATCAAAGATTCCCTTTTTCGACGTATACTTTTACTTGTTAATTATTGTAGCTTCGCTTATACTTATTTTATACTGCTACTCGGTGATGCTTTCACTTATACTTGTAGTCGCTTATACATGATGACGCTTATACTTATTCACACTCTTACTTAGTGATACGATTCTTCTTCACTTATACTTGATAACGACTCTACTTCACTTATACTTGATACGCTTTTGCTTCACTTATTGTTGCCTCTACTTCGTGATGCGCTTATACTTGTTCGACACTTCTACTTCACTTGCGACCGCTTCTACTTCACTTGTTAGACACTTCTACTTCACAAAGATCACTTCTACTTGATACACACTCAGTCGGAGTTAGATGTATGTCTGTGCTTATATAGGTACATATAAGTAATGATTGAAAGACTTAGGAAGGCTCGTCTGCCCTATTTCCTTTTCTTCGTTGAGATGTGGTCTGGTGGGATCGGATGGCCGTACGAAGGTCGTTTGACTCATTAGTTATATAATATGTATATGAGTACAGACATATAGGAATTCTCTAGTCAGTTCCGTTAAGAGTCTCTACCTCTAGTCTATACTTACATTAGAAACCCACTATTGGGAAGTCTCTACCTTTAGTTCAACACTTACACACTACCCACTATTTGGAAGTCTCTACCCACTATTTGGGATGCATCTTCAGGACACGGCCTTCTCCGTCGTCTAGTTGGTAACTAGAGTCTCCGGTAGGGAGAGCGGACATTGTGTGTATAGATCTATACGGGATTGATAACCCCGCACCCAGACTGCTATCTACAGTCCCGGCCTACCAAGCCAACGGGTGACAAATGTCACATCTTATAGATGCTTGTAGGGCGTTTGGAACTCTAGTCAGTATGGTTACGAGTATCCCGGGTTACCTTATAATTCTTTGGCTTTAAGGTAACGGTATTTCACCGGCAATCTACACTGTATGCTGGTAACTCATTTTCAGAGTCACACTGTTTTGACCTTACAAGATGTATCTTTCATTTGATACTGTCTGGGGTCTGTCTTTCACTGTTTTGACCTTACAAGATGTATCTTTTGTGAAAACCCTATATTTTCCAAAGCATTGTAACGCTCAAAAGTCAAATACAAGTAAATTAACCTTGAAGATAAAGTGTTCAAATATCTAAGTTGGGATGCATCAAATATTAGACAACGTGTCAAGGTTTCCAAAAACATAAAGAACGCTCAAAACCGGGTTATATTGAAGAAATTATAACCACTCGTATATTTACGACACGCCGTTAAAACATTATTTGACGTAAAAAGTAAAATCTCAATAATATGCATTTTAGCCTTAAGTATCTAAACAAAAGTCGTAGATCTCATTGAAAGGTGAGCGTGCATAAAAAGATTGCCCAAATTGGACCTCGTATGAAGAAGTTACGAATTTTCAAAGTTTCGTAACAGTAGTAAAGGGCTAAAAACTCGAATTGAAGATCGAGTGTTAATTAGCTAACGCAACCTAAATGAGAGTTGAAGATCTCCACAATAGGAGCAAATTGATAAAAAGACAAACGAAAACCGACGTCGAATAAAGAAACTATGAATTTTTAACGCACCTTAGGAGGCCCGGCCATTTAAAATTATATCATTAAAAATAAAGTCAAAACTAGCCGACAGAGTCTAAATGAAAGTTGTAGAGCATAATCTCACCTACGCGTGGATATAAAGAACACGAAAAACGGAGCTCGTACGCGAAAGTTATGGAATTTAGAAGAGGACAGGCCGGATTACGCCCCGCGTTCTCTGGGAGTACGCCCCGCGTAATAGACCCAGAGTCGAGTCCCATCGGCCCGCCCAAGCTACGCTTAGCTAGCCAGGAGTCGTAATCCATGACGCATTCTTACGCCTAGCGTAACGAGGTACGCGCTGCGTACTCCAAAATTACGCCCCGCGTAATCACTCTCCCAACACTATAAATAGATGGCATCAGCTGCGAGTTTAGGCACACTTTTTCAAATCTCCAGATACTCTCACACCCTTCCAAGCACCAGAGACCATTCCCTCACCTCGGTTTCCGCACTCGAGCCCCCGAAGAGCCCGACGACGCAACCATCCGCGGTCGAAGTTCTGCTCAACCCTGGCCTCTCTCTTCAAACTTAACGAGTGAGTTCATACCCCTACTTTTCAATTCTTTTCACGTTTTAGGGGGGGGGGGGAATACAAGTACATTACAAATCAAAGTATCGGTTTATAAACATAGTTATAATACCTTTCTTATAGAGCTTTGATACAAATATCTTTATGTTTAAAGGGCTATTACAACACCAAGTTGTTCTTACAAAATGGAAACATACTTTTCGAGAAACTATAATAGATATAGTTATCAAGTTATTCGTACATTATACATATATATTTTGACAAACAAAATACTTTCAAAAGAAGTAAAGTCTTTATTACCGTAAATTTGTTTATACCAAGTAATGTGAGACATTCAAACTTCACGTACGTTCGAGTATGCATTTTAAGTCCTGTATTATATACCATAATATCTTGGAGGGAGAGCGTGATACTTGTGTATAGATCTATATGGGATTGACAATCCCGCACCTAAACTATTAGCTATAGTTAGACCGGCAGGTCTGGGGTGACAAATGTCATAACACTACAACACCTGAAGAATGTTGTTACAGGCCATCAGTGTCAATAGTATGGTTATAAAACTCACATAAAAGTATAAAAACAAGTTTGATTTACGAGAATCATTATGCATTCAGTTTTTCTACATCATTTTGGCACATAGTTATCATTATTATTCTAGTATGGAACATACTAATTCTGAAAACTATTCAATTCATTTATAGAAAATATTGGATTTTCTGAAAACCTCGTTCATCGATTTATTACTAAAAAGGACACACTTTTCAATGCAAAACAATTCATGAACTCACCAACTTAATTGTTTACACTTTTTCAAAACCACTTGTATTTCTCAGGGAATCAGTAATACAGGTAACTACCAACTTTTGGGAGAAGGAACACTAAGGATGTTTTTATTATTGAACATTTATCATCATATTGTAATATTCTTTTGATAACATGTATAACGCAACAATATACGTTTTCATTATATATATGATGGTTGTGTTACTTTCTTTACAATATTCAATTGTTGTGATACTACGTGAAGTCATCCACCCCCGAATGTTTCCACCATTCTGGTTTGGGGGTGTGACAGATTGGTATCAGAGCATTGTTTATAGTGAACTAAGTATATCAAACCACATAAGATATACAAACTATAAATGCAAAGGGGACCAAAAACCCTCTGACAAAATATTTTCATAAAAACAATATACATACATTTTACCCGCATGCATCAGTCTCATATTATGTCAAGTTTTCTAATAAAGTATTTAGGCAAGTTGTGACACTATGATTGGACCTCGAGGTATGTAATCAAATCAAGAATAAATATAGCCTGATCAACTATATTTATCCTAGAGTTGACCAACATACGTCGAGGAGTGGTCATAGTGGACAACAAGCCAAAAACTTACCAAATATAAATTATTTTAGAATTCGCTAAATTGAAATACAATAAGTCTATCGTTAAAAATAATTGAACAATAAAATATTTGCGCCCCGTAAAAATATAGATAGGCATAGGAAGTCGTTAAATAGAAATTTCTTTTCTTATAAAATGCTCATACCTCTATCCTAGTACAGACAAATGGTCTGATTCCATTTACCAGGAGATCCCTACTACCCAAACCAAGGCAACGGCGGGTGGATAGAAGAAGACCCGGAAGAAGACCCAGAGGAAATCGAAGAAGAATTCGAAATCGAAGTCGGAGAAGATTTCGAAGTCGACGAGGAGATCCTGGAAGTTTCTAGCGGAACAGACTTCGAACCAGAAGTAATCGACCCTCCCATCCCTCATCCTCCTGAAATCAGACCATATCAACCGGGACTCATTCCTCTGTGGGGAAGTCACCTCTACTACTGGAGCCGTCAGCAAGGTGTACGCCCTCCATTCGACATGTGTCGGGATTTTTACAACGTCAGTGGGGGAGGCTCAGTTGATCGAGCACTTCCTGTCGTCGTGCACGCTATAGCTAACCAGAACTACCAGGCGGACCAACAAGCAGTCAGAGTTCGCGAGATAAATGCTGCTACCCAAGGTAATGCCGCTGACATTCGCCGTTTGGAAGGACTACATGAGAATACCCAAATCTACATGGGGACACTTCAGAACCAAATGGTAACAGCTCTAGCTGAAATAAGAGAGATGAAGGAACAACAAGCAGATCTCGAGAGGCGACTGATGGGAGTCAAACGGTCGGATGCCGAATCCAGCTCCAAACGCTGCAAGTAGAGCTTGTTCAAGCCCCAACAATTTTGTTATAAAATAGGATTTCGGATAAAAGTTTTTCTTTTCGCTTATTTCCTTTGTAACTATAATCAGAGACCTCTAGGTAGGTCAAATTTTCCCAAGCAAGATATGTAACACACCACGGGTGTGACCAATATATATATTAATATGAAGTACTTCTTTATTTTACCTCTCGGAAACTTATGAGTTTAAATTTCTATGCTTACCCTGAAACCATAAACTAAAGTCAAAACAAGTTACAAAATACAACTAACACACTATTGTCCAAGCATTAGAAACTTATAGTATTCATTCTTATTTTTCTCTACCAGAACATGCCTCCTCGTAGATCAACACGCAGAAACTCAACTTCAACACCACCTCCACCACCTCCTCCAATTATGGACGTCGTTATGTTCCAGACTGCTGTAACCGCTGCTGTAACCGCAACAATGGCTCAAATGAGCAACAACGGATCGGGAGGAGGAACAAACAGCTTTACAAATGGCCAAGGTCAAGGCCGTTCAGGAGTATGCACTTACAAGGACTTCACAAACGGAAAACCTATTTCCTTTCACGGAACTGGGGGAGTATTGGCTCTATCTCAATGGATAGAGAAAACAGAAGCTGTATTCGAAATTTGCGGATGCCCTGAAGAAAGCAAAGTGAAGTTTGCTGCTTGTACATTCTCTGAACGCGCCCTGACATGGTGGAATGGCCACGTCAAGACACTAACCCTAGTGGTGGCGAACTCCATGGTTTGGGAAAACTTGAAGCGAATGCTCCTTCGGGAATACTGCCCAAGAGGCGAGATGCAGAAGCTTAAACAGGAACTGTGGAGCCTTTCGATGGTAGGCTCGGACATAGCAGGTTACACCAACAGGTTCAGTGATTTGATAACACTTTGCCCAGGAATACTGACCCTGGAAAGCCAAAGGGTCGAGAGGTACATCTGGGGGCTATCACCCCAACTTCGAGGAAGTGTGTTAGCTTCAAAACCCATGACCTTCGATAACGCCAAAGAACTGGCGCAATCTCTCGTTGATCATGGTGTCTGTCAAGGAGTCACGACTATCATGGCTGAACCAACCAAAGGGAACAACAACAACGAGACCAATGCCAACAACAACAACAACAAGAAATTCTGGAACAAGAGGAAGGGGCAAACTTCGCAAGAACCTTCAAAGAAACAAATGGTGGCGGTCCATGCCGCTACTACCCCCACTGCAAACCCTGCTACATCTGCGCCAACAAAACAATATGTTGGGAATTTGCCCAAGTGCAGCAAGTGCAACTACCATCACCACGGTATTTGCCGCGAGATGCATTGCAAGAACTGTGACAGGAAAGGGCACACAGCCCGATTCTGTAGAGCACCAGCACGACCAATAACTCAAGTTTCTGGTACTGGAGTAAGCCAGACATGTTATGGGTGCGGAGAGACTGGACACTTCAGGAGGAACTGTCCCAAGGAAAGGAATGCTGGCGGTGTGGGGAGAGTGCTGGCAATAGGACAGAATGAAGCAATAGCAGACCCCACGGTGGTTACGGGTACGTTTCTACTCGACAACACTTATGCATGCATACTTTTTGACTGCGGAGCGGAGAGAAGTTTTGTGAGTCATAAATTCAAACACCTACTTAGTCGAAAACCTCAACCACTCAATAAAATATTCACTGTAGAAATGGCAAACGGTAAAATGGAAAACACAAGTGACTTGTATGTAGGATGCACACTAAACTTAAACGAACACTTGTTTCGAGTCGATCTTATGCCCATTTCCATAAGAAGTTTCGATGTAATCATCGGTATGGACTGGTTGAGCCTTCACCATGCCGATATACTTTGTCACGAAAGGGCCGTTCGCCTAAATCTGCCAAACGGCAAAACTCTTTTCATTTATGGCGACAAACCTAGTTCAGATTTACAAATCATTTCCTGTATTAAGGCACAAAAATATCTTCGTAAGGAATATCATGCCTTTCTAGCCCACGTAGTAGACAAGAAACGAGAATCGAAAAACATTAAAGACATTCCGGAAGTCTACAATTTTCCAGACATCTTCCCAGAAGATCTTCCAGGAATCCCACCGGAACGTCAAGTCGAATTCAGAATTGACTTAATCTCCGGAGCTACCCCAGTAGCAAAGTCACCTTACCGTTTAGCTCCAGCCGAAATGCAGGAACTGTCCAGTCAATTGAACGAGCTGTTGAGCAAGGAATTCATCAGACCGAGCTTCTCACCATGGGGAGCACCAGTCCTATTCGTGAAAAAGAAGGACAGGTCTTTTCGCATGTGCATCGATTATCGGGAGCTAAACAAACTGACGATCAAGAACCGATATCCCTTACCGCGCATAGATGATCTATTCGACCAACTACAGGGAGCAAGCTACTTCTCAAAGATCGATCTAAGATCTGGTTATCACCAATTGCGAGTACTGGAAGGAGACATCCCCAAAACGGCTTTCCGAACACGTTATGGTCACTACGAATTTGTGGTAATGCCCTTCGGATTGACGAATGCTCCAGCAGTGTTCATGGACTTGATGAACTGAGTATGTCGTCCCTTCCTGGATAAATTCGTGATCGTGTTCATAGATGATATACTCATCAATTCAAGGAGCCAGGAAGAACACAACCAACATCTCCGCCAAGTACTGGAAACATTAAGGGCAGAGAAACTTTACGCAAAATTTTCCAAATGCGAATTTTGGATTCGGGAAGTGGATTTCCTAGGACATGTTGTAAGCAAAGAAGGAATACACGTGGACCCTTCCAAGATAAAGGCAATAGATAATTGGACTACTCCAAGGACCCCTACAGAAATCCGACAATTTTTGGGACTCGCCGGGTATTACCGATGATTCATACCGAACTTTTCAAAGATTGCCAAGCCACTTACCACCCTAACCCAGAAAAATGTGACCTTCGATTGGGGAGAAAAACAAGATAGCGCATTTCAGGCACTAAAGCGAGCCTTATGTAGTGCGCCCATCCTAACCCTGCCAGAGGGAACGGAGGACTTCGTGGTCTATTGTGATGCATCAAACCAAGGACTTGGGTGTGTCTTAATGCAAAGAGGGAAGGTCATCGCCTACGCCTCAAGGCAATTAAAGACGCACGAAGTGAACTACACAACGCACGATCTTGAACTAGGGGCAGTCGTCTTCGCTCTGAAGATATGGAGACACTACCTCTACGGCACAAAATGTACAATCTTCACGAATCATAAAAGCCTCCAACATATCCTCAACCAGAAGGAACTCAACATGAGACAGAGACGATGGGTAGAACTACTCAGTGATTACGAATGCGAAATTCGATATCACCCCGGAAAGGCTAATGTAGTGGCTGATGCACTCAGTCGGAAGGAATACTCAGGCCGCCGGGTGAAGTCCCTAACTATGACGATCCATTCACACCTGTCCACGCAAATCAAGGAAGCCCAAATAGAAGCCTTGAAATCCGAAAATGTGACAGGAGAAGCCCTAAGAGGAATGGATAAGAACTTTGAAACCAAGAGCGACGGAGTTCGTTATTTCATGGATCGAGTATGGACACCGAAGTTTGGTGGGTTCAGAGAAATCGTCATGGACAAAGCCCATAAAACACGATAATCCATACATCCCGGCTCCGACAAGATGTATCTTGACCTCAAGAAGTTGTACTGGTGGCCGAACATGAAAGTCGATATTGCTACCTACGTGAGCAAATGCCTGACATGTGCCAAAGTCAAGGTGGAATACCAGAAGCCTTCGGGTTTATTACAACAACCAGAAATACCCGAATGGAAGTGGGAGCGGATAACCGTGGATTTCATAACCAAGTTACCCAAAACGACAAGCGGACTCGACACCATTTGGGTAATTGTCGACAGATTAACTAAATCAGCGCATTTCCTACCGATCAAAGAGACGGATAAATTGGAGAAGTTAACAAGGACATACCTCAGAGAAATTGTACGACTGCATGGTGTGCCCATATCCATTATCTTGGACCGAGATATTAGATTCACCTCAAGGTTCTGGCAATCGCTACAAAAAGCTTTGGGGACAAGACTAGACATGAGTACCGCTTATCACCCACAAACCGACGGCCAGAGCGAGAGAACCATACAAACCCTAGAAGACATGCTGAGAGCTTGCGTAATCGATTTTGGCAAAGCATGGGACACACATCTACCCTTGGTCGAGGTCTCGTACAACAATAGCTACCACACCAGTATCAAAGCTGCCCCGTTCGAAGCCCTCTATGGCCGCAAGTGTAGGTCACCTTTATGCTGGGCCGAAGTGGGGGACACACAACTAGCAAAAGGACAAGCAACTGACAACACGCTCACTGGACCAAAAATCATAAGGGAAACTACGGAGAAGATTGTTCAAATCCGAGAACGTCTAAAGGCATCAAGGGATAGACAAAAGAGTTACGCAGATAAGAGACGAAAACCCTTGGAATTCCAGGTTGGATACCGTGTCCTACTAAAGGTCTCGCCTTGGAAAGGATTAATACGCTTCGGAAAATGTGGGAAACTGAACCCTAGATACATCGGACCATTCGAGATCCTTGCCAGGATCGGTCCAGTGGCTTACAAACTTAGGCTACCTCAGGAACTCCACAACGTACACCCTACCTTTCACGTATCAAACCTAAAGAAGTGCTTATCCAATGAGACCCTTGTCGTCCCTCTAGACGAAATTGCAATAAATGAAAACCTTCAATTTGTAGAGGAACCAGTAGAGATCATGGATCGGGAAGTCAAAAGGACTAAACAAAGCCGCATACCTATCG
The DNA here is from genome assembly GCF_002870075.4 of Lactuca sativa. Lineage (NCBI taxonomy): Eukaryota > Viridiplantae > Streptophyta > Magnoliopsida > Asterales > Asteraceae > Lactuca > Lactuca sativa. The sequence continues at coordinate 58,033,356 of NC_056624.2, forward strand.
TAAAGGTCCGCTGGAACGCCAAGCAAGGACCTGAATACACCTGGGAACGCGAGGATTAGATGAAACAAAAGTACCCGCATCTTTTTCCTAAACTGTAAACTCTATCTTAGATTAAATTTCGGGACGAAATTCCCTTAATAGGGGGATGATGTGACAACCTTACAAGATGTATCTTTCATTTGATACTGTCTGGGGTCTGTCTTTCACTGTTTTGACCTTACAAGATGTATCTTTTGTGAAAACCCTATATTTTCCAAAAGCATTGTAACGCTCAATAGTCAAATACAACTAAATTAACCTTGAAAATAAAGTGTTCAAATATCTAAGTTGGGATGCATCAAATATTAGACAACGTGTCAAGGTTTCCGAAAACATAAAGAACGCTCAAAACCGGGTTATATTGAAGAAATTATAACCACTCGTATATTTACGACACGCTGTTAAAACATTATTTGACGTAAAAAGTAAAATCTCAATAATATGCATTTTAGGCTTAAGTATCTAAACAAAAGTCGTAGATCTCATTGAAAGGTGAGCGTGCATAAAAAGATTGCCCAAATTGGACCTCGTATGAAGAAGTTACGAATTTTCAAAGTTTCGTAACAGTAGTAAAGGGCTAAAAACCCGAATTGAAGATCGAGTGTTAATTAGCTAACGCAACCTAAATGAGAGTTGAAGATCTCCACAATAGGAGCAAATTGATAAAAAGACAAACGAAAACCGACGTCGAATAAAGAAACTATGAATTTTTAACGCACCTTAGGAGGCCCGGCCATTTAAAATTATATCATTTAAAATAAAGTCAAAACTAGCCGACGGAGTCTAAATGAAAGTTGTAGAGCATAATCTCACCTACGCGTGGATATAAAGAACACGAAAAACGGAGCTCGTACGCGAAAGTTATGGAATTTAGAAGAGGACAGGCCGGATTATGCCCCGCGTTCTCTGGGAGTACGCCCCACGTAATAGACCCAGAGTCGAGTCCCATCGGCCCGCCCAAGCTACGCTTAGCTAGCCAGGAGTCGTAATCCATGACGCATTCTTACGCCCAGCGTAACTAGGTACGCGCTACGTACGTGAGTACGCCCCACGTACTCCAAAATTACGCCCCGCGTAATCACTCTCCCAGCACTATAAATAGATGGCATCAGCTGCGAGTTTAGGCAGACTTTTTCAAATCTCCAGATACTCTCACACCCTTCCAAGCACCAGAGACCATTCCCTCACCTCGGTTTCCGCACTCGAGCCCCCGACGAAAGATTTACGCTGCAGAGATCCCCGAAGAGCCCGACGACGCAACCATCCGCGGTCGAAGTTCTGCTCAACCCTGGCCTCTCTCTTCAAACTTAACGAGTGAGTTCATACCCCTACTTTTCAATTCTTTTCACGTTTTAGGGGGGGGGGGGGGAATACAAGTACATTACAAATCAAAGTATCGTTTTATAAACATAGTTATAATACCTTTCTTATAGAGCTTTGATACAAATATCTTTATGTTTAAAGGGCTATTACAACACCAAGTTGTTCTTACAAAATGGAAACATACTTTTCGAGAAACTATAATAGATATAGTTATCAAGTTATTCGTACATTATACATATATATTTTGACAAACAAAATACTTTCAAAAGAAGTAAAGTCTTTATTACCGTAAATTTGTTTAAACCAAGTAATGTGAGACATTCAAACTTCACGTACGTTCGAGTATGCATTTTAAGTCCTGTATTATATACCATAATCTCTTGGAGGGAGAGCGTGATACTTGTGTATAGATCTATACGGGATTGACAATCCCGCACCTAAACTATTAGCTATAGTTAGACCGGCAGGTCTGGGGTGACAAATGTCATAACACTACAACACCTGAAGAATGTTGTTACAGGCCATCAGTGTCAATAGTATGGTTATAAAACTCACATAAAAGTATAAAAACAAGTTTGATTTACGAGAATCATTATGCATTCAGTTTTTCTACATCATTTTGGCACATAGTTATCATTATTATTCTAGTATGGAACATACTAATTCTGAAAACTATTCAATTCATTTATAGAAAATATTGGATTTTCTGAAAACCTCGTTCATCGATTTATTACTAAAAAGGACACACTTTTCAATGCAAAACAATTCATGAACTCACCAACTTAATTGTTGACACTTTTTCAAAACCACTTGTATTTCTCAGGGAATCAGTAATACAGGTAACTACCAGCTTTTGGGAGAAGGAACACTAAGGATGTTTTTATTATTGAACATTTATCATCATATTGTAATATTCTTTTGATAACATGTATAACGTAACAATATACGTTTTCATTATATATATGATGGTTGTGTTACTTTCTTTAAAATATTCAATTGTTGTGATACTACGTGAAGTCATCCACCCCCGAATGTTTCCGCCATTCTGGTTTGGGGGTGTGACATCTTTCATTTGATACTGTCTGGGGTCTGTTATCTCTGTTTTGACCTTACAAGATGTATCTTTCATTTGATACTGTCTGGGGTCTGTCTTTCACTGTTTTAGACCTTACCAGCTGTACCTTTCATTTGGTACCTTCTGGGGTCTGAGTCTCCACTTGTTGGACTGAACCAGGCGAGTCGTTAGTTCGATATTCTCCTGTAGTCTATGATTCCCTGCCTTAGTCAGCAGTCGTCACTGCTGAGGCATATGTTATTCCCTGATGTCGTTTGCTTTCCTCAATAATCAAATTCAATATTTTGATAATGATAGCAAATTAGGGAAAACTACTTTTTACCACATAACACTGACCAGTCTTGGTAGAAGACTGCTTTTATTAAAGAAAATATAGGATTTTCTAGAAAGAACTCTAATACACAGAAAACATTTAAACTACTACTTATTAAAGTTACTTGATTGAAACGTCACCTAATACTTATGAACTCACCAGCATTTGTAAAAAATGCTGATACTCGCTTTTCAAATAACTTGTAATCTCAGGTCAGCAATTAGACTGGTACATCCCCGGAGCTGCTGATGAAGATAGCTTAGTACCATGCTGTTCTTATTATATTTATTTGTACACTTTATTATGTTGTAATGTAAACCTTGTAAAACTATTACTATTAATGCAATGTTTTGTTGTACTTTGATTACTATAATGTATGTGTTGTGATACTTGACATGATGTCATCCACCCAAGAACGTTTCCGCCGTTCCGGTTTTGGGGTGTGACAGATTGGTATCAGAGCATTGTTTATAGTGAGCTAAGTATATCAATTCATAAAAGATATACAACCTATAAACGCAACGGGATAAAACACTCTGACCAAGAATTATACTTTAAAATATAACCATATTTTACCAAAGTATAATAACATCCAGAATCTAAACACTTGAACAAAAGTATCACAAGAAGAACAATAATAAAAGTCTTCGGATGTTAAGCACTACAGTCAAACCTGGGCAATTATGTAATCATAAGCTGGAATAAATGTAACCTGATCAACTACATTTATCCGAGATGCGATGAACGTGTGCTTGGGAGTGGTAGTGGCGTACAACAGGTCTGAAACTTACCAATTAGGGATGCTAGAGCCAAACATAAAGTTAAAATACTATAGGAGTATTTTAGAACGCTAAAAGATTCACACTAATCCCATAATCATATTCAGAAGATAAGAATCAAACAAGAATTAAAATACCATAGGGGTATTTTAGGAATCATAAACAACCTTGCGTGAATAACTAAAAAGATCCTTATTGATATACCTACAACTATAGATGGTATACTTCCAAGGTCATGTATAATAAGGATCCCGTAGGCTAAGAATGTGTGGTTTCGCTCTATTTCCTTTTCCTCGTTGGGATGTGGTTCTAGAGTAGTATCACATATTCGAAGGCCTATCGGATCTAAGCTATATATGGTTTGTATACCCTGTGTAATCGTAGCAGGACTCGATATGGATCATCCAGTGGAATGTTAATAATCTCTTAGGATTCTTTAGACATTTCCATTCTCGCACGAACCCTGTATACAACCCTACCCACTTCAGTGCTTGACAGAAGAGTTGAAGTCGACCCCGAAGAAGTTCATTGAGAAGATTTCCTGTTCGGAAATAAATGAACTGGGTCGATACTATTGAATGCACCAAGTGCCCATATCCTTTTAGGGACATCGGTGAGGAATTCGCCTAAACTTCGGAGATTCCCAGTCATCCATCATGAAGTGATGACGTCCAGAGTCGGAATCAGAAGGAAGGCGGGGTAGAAATTCAATATGTCCATACGAGAAGAGAACCCTAGGAAACTAACCGAAGGAAACCAACGCCGAATCCAGTCAAAGAAACGAGGCGGACAGCAGGAACCGGTACATGGGACCTGAGAATTGTCTTTTCCTCGTGTTCCTCACGCTAATACACCCTTAAAATAATACAATTTAGTGAGTTAGTGGTTACACTACTCACGCTATGTGTTAGGTAAATCGTTGATTCCCGTTGCCAGACACACGATTAGGGCGGGTCCCCGCACCTTATTGAGAGTGCTTAACCATGAGCCTTCATGAGCCTCTCTTTCCCCAGTTCGTTCCGAACCGTTCTTAAATCTCTCTAGGCCGGAGAGTGGAATCTTTCCCAGTATAAAAGGTAACTTAGTAGGAACGACTCGCATCTTATGGCCTTTTTCCGATACGCATATTCCTACCTCAATTACCAGGACTACATCATAGGGATGTAGGTCGACGTTCAAACAACCAGTACCCGAGGCACGGGAAAATTTTATGCCTAATGCGATCGGGATAGAAATGTCCAGGGTTAACCATCGTCTCTCATTACCTTATATTCCTTTCCGTGTAGGAAAACCATGCCACCGAAGAAGCGAAACCAGTCCACAAACAAGAAACCCGCTCTCTTATTCGATGAAGCTACGTTCCAAGCTGCAGTCTCAGCAGCCGTAGCAGCTGTCATGGCTCACCTAAATGCTAACACCGCCAATGTTAGCAAGGACCCGGTCGGGATTTTCAATCCTGGCACTGAACAGCAGCAACCAACACTTCCATACTCAGCCATCCAAGAACCTCACTCAAACCCACTAAAGAGAAAACTCAAGATAGAGGTGGGAAGTACCTCGGCTCAAGGACCTTCAGATGGGCAACGAACTGAGGCAGTCTATACCCCTGTCAACCCTTCCCTCCCAACCTCAAGAAGGCCATACCTAGGAGACCTTCCCCACTGTAGCAAGTGCAACTACCATCATCATGGGGTCTGCCGAGAGCTCTATTGTGCTAGGTGCCACATGTTGGGGCATACTGCTCGTGTCTGCAGAACCCCGGTTGAGTTCATTACATCAACCACCAATGTGGCGACCCATACAGTTTGCCACCTATGTGGTGAAACGGGACACTTCAAGAAGGACTGCCCAACCGAAGAGAAAGACAAAGACACAAAAGGAGCCTGACACTACTGCTTAGCGAGAAGCGGCAAGGAACTCATTAGATTTTGGTACGTCTCTCGATCTCGGATAACTAAACTAAATACATTAAAAGACTAATTCAATGTAAATTCTCCCTAGTAAGGCGAAAGTCGCAGCACTGTTATAAAATTTAAAAATTTATTAGGTAAAACTATAATGACTAAACATATACGTTACGGCCATGTATAATTAAGATGGACAGACCTAGAGTGAGCGAATGCCGCCTCATTTCCTGTTCCTCGTTGGGTTGTGGATTTCGGGCGGGGTCGCTCAGTCAACAGTCCTCCCCACCTTAAAGATACATGACTGGTATATGTGAGGCGATTATAGAAATGCCTTGTGAGAATTCTTTCATGAAAAGGTACTCTATTCGAAAACACTTAGAACTCTCTATAGTTCCGCATCGACTCTATTGGTCCAAGTATCCGTGGTAGTGATACGAAGGACGAAACCCGAGACGCCTAGAACTTGTGTGCCTGTTCGGCACATGACTCTATCGATCTTCATTATATATCATGTCGAAGTGTGCCAACTTCAACGACTCTATTGATCATGGTTTGACTTCGTGCAACCATGTGTACATCCTTAGTGTTGTGTAAAAAGAACTTTCTCCATAGCCAAGTCGGCAAATAAAGGTTCTTCCGAACCTAAACCTAACACACATAATCAAACCTAATGCGATCCGTTAATCGTCCCTCTTATCTTAAACCTTCCGAAGTACCCAAGGGAGGGTACCATACACTGTTGACCGACCTCCAGTAGTGAGATAGACACCAAAGTGAACGACATTGTAGATACTTCAGAAGACAACAACCATCCAGAGCACACTCAGAAGAATCCCTTGAAAGACCCTTCGCACCTCGCACAATAGGTTCGTGAATCCAGAGAATAGAACTCATGAGGCTGACCACTATAACCAAGTATACGCTGGCATACATCAAGTATTGGTGGTTAAGCCGAGCATGAGCTCTACCACGGACCTCTTCGCAAAACACTTTCACCCTATTCCATAACATAGGAGCCGGAGTCAAGAGAATTACTGCGGGCTAAACTAGTAAAGTTCCGGGTGATGAAACTCTATACCCACTAGATTCGACCTAGACCGAGAAAACTCAGAACCTTCGGAAGAGTAGTTGCAGTTGATGCTCTAACTACCCAGGCACCTTGCCCACCCTATTATAGACAGGTGGTGCCTATCATCCTCCACCCTCTCGCATGGAGGAAATCGTCGTCGCCCTGTAGACGATGAAATACATTCTCCAAAGTGAACACTAGGATACCGAGAACCACAGGATAACCTTCGCAGTCAAGAAGAATTGGTCAAGTGTGAAAGTAGTTGCGTTAAATCTCATGACCCGGATCCGAAGAGATCATAGGCTTGACACCAGCCCTGGTGTTAGTCGAAGGGTTATGCAGGAACATGCACTTTCCACGCTAGAATGAACCACAGTCTTAGAGATTCCTTGGACTATTAGGTGTTCCACGAATACTATCTCACACAGAGATAGTAGAACCACCTCCCGAGATAGTCCAACACTCGTCTGGTGAAGCCCTATCTCCCCGATCCTTAGGGTTTCCGTATCTCAAGCGTCGTTAGTGCAGGTCCATTTTGCACGAGTTTGGGATAGATGCTCTATAGCAAACCGATGACCATAGTCACGCAACGCACTAGACGATCTAGAAAGTCTCTATCAGGCAGTTGACAGAAAACACAAAACCGAAGACCACTTGAGATTTCTAAGAACCAGCCTGAAGGGCTACACATCCAGTACAAGTGAGAACGTTAGGAACTTCGGAATGGCGATCACGCCAGTGATGATCTTGCCATAGAAGTACACTATGTTCTTAGTACTGAAAAGCTCTACTCCTTTCCGAGAGCTTAGGACCATCCGAGAATCCTCATGGAGACATGGTCCAACCCTTTTCAGACCACTACTACTTTCGGATATACCACAAGATTAACATTCGATCGATCCACTTCTTAGACTTGATACGTGATTTCCCGATAACACTTTTCGTGCCTCACACATCTTGATAGAAACCATTGAGGACCCTGACTTCATAAATATACCAGTTGAAACCCACTAGCTACACTAGATGAAATCCGCATCCCGTACGTGAAGGTCTGTCGGAGTGACAAGCACAGACTAGAGTTCACTTGGGAATAAGAGGACAACCGTATAGGAAGTACCCACCTACCTTTACTTGGCCATTCATACCTACTTCCTTGCCTAGACCTGAATTTCGGGACGAAATTCCCTCTAACGGGGGGATGATGTGACAACCCAAGTTGTTCCGTTACATTTTCCCGTTACCGTTAACGGAATATTCCACTGTATAAAAGTTCCGTTACATAGAGGGCGTCAATTTAATAAACATTCCATTTGGTTGAAATTGACATGCCGTTAAGTCGTGATAAAAGAAAATAAAAACACAGGACACACATTTCCATTTATTTGGAAAATGTCAAGTTTTATTATTACGACCACTAAATCGGGTGCGACCAAAAGTCCCGTTTAACGGCAGTATCGGGTAAAGTCCCACTGAGCCCCGACTCAAAACCCTATATAAGGGTGAGTGGAGTCTATTGGTGACTTTTTACACTCTCTTTATACTCTCTCTCTAGACCCGTTTTCGCCCCGAAACCGCAACCAAACGCTTCCAAATTGTAAGTCCGCTTACCCTCGCTTATTCTAAACATATTGATTCATGTTTATAGCCCAAAATTCGGACTTAGAAGCTGTTAGACTGGAGTTTACGGCCTAAGCTCCTTCTTAGGCCGTAAACCCCTTAAACAAGGCCAAAATGACCCAAACTTGTCCCTAATGGCTTGGAAATAAATAGAGGAATTAGCCTAGGAGTGTTTGCACATTTAAAACAATCATTTTGGGGCATAAAAGAGAGTTTACGGCCCAAGCACTTGCTTAGGCCGTAAACACCTTTAAACTTTGTTTAAATGTCCTAAATACACTCCAAAATCACCCTAGGGATTAACACATAAATTGGGGGCTTATCCTCTTGGGTTTAGATCACTTAAACATAAAGATTGAGGGTGTAAAATGGAGTTTACGGACCAGGCCTTTGCCAAGGCCGTAAACACCTCACAATCATGCAAAAGTGCCCCTAACACACTCCTAAAACACCCTTAGGCTTCATAAATAATTTAGGGACTTAGTATTTGGGGTTTGGACCAATTAAACACAACAAAATGAAGGATCAAAAGGAGTTTACGGCCCAGGCATGTACCAGGGCCGTAAACACCCTTAAACATGCCCAAAACATTAATTTTGTCCCCCAAATGGCCTTAGACTATTACCAAAATGCTTAGAAAATTACCCTTTATCACTTAAGCCTTTAAAAACACCAAAAGAAGGTATGTATAGGAGCTTATGTCCGTAAGCTCCCTTGCTTATGGCCGTAAACTCCTCAAAGGGGCCATTTCATGCCTTAAACCCATTTACACAATTGACATTTGAGCCTAGCATAAATCTACAATGGAGATGAGACACTTTAGCACACTAGATACCCTCACCATGAGTTTACGGCCGTAAACTCACGATGAGTAGTCCTTGGGCCGTAAACTAAGTAATAAGGGTGTATTCTTGGATAGCAAGCTCCATTCCTTAGCCATCCATACACACCTTTAGACACTACCCGGGACACCCAAACACTTAGCCAAAGTGTTTTCCGCTCCTTTGAGCGCGTATAGTTGTTTAATTAGTATATAATATGGTAATTGTATGTGAACATATGTTATCATATGTTAAAATAGGTCATTGTGTGTGTTCAAGTCCTTGCGTGACACCGAACGCCCAAACGACACCTTCGTCGGACCTACTTACACCAGGTGAGTTCATACCCCTGAATGAACCTTTTAAATGCTTTTAAATGTTTTTGTAGGGGGGATTACAAGTTAAACATGCCAGTTATCATATCAATCACATGTGATTGATAACCCGCATGCACCAGATTTTACCACTATACACTGTTTTACCGAGTAGGACACTAGAATGGTTTTCAATTGTTTCAAAACTTTTACTTATACTGTTTTAACTAGATTCATTCTAAACTGGTTTATGAAAGATTTTCCAAGATTTTCAAACATATTTTTACAAAAGAATACAAGTTGTGATTTTCTTTGTACGTAAAGGCTTTTCATCAAAGATTCCCTTTTTCGACGTATACTTTTACTTGTTAATTATTGTAGCTTCGCTTATACTTATTTTATACTCCTACTCGGTGACGCTTTCACTTATACTTGTAGTCGCTTATACTTGATGACGCTTATACTTATTCACGCTCTTACTTAGTGATACGATTCTTCTTCACTTATACTTGATAACGACTCGACTTCACTTATACTTGATACACTTTTGCTTCACTTATTGTTGCCTCTACTTCGTGATGCGCTTATACTTGTTCGACACTTCTACTTCACTTGCGACCGCTTCTACTTCACTTGTTAGACACTTCTACTTCACAAATATCACTTCTACTTGATACACACTCAGTCGGAGTTAGATGTATGTCTGTGCTTATATAGGTACATATAAGTAATGATTGAAAGACTTAGGAAGGCTCGTCTGCCCTATTTCCTTTTCTTCGTTGAGATGTGGTCTGGTGGGATCGGATGGCCGTCCGAAGGTCGTTTGACTCATTAGTTATATATTATGTATATGAGTACAGACATATAGGAATTCTCTAGTCAGTTCCGTTAAGAGTCTCTACCTCTAGTCTATACTTACATTAGAAACCCACTATTAGGAAGTCTCTACCTTTAGTTCAACACTTACACACTACCCACTATTTGGAAGTCTCTACCCACTATTTGGGATGCATCTTCAGGACACGGTATTCTCCGTCGTCTAGTTGGTAACTAGAGTCTCCGGTAGGGAGAGCGGACATTGTGTGTATAGATCTATACGGGATAGTCAGTATGTTTACGAGTATCCGGGGTTACCTTATAATTCTTTGGCTTTAAGGTAACGGTATTTCACCGACAATCTACACTGTATGCTGGTAACTCATTTTCAGAGTCACACTGTTTTGATCTTACACGATGTATCTTTCATTTGATACTGTCTGGGGTCTGTCTTTCACTGTTTTGACCTTACAAGATGTATCTTTCATTTGATACTGTCTGGGGTCTGTTATCTCTGTTTTGACCTTACAAGATATATCTTTCATTTGATACTGTCTGGGGTCTGTTATCTCTGTTTTGACCTTACAAGTTGTATCTTTCATTTGATACTGTCTGGGGTCTGTCTTTCACTGTTTTAGACCTTACCAGCTGTACCTTTCATTTGGTACCTTCTGGGGTCTGAGTCTCCACTTGTTAGACTGAACCAGGCGAGTCGTTAGTTCAATATTCTCCTGTAGTCTATGATTCCCTGCCTTAGTCAGCAGTCCTCACTGCTGAGGCATATGTTATTCCCTGATGTCGTTTGCTCTCCTCAATAATCAAATTCAGTATTTTGATAATGATAGCAAATTAGGGAAAACTACTTTTTACCACATAACACTGACCAGTCTTGGTAGAAGACTGCTTTTATTAAAGAAAATATAGGATTTTCTGGAAAGAACTCTAATACACAGAAAACATTTAAACTACTACTTATTAAAGTTACTTGATTGAAACGTCACCTAATACTTATGAACTCACTAGCATTTGTAAAAAATGCTGATACTCGCTTTTCAAATAACTTGTAATCTCAGGTCAGCAATTAGACAGGTACATCCCCGGAGCTGCTGATGAAGATAGCTTAGTACCATGCTGTTCTTATTATATTTATTTGTACACTTTATTATGTTGTAATGTAAACCTTGTAAAACTATTACTATTAATGCAATGTTTTGTTGTACTTTGATTACTATAATGTATGTGTTGTGATACTTGACATGACGTCATCGACCCCAGAACGTTTCCGCCGTTCCGGTTTTGGGGTGTGACAGATTTCCAGTACCGAGACTTTGATAATGCAAAACCCCCGGTGTTCGATGCGGTTCAAGATCTGATCATTGCTATGAGGTGGTTTTCCAATGTTGATGGTTGTTTCTTTACTTGATCCTGCCCAACTAACCAAAAGGTTAAGTGCTCCCTAAACCTTCTTAGGTTGGGGGCGAAGGATTGGTGGAGGTTAGTTACTAGCTCTTATACTCCAGAGTAGAGGACTGTTGTTTCATGGGAGCAGTTCTCTGAGATGTTCCGCACGAGATATGTTCCATTGGTTGAGAGGGAGAGATTAGCCCAAGATTATCTGGACAGTGACGGAGATCACCAAGATGTTTACTAAGAGAACACTGTTTAGTTCTGAGTTTGCTGCTTCTGTGCAATCTCATATGACCTAGTACTTGAGCATGCTTAAGATGGACATCTGCCAGTTTGTGTCTACTCAGCGTTATGGTATAGTAGTGGAGGGAGGCCGCTATGAGGCGGGAGATTGAGTTGGAGCTCCAGTTAAGGGAGCAAAGGCAGGCTTCGGGGCATACATAACTTGCAACGAAGAGGTTAAAGGCTACTGATGTGAGATTTGGGAGTCAGAGAGGCCTCACTTGTGGCAAGTGCATCAGGGTTCATAAGGGTCCTTGCTGATCTACTTTTAGGTATCACAAATGTGGCAAGGATAGTAATTATACGAATGACTCTCGCTAGTAGGTTTTCGTGCCGACCTCTAGGATCTATTATGACTATGAGTAGGTTGGTCATATGAAGGATAAATGTCCTTTGCTCACTGGGGGACTGGCGCAGGCTCCAACGCTAGCTTCCTTAAGTATCACCAATGAGCGACTGGGTAGGGCGGAGCCCCCGAGGGCTCGAGGTCGTGCTTTTCAGCTCACAGCCGAGGAGGCCAGGGCGACGCTAGATGTCGTTACCGGTATGTTTCCATTTATCACTCTGTCGAGTTATTTTATGATATGCTTATGTTTATGATTCTGTTAGGTACCTTCTTAGTGAGTTCTTTACCTTCTCTTGGGTTATTCAATCTGGGCGTGAGTTGGTACTTTGTATTTCAGACATTTAGTAGGGATTTCGATATGACCCTTAGCGAGTTAGAGTGTACGTTGCGGGTTTCTATCGCCAATAAAAATGGGATTTCTGCATCCAGAGTGTATCAGGGTTGTGTCTTGGAGAACTTCGGGTTGTCTTATCCGATTGATTTGATTCTTATCCCCATGGGGGATGTATGTGTGATAGTAGGGATGGATTGGCTGAGCAAGTTTGGTGCTATGACAGACTGCAAGGGTCAGCGAGTGGTAGTTCGAACCCCAAGTAGGGGAGAACTGATCATCTATGGAGAGGGTACCAGGATTGGATCAGGTTTTTGTTCGGCAGCTAGGGCTTGACAGTACATTCAACATGGTTATATGAGTTATCTTGTGTATGTGATTGATTTACGGGTTGGGGAGCAGGCATCGGTTTCAGATGTGCTAGTTTTTAGGGAGTATGCTAATGTGTTTCCAGAGGAGTTGACTGGTGTACCTCCCAAGAGGCAGGTTGAGTTCAAGATTGATCTAGTGCCAGGTATGGCTCTGATTGCCAAGGCGTCATACCATTTGGCACCGCCTGAGATGTAAGAGTTGTCCTCTCAGCTCCAGGAGTTGTTAGGCAAACAATTCATTAGACTAAGCAGCTTTCTGTAGGGAGCACCGATCTTTTTTTTCAATAAGAATGATGGTTCACATAGGATGTGCATTGATTATTGGAAGCTAAACAAGTTGATGGTGAAGAACCGTTATCCCCTTCCGCAGATTGACAACCTCTTTGATTAGTTGCCGCGTGCATCTTGGTTCTCCAAGATCGATCTAAGGTCGGAGTATCATCAGGTGAGGGTTAGATAGGAGGACGTGGAGAAGACCGCATTTCAGACTCGTTATGGTCATTATGAGTTCATGGTGATGCCATTTTGGCTCACCAATGCGCCTGCACTGTTTATGGACTTGATGAATCGGGTGTGCAGACCGATGCTCAATCGATCAATTATTGTTTTTATTGATGATATCTTGGTGTATTCCAAGACCAAGGAGTAGCACGAAGAGCGCATTCAAGAGCTTTTGGGAGTATTGAGGCAGGAATGACTGTATACCAATTTCTCAAAGTGTGAGTTTTGGTTATGAGAGGTCCATTTCCTAGGGCATCTCGTTAAACGGAACAGGATTTTGGTCGATCCGGCCAAGATTGAGGCTGTGATACAGTGGAAGGTTCCAAAGTCCCCCTTAGAGATTAGGATTTTCTTTGGTTTAGTGGGATATTATCGGACATTTATTTAGGATTTCTCCAAGATTGTTGTACCCCTCACTCATTTGACAAGGAAGGGCATGGATTTCCATCGAAGCCCTGAATAGCAGATGACATTTGAGACATTGCGACAGAGGTTATGTGAGGCCCCGATGTTGAACCTTCCAGAGGGTGTCGATGATTTCATTGTATTTTGTGATGCATACATCACATGTCTGGGGGCAGTTCTTATGTAGAGGGAGAAAGTGATTCAGTATTCTTCTCGACAGCTGAAACCACATGAGGCACAATACCCTACTCATGATCTGGAGTTGGGGGCGGTAGTGCTTTCCCTAATGTAACAACCTGAAATTGTTCGTCGCCAAAACCCATTCTACCCGTATAACTCGTCGGAGATCGAAATGTCCCGATATCGTTTTTGGGCTTAGTTGACTAAAATTATATGTTTATTATCATTCAATGAGGGTCCAAATCATTTAGGAACTCATGAATTTAGCCCAAAACATTTATTTCATAAGTTTTAGAAATATCCTCGCCGGGTGACGGAAACTCAATCGGGTGCGACCTAAAGCATCGTTTAAGGCCAGTATCGGGTAGAATTCCACCGTGTCCAAGTTTTAAGAACTATATAAACATGTTTAAGCACTCATTTGAAGCTTTTTCCTTCTCTCTCTACTCTCTCTCTAACCTCTCTCCTAAATCCAAAGATTAAGTGTCCAAAACTCAATTTTAAGGCCTCAAATCCTTAAGGTACCTTCCTAGCCTTAATCTATAGCATGTTTGGCTTCCAAATTTGACATTTAATCATGAAATGGGACTACATATGTGAGTTTACGGCCCAGGAGGCTGCCTAGGCCGTAAACACCATTTTGAAGGGTTTTAAGCCCTTAAACTCCTTCCTAAACTCATTTGGACTTTAGATATGGCTAAGGGACTTCAAGATATGGACTTAGAACATTTAAAACTTTGATTTTGAGCCATTTGAAGGAGTTTACGGCCAAGGCATAAGCTTGGGCCGTAAACTCATGTAAATGGGGTTTTTCATGCCCTTAAACCCTTCCAAATCACTTCTATGGCTTAGATATGAATTATAGGACCTTGGTTTTAGCATTTGGACACTTGAAACATGATTTTTGGGGGATTTAGATGAGTTTATGGCCAAGGTGAGTGCTTGGGCCGTAAACTCCCCAAAACAAGGCATAAATCCAATTCTAAGGTGTTAGAAAGCCATCCAACACCACCAAAAGCCTTGGAATAAATCAAAGGACCAACCAAAAATAGTTTAAGGGCCTTAAACACATCATTTGTGGGATTTCTAAGAGTTTATGGACAAGGCTTGTTCTTGGGCCGTAAACTCCATAATTTTTGGTGTTAGAATGCTAACTAAACACCCCTAAGGCCTTTAGATGAATTTTAGAAGCCCTTCTAAGCAAGTTTTAGACCTTGAAACACCTTGTAGCACCCTATAGAAGAGTTTACGGCCATGAAGGGGGTCTCATAGGCCGTAAACTCCATAACACCCCTCAAATGTCCCATAAAACTCATTTCTAGGCTTGTGGAATTTTTTAGAATCACATGTGATTGATTTTAACACCTTAAAAACACTAAATCTTGGAGAATTGAGAGTTTACGGCCAAAGACCCCATGCCTAGGCCGTAAACTCCCTTATGTATTGTAAATGATGTTTTTAATTCAATCCAAGCCTTAAGAAAAATTAATCCAAGCATTTCCAAGTGTCCATATCCATTTATGACCCAAATTTGCACCATAAACCACCCTACCATGAGTTTACGGCCGTAAACTCATGGGGAATGGGTGTTTTGGACCAAAAACTCTTGTATAAGTTTATTCATGGGGAGTAAACTCAAGTCCCAAGTCCCTCGCTTCAATTCCCGTCCTTAAACGCCACCCGGGTCCCTCCAAACACTTGTATCAGAGTGTTTTCGCGACTTGAAGCAAGTGTCCCTATCATACAAATAAACTAAGTCCTAATTAGATACAAATGTGTATCTTTACATTATAATTAGGAACCTCATGTATTTACAAGCCCCGGATCAACTCTTAGCATCCAAATCGTCACATTTCTCGTCCGGTGAGTTCATACCCCTACGCCTTTCTCACTGTTTTTAACTGTTTTCAGGGGGGAATACAAGCAAACCAAAACTGTTTTCAAATCATAACATTTATGAGTTTCGAATAATATCTGGCAAACTTATAAACTCTTATACTCCTTATGTATTATGTTGAGCATAAGGAATGATTTACCGATTACAACTAAATGGATTTTAGTTAAGAAAATAATCAAACTAATCAAATTATTATGGGAATAATTTGGGGTTCTATGTTTCTCTTTATATCATGTACTGATATCTGTATTAAGTTATTAGATAAACTATGTCTGATTCAGTTTATCTCCGTATCATTTGAATGTTTTGCCAGATAATTTCATAGTATGTAACTATTTTCACTGTATCATGTCTTAAAATCTTTGTATGTCTGTTATCGTATGAGAATCCTGTGAATAGTTTAATACTAGCTTGTGAGATAGTCACTACCCTTTATGGATGATCAAGTAAATCCTCTCCGGAAGTGTAACCAGAGTCTCCTGGAGGGAGAGCGAGGAATTTGTGAATAGATCTATTCGGGACTGACAATCCCACACCTTAACTGCTAGCTACAGTTAGGCGGGCACGCCTGGGGTGACAAATTCTGTATATCATTCGACGTCTGACTAACGTCAAGGAGGTCTCGTTGTCATATCAGCATGGTTACCTGACTCACAATACGTATTAATATAAACTTATTCACAGCTAGGATTTGTTTAGAATCCATATCTTGTTCGGGATGATAATCCCATGGTTTTGTATCTATATCTTGTTCGGGATGGTAATCCCATGGTTTTATGTCTATATCTCGTTCGGGATGATAATCCCATGATCTTGTGTCTATATCTCGTTCGGGATGGTAATCCCATGGTTTTAAAACTAAATCTTATACGGGATGATAATCCCATGATTTTATCAAACTATTATATATCTAGTTTCGGGATAGTGATCCCATGGTTTATCAAGCTATCTTATATCTACTTACGGGATAGTGATCCCATGGTCTTTATCGAATTATCTTATAACTGGTTCGGGATATTAGTCCCAAGGTTTTCAAAATACTTTCTATCTACAGTTCATCTAAATTATAGTTTAGTATATTAAACTATACTATGTGTTATTCAATCAATCTTGCATTTAGGAAAATATGGGATTTTCCTGGGGTTAACTTATATCTTGTAATAGAACTGTAACGAAAGATTCACTTAACTACTTCACATAAGAAAATATGGGATTTTCTTGGATATCAAATCTTTTCCAGAAAACTAAAGGAAACCGATACTTTTTCACAAAACAAAACCGCTTATGAACTCACCAGCTTTATGCTGATTTTCAAACTGCTTGTGTTCTCAGTTCCAAGTTAGACAGGTACCCGTCGATATCTTTTGGTGAAGACGGAGTGCTCTGAAGACTCGTCTCTTTTGTTCATATGATATATGTATAACTTTTGTACAATTTACTTTTGAACCAAATGTAAACTTTCATATATATATGTAATGTAATGGTTGTTTACTGTGATTACTATGTACATTGGATTTGATACTCAACGTGGAGTCAACCCCGGAAACGTTTCCGCCTTTGGTTTTCGGGGTGTGACACCTAAAGATTTTGAAAAATCATCTGTATGGAGTCCGGTGTACCGTCTATACAAATCAAAAGAGTTTGAGATATCTCATGGACCAACCAAACCTAAACATGAGGCAACGTAGGTGGCTTGACGTGGTCAGGGATTATGACTGCAACGTCCTTTACCATCCGGGTAAAAAGAATGTGTTTGTGAGGAAATCCATTGATTCTCCACTTTTGGTTGTGATCAAAGAGGAACATATAGAAGGAGTCAAGTGGGAGAACTATAAACATGAAAGGATCAGGGGAGAGATCGGTAGATTTGTCACCGATAGTTGGGGACTGTTGACCTGATGTGGTTAGGTTTGGGTTCCAATTTCTGGAGGGGCAGACAGATATTTTTGGAAGAGAAACATAAGTCTCACTTTTTGATACACCCGGGAGCCACTGAGATATATCGGGACTTGATACTAAGTTACTGGTGTCCGTGTATGAAGAGGGAGATAGCTTGGTATGTAGAGAGGTTCTTGACATGTATGATGGTCAAGGTCGAGCACCAAAGGCCGCATGGAAATCTACAACCTTTGGAAGTTCCCATATGGAAGCGAGAATAGATCATCATGGATTTTATCACCAAGCCATCGAAGACTGCCAAGGGTTTTGATACTATTTGGTTCATCTTGGATCGATTGACAAAGAATGCCCACTTTTTGGCAATCCGGGAGAGCTCAATGGCTAAGAAATTGGCGGATGTGTATGTTCATGAGATTTTTGCTAATCATAGGGTTATGGTTTCCATTATATCAGACCGAGATGTTCGATTCACTTCATGATTTTGGTAGAAGTTCCACGAGGAACTGGGTATGAGGCTGCATTTCAACACTGCTTTTCATTTGCAGACTGACAGCCAGAGTGAGCGGACCATCCAAACACTTGAGGATATGTTGCAGGCTTGTGTGATGGGAGTTGGGATTCCTACCTACCTCTTGCGGAGTTTTTTCTACAACAATAACTATCACTCCAACATTGGTGCACAACCTTACGAGCTTATGTATGGTCAGAGATGTCTTACCCTAGTTTTTTTAGGGGAGGTCGGTCACAGAGTCATGGGGATGATTGAGGTAGTCCTCTACACCATAGTGCTCATCAAGTAGAACAGAAAGAGATTGGAGATAGGTCAGAGTTGGCAGAAGAGCTATACCAACTGGCATTGATCAAAGTTGGATATCCAAGTTGGTGATATGGTGCTGCTGAAGGTCTCCCCCTAAAAGGGTGTGATACGCTTCTGGAAGAGGGGAAAGTTTGATCCCTGATATATTGGACCGCTCCGTGTGATCGCCAGGGTAGGCAGGGTGGCCTTCTGGTTTGATTTTCCGACTGAGCTCAGTCAGATCCACAACACTTTCCATATTTCATAGTTGTGGAAGTGCGTGTTGGACGAAAATGCAATGGTCATGTTGGATGATATTTAGGTGCCTCAATTATATTTAGAGGCTGGTAGCGATGGTGGAGAGAAAGATGAAGGTCTTACGCAACAAGGAGATACCTTTGGTAAAGGTTCAGTGGCAACATCAGAGAGGCTCCGAGTGGACCTAACAGACGGAGGCGGAGATGCGGGAGCATTATCCTGAGTTATTTGCAAAATTTGACATTGAAGATGAAGTCTAGTTCAAGTGGGGGAGAATTGTAACACCCGTTCTGAGAAGGTACATATTTCACCCGAAAATTTTAAAACATTGGCCTTTTTTGTCCGCACACCATGCGTACTCGGGGTGTACGTATGGCGTACTCATGCATGAAGGAAGCAGGCCTTGCATGTGTATGCCCGACGTACTCCTCAGGTATACAACGTGTACCCTGTTTAGACCTAAAACCCTAGCTTAAGGGTTTGCACCATATATAATCCTTTTTATGGCCCCAAGACCTTCACCCTCATTAGCCTCCACCTAAAATTCGTCCCTTTAGCTAACCCTAAGTGAGAAGACTGCATTTGAGCTCACTTATGTGTTTTGTTGGTGTTCTTGAAGAAGAAGAAGGTGGTAGAAGGACCTTGGAAGAAGCCTGGATCTGGGATTCTCTACATGCTAGCAACCTCCAAGAGGTAAAAAGCTCCTAGCTTGATCATATTTTCTTATAGATCTAGTTATTTCTTAATTTATAGAATTTTTGGTCCTAACCATGATGATTCTTGAGTATGGTATGCTCTTAACAAAATAAGTCGTCCTTCCAGAACCAATGAAGGGCCTTGTTTCATAAAAATGAGACCTTGATGCTTAGTTCTTCCCTATGCATGCTCTAGAAGGTCTTTATGTGTTAAGAAGTTGAGTTTGTTGGTATTAAGCACTTAATGGGCATGCGAAGTCATAAAGTTGGAAAGTTTATGACACTCAATAGTATTTTGGCATTGGATCTGCAATTGGGACCTGAAAGCTTAACACATTAAGCTCTTATTGAGGAAAAAGGGTTTTGGTGTGTATACCATGCGTATGGGGTCAACCGCCCGATTACAGACCATGCTTGAGTATGCCTGGCATAGGAGCTGAGTAAGCCCCACGTACTCAGCTGAGCTGACCGAGTTGACTTATTGACCTTGACCTTTGACCAAGTTTGACCTAGGGTTATTTTGGTTATTTTTAGCTGATTAATTGAGATTAGATCCTTGGTTTTAGTTAGGTGATTGTTGAGTCGATTTTTCCGATCAGAGATTTATTTAGCTTTCATTCAGACTGAGAAGTGAGTTTTCCTCATTGTACCATGGGTCGAAGGCACCAATGTCGACCTACTAGATTATTTATCATGGTTAGGATATTATTATGCTAGATTGAGGCTGATTAGTAGATCTGTATGATTATCAATATTTGTTGGTTCTATTTTTATGTTTATCTGTTACATATGTCGACATATTGCATTGGGTTCAGGTTGTACTGCTTTATGTGGTAGCCAACAAACCCGAGAGCAATCTAGTTATGAGCTGAGGGCTCGATTGGCATGCCAGACTCATATTGTGGGCTCAGGAGCAATCCATATATGAGTTGAGGGCTCGATTGGCATGCCAGACTCATACTGTGGGCTTAGGGGTAATCTAGTCTTTTTTAGCTAGGTACCAAGTATATGTTATTATATGTATGTGTGTTTTGGTACTTTGGGGGAACTCACTAAGCTTTGGATTACTGTTTTTTTTGTATTGTTTTTGGTTCTTCTGATGGTCGTGGGAAAGCAAATGCGTGATTGTCTACATATTCCTTTTTTATGTCATTGGGTCTTGGGAAAACCCTGATTTGTAAATAATGTTTTTGAAACCATGATCTTTTTGTAAACAATATTGATTAATGGTCAAATTTTAAAATTTAAATTTTAGTGATTTTTGGAGTGTTACACAAGGTCTAGATGGATAAAATTTCCAACTTTATCCATTAAGACCTTCCAATAAGCCAAGATCTCAAATCCTAAGCTCTTAATGGTTGCACCAATTGCATGGACACCAAACTAACTCATGAGAGTCCCCTTTTTAACCATCACCATGGTCCAGAAGTCAAATAAGGAATACAGAGGGTCTAAAGTTCAATCAAACTGCAAGAACAAGAAAATATGGATCAAAAAGCTCATAAAATGACCTAGAACTAGATCTAGATAGAAAATTAGCAAGGTGAAGACTTTATACCTTCAAAAGACCAAAAATCTGAAGAAGATGCAAGATTTAAGCTGAAACCAAGCATACAAGCACCAAAATGGATCCTTCTTCTTCAACCTTCAAAAAATTGGCTTCGCATACTTAAAACACACATATGGAGGCTAAAGTTTTGATGGGGTATGATCTTAGAGGTTGGAGGGTGCCAAATGAGGTAACCCTAGGAGTTAGTGCCCTTAAATAGGATACAAACCCAAAGATCTAGAGGTTTTTACCAAAATGGTCACCACATCATGAAAAAAGCCTTGCCACATTGTGGCTCACCCCACAATTCTCAAAAATTATATTGAACTTGGAAAAACATTAATTGAAAAATGGGTGTTACATTTTGAGTTATAGGCTGAGTTGACTTTTGTTTGGTTGTAGGTGGTGTGTATTAGCTATTTTTTCTCTAAGAATGTAACACTGCTACTTTTAGCTTCAGGTGAATCTTCTCACTATATTACTTAGTTCATGATTAAATCCTATCTATTTTGGATGCCTTTGTAATACTATGACATGTTAGTATGCTTAGTTAGACTTGTTGGGTCTTGATTAGGGTTGTGGTTTGAGGCCTATTGCTTGTTTACTTATTTAATGGTATATTATGTGTATTGTTGGGTTGATGACAAGATCAAGGTAGGTTGTGAGTTAAACGGTGCTCGGTGGGTTAATGAAAAGATCAGGGCTGTTCGTGAGTCTAAAAGTACATGGTTGGGTTGATTGCAAGATCAAAACTGGCCGTGAGCTAAAGAGGCCCATTACTTGCATGTATAGTTATTATTGCGATGTTTATGATATTTTGGGGAACTCACTAAGCTTTGTGCTTGCATTTGTAGATTAATTTTTTATCAGGTTATACTTATGACAGTGGGAAGGCTCTAGCTTTGACATATGCGCATCTCATATCTATTATGTTATCTACCTTCAGCATTTTCTGATACATTTCACTGGTTTATCATGATTCGAACATTTTGGTATTTGGAATTTTATGTAACATGGTTTTGGAATGTTCTATTATTAGTTAAAAATGAAAATTTTGATTTTAAAATATGACGTTACACTTGAGGGAGAAAAATATAAATTTGAGAATTTTCTTGACCAAAGGCAAAATATATGTTCTCAAAAAGACTCTTTTTATACATCTTGTACTATATAGCTGAAAATTTATAATGTGATCTGGTTTGGGACAATTTAGATTATAATATATTTGAAAATATTTTTCGATATTATTATTATGTTTAAATTAACAAAAAAATCCCTCCAATAAAAACTGTTAGGCAATTCCCATGGTTTTAATTTATTTGTGGTTTTGATCCATGATCTATATAAAATGATTTTGTTTTCTCATTTAACTAATATAATAATACAACCCCTACTTCTTTTCCCTTCTTCTTACCCTGCATTCCTCCATCATCGTCTTCTTCCTTTTTCCTTTTTTTTTTCTCTTAAACTCTTTAAGAAGGATTTTTCACATCTACTTTTGCTTTCATGTGTAGCTCCTAATGTTTCTTTAATAGATGATCAAGAATGTTTAGAATTTAATTCATATTTTTCTTGAATCCTATATTCCATTTAAGCTTGTCATCCTATAGATGTTATACTCTCGTTGATCATATTTAAAAGTGGAATTTCTATAACTTTAATGACCCTTATAAAAATTACTTCAATATAATAACAATAACTTCATGTATCACATGTGTTTCGGACTACAACCACGTATATAGACTTGGTCTTAGTCAAATTAACATACCTAGTCTTGTGCTAGTATTTAGGATTTAATTGTATATTTGTGTATATATACCCATCTCATGTAAACGTTAAACACATTTAATATACAAAGAACTTTTAAGTATTCTTGACTTACACGGTATCATAAGCCTAGTATCTTTTTTCCTGTCGCTTTCTTCTCACTCATGGCCAACAACAATCAGCTTATTCTTTGTCTTACTACCAACTCTTCCTTCCAAATTCCTTTAATCAACATCAAATTGGAGACTGAGAACTATTGCTTGTGGTGCACCATGATTTTATCTAACCTCGAGACCTTCGATCTCGATTCCTTTGTCTTAGCCCCAACTCCCCCTACTGAAACCCGCTCTATCACTCCTTTTATCGATCCTCCCACCACCAAACCCAACCCCGACTTTCAATTGTGGAAGAAAAGAGACTGATTCATTCTATTGTGGCTCAAATCCACCTTATCTGAGCGTGTGTTAGCCATCGTTGCTCGCGCTACCACCTCCCACTCTGCTTGGACCGCTATTGAACGGATGTTTCAGGCCTAGACTAAGGTCTATCGCATGTCTATGAAGCTTAAACTTCAAAGCCACTCCAAAGGATCCATGACCATGCTACAATATGTCGCAAAAAATGAGCCATCGCTGAATCCCTGGCAGAAAACCTTCACCCAATTTCCAGTGAAGATTTAATTGGGCATATCCTCAGTGGCCTCGACTCCACTTATGGCCCTTCACTACCACATATATGGTTAAAGATGATGCCTCCAACGTTGATGACCTAATTGGTCTTGTTTTTCAAGAAGAACCAAGACTGGAACAAGAGCACAGTCGATGGATTATTCTTCCTTCTCCGGCTCCCAACGCTTCCGTCCCCATTGTTCTGAATGTTCATCGCACTCCTTCGCATCACCATACCTCTGGTTTAACTTTTGCATCCATTAATTCACCACGAGCCTGTTCTACTGATCCCAGACGACGCTGAACACACTGTTAATTATGAATAAGCGAGGTCATGACGTAGGGGACTGATGGCAACGATCCAACCTAGTGAACTATCCATCTCGTATGCCTAATCCCCATGATGCATAATATTATCAAGCCCACATTGCCTAACAATCCAGTCTATCTAAGACAATTGATCCAAATTGGTACTTTGATACCAACGCCATTAAGCATGTTATACTGGATCTCCACAACATGACCATTGCTGAGGACTATCAAGGCACTGCCAAGCTTCAAGTGGGGAATGGTAAACAAGTTTCTATTACGCATATTGACACATCTACTCTACACAACCTTCGTTTGCCTTCTATTCTTGTTGTCCCATAGATCACCAAACGTCTCCTTAGTTTTTCTAAACTGAGTTTGGACAACGATGTCTATTTATAATACATTTATACATACATATATGGATGTTAGTGCTTCTTTCAAAGTTTAATTTACACAATATTTATTGGTTAAAGTTTACATAATTTGTTTAAAATCAGAGAAAATATTTTATCGTACTCACTGTTTTTTCAAGTCATTGTAGGGCAACACTCTTCTAAATGGGGACGTTAAATATGGTCTTTATCATGTTCCAGTCTCCCTCAATAAATCACCAAGTAAATCTCATCCTATCATGGCACTTTTCGGAGTTTGTACTTTCCATTCATGGCTGGTACAAGACACTTGCGCATTCCCACACTCCTCTTATAAAGCATCTTCTGCATTCATTCAAACTTCCAACTTTATTACAACACTTCCCAACGGTCTTCTGCATTCGATCATTACCTTGTGTCTTTATTGGTTATAGTGCTTCTCATAAGGGTTATTTGTGCTACTATGAACCCCTTCTCTCGAATCTACATTTCCAGACATGTAGTTTTCAACAAAGAAGTTTTCCCGTTTTCATGTTACTCATCTATGTGTAAGATGAAAGTAACTATGCACTCACTTTTTAAAGTGGTGATTCCAACTTAGACAACGCTTCGCTTCTTAACAATTTAATTTACTTCGACGAAACCTAATATTATTACCACCAGATTTTTAGTCTAACATTTATCACGACTATTTACGAGCAATATTGTTTTATAAGTGTTAAACAATACTTTTCAACCACTATGTATAGACAGTGGCCAGACATGAAACACCGGAGGGCAGAACCATTTTTGCATTATAGCACTTACTGAAATCCAACAACCATATGCGACCCTTCAAACCAGATTCTCGGTACCATGAGTAGTTAAAAGTTATTATAATAACACTTTTTATGTTATATATATATATATATATATATATATATATATATATATATATATATATATATATATATATATATATATATATATATATATATATATATATATATATATATATAGGGTTAGGTTCATGTGAGACGGCCTAATTTTGTGAGACCGTGAGACGCATTTTTTTATTTTATTTTATTTTTTTTAGTTTTTTTTTAATTTTTTTAGTTAATTCAAGTTCCGAAAATAATATTTAAAAAAAGAATTTTTGGACTTTTTCATTTATTTTGCATTTTAAAATTATTTTTTAAAATATGTACAGTGTAATATTCTATTAGAATATTTCACGTTTTTTTCAAAAAAAAAATGGAATTTATTTTTATTTTTTTTATTTATTTATAGTTTATTCAAGTTTCGAAAATAATATTTAAAAAAAGAATTTTTAGATTTTTCCATTTATTCTGCATTTTAAAATTATTTTTTAGAATATGCCAGTGTAATATTTTATTAGAATATTTCACGTATTTTTCAAAAAAAAGGGAATTTTTTTTATTTATTTTTAAATTTTTTTAGTTAATTCAAGTTCCAAAAATAATATTTAAAAGAAGAATTTTTGGATTTTTCCATTTATTTTGCATTTTAAAATTATTTTTAGATTTGGTCTCACGGTCTCACAAAATTAGAATGGTCTCAAATGAACCTGAACATATATATATATATATATATATATATATATATATATATATATATATATATATATATATATATATATATATATAATATTAGAAGTTCATAATAATGATAATAAATTTAAACATAAGCTATACTTAAACTAGGGTAATCATATCTCACTTATAGAGGGGTTTGCTAGAAACCGGGTTCTATAGGGTAGAACTTCCGAGCCGAAAAACTCTTTTGTAGAGTCTACGTATTGTAAAAAGTCGAAGTGGTTGTTTCTTTAGTTTCGCATATTAGTTATTTTACTAAGTCACAGTTTTATGCGAAGTGTATTGTAATAGACTTAGTATATTTTTTGTACACTCAGGTTTCCTATAAATAGGGACTGAGGATAGAAGTAGAGAAGACTTTTGAAAACTCGAGTATTCTTTCTGCTTAAAGCATTTTAATCAGTCTTCATCAATATAAGATCTGATTAATATTTACTCTTTGTGTTCTTATTTTTCAATCATTCAATCATAATTGCTTTCATATTCTCGATAACAATTCTCTACAATTGGTAACTGAGCAGGATTCAAACTGCATCGATCTGATTTTCGTGAAAGAATCATTTGCTTTTTGAGTAGTAACTTTACTCAAAATTTTCCACGCATTTTGGTTTTGAAAATCAATTTTGATCTTCAGATTTGAAGTGATTCTGTCTTTGAATTGTTTAATCGAGTGACCGATTAGCAATTTGTGATCATTATAGTTGATCAATTCTCAAATTCATCAAGTTTTTCAAGCTTTCTGAAAATTTCCGTGTTCATCAATGGCGAACTTCAACATGAATACACTGACTTGTTTCTCTCACTTGGTTGGTTCCTCAACCAAAATTCCGATGTTAATCCCTAAATATTATGATCAGTGGACTGATAGAATGGAGGATTACTTAAATGGAATTGATGAAGAACTTTGGAATTGTATCGATGGAACAGTTCAAGCTCCTGCTAATGGTCAACCAATTGGACTGTCTACTACTTCCGCTGAAGTTGCTGAACAACAAAAACGTTTGAAGAAGAATGAAAAGAGATGCATGAGGGAACTAAGAGGTGCTCTACCTCCTGTGGTTTACAATTACATTCGTAGTTGTAAAATAGCCAAGGAAATCTGGAACACTCTAAAAGATAAGTATCAAGGTAGCGAAAAGACGAAGATCAACTCTGTGAAGCAATGTCTTGTTGAACTGAAGGAATTCAGACAAAAGGATTCTGAAACTCTTGAAAGTTACTATGATCGTCTGAATGAGCTTGTGTATCGCTGCAATAGGTATGGAATCACTAGGTCTCTTATGGAGTTCAATTTAACATTCATCATGGGTCTTCGCAAGGAATGGCGAAGTGTGAGTATGATGATTAAGAATCAACAGACTTTTGATACAACCAGCTTGAATGATCTCTACAATTAGCTGAAAACCCATGAAAGTGAAGTTTCAGAAATGTATGAAGAATCAAAACAAAGTATAGGAGGACCTTTGGCTCTTGTTTCAAAGGTATCAGAAGTCGAAATTAATGAAATAGATGGTTCAGACAATGAAGGCTTCTTAATGAACTCTGATGATGAAGCTGTGGCATTCTACTCAAACAACAGAGTTAAGAAATTTTTCAAAAAGCCTTTTAATTCAAAAGGAAAGGTTAATGATGTGAAGAGTGAAGTCGCAAATGCTGGAAGAGAGGAGAAAAAGAAAATGGAAAAAGTTGATGAAAAGCGAAAAGATGCTAAAGATGCAAAGAAATTGAAAGGTGATTCTGGAATTTACTGTCACTACTGCAATGGTGCGAATCACTTCGCAGCTGATTGCATGTTACGAAAGAAAGAGGAGAAAAAGAACAAAGTGAAAGATGAAGCTTACTATTTGGAAAAGATTGAAGAGTTACGTGCAAAGACGAAAGGAATGTCACTAGTTGCGAAGGGTGAGTCTGATGAGGAAGAAAGTGGAACATATCAGATCTGGTCTTTAGGATCCGATGACGAAGAAATGAGACATCCAAATCATGGAGCTATGTTCGGAAGCTTTGAAGAAAATTGCGAAGAAGATGTTTCAGGACGGTGCTTCGTATCCAAATCAATAGACAAATCACCAATGACCACCAAGGTACGTGCTATTCTTGAATCTTTTAATATTCCTTTGTCTGCTTATGATACTGAAATTACTTCTTTTGATGATACTGTTGCTTATTTTGATTCTGTTATTGTATCTGCTAGTACTGAAGCTCAAAATTTAAATATGCAACTAGTTGATACACGAAGAGAGTTCGAAATAAAACGAAGCAGAGTAGAGAAACTTGAATTGCAAATCAAAAATGTAAATTGTGATAGGGACAATCTTGGAAATGAAGTTAGATTGTTGCTAGCGCAAAGAAATATATACTGTAACTCTGCTAAACGTTTATATGCAAAATTAACTGCTTTACATCATTCATCTGACATTAGCAAAGAACAACATAGGAAACTTTTACCTTTTCTTGAATATGATCGTGAAAAAGTTGATGTTGTGTCTTATGATTGCGAAAACACAATTGCTCAATTTGAAAAAAATACCTGATGATAGATTTGCATATGGTATTGTCAAAATTGATGAATTTTTGAATGCTGATGAGTTGGTTAGTATTGTCAATGAAAGTTTGACAAAGAATGAACAAGTGAAAATCTTAAAGAAAACTGAAACCTCAATTCTTGATTCTTAACTCAATTATGCTGATATCAATGACAATTCAGATAATGTGAGTGAAATCAGTGAGATTGAAGAGGAAGAAGAGGTTGATTGTTCTCAATTGTCAATCATTAATATCACATCTAAGATCAAAGGTAAAGAAATTATAGTTGATTCGATTATCAAAGATGACATTGAAAAACCCTCTACTTCGCAACATTGTAATTTTGATAATGTGGAAGTTGAAAGTTGGAAATCTGATGACACTGATGAAAACAAAGAAAATGTGAAAGATTCACATGAAATACCTCAACGAGTTGTGGTTGATCAAGTGTTTGGAGATACAAAAGAATTTGACAAAATTGTAAGTGACAAAGGTGCACATTATTTGGAAACTAACACTGTGGTATATCCAAATTTTATATGCACTGATAACACCATTTTTCCAAATCAAAATTTTGTCACTACTGGGAATGCTGAGAAAATTAACCCTGAATTCAACAAAATGGTTGAAAAAGATAATCAAAGGTTAACTACTGAAGGTTTCTTCGCAAATCAAAACACAGAAGAAAACAATTTAACTCAAAATCATTATGTTTTTCAAAGACAAAAATCATCACAAAAATGGGTGGTTAAAGGTGATAAAGCAAACAAAGTTTTTGAAAAAGTTGAAAAACCAAAGGTTGAAGTGAAATTAAATTCTCATGAATTTAAATTGATGGTTGGAAACTATTCAACAGAAAATAATGTTCCAAAAAGAAAAGCAAGGAAAGCAATCTATTGGCAAGTTGTGTCCAATGATAAATCAAAAGTTGAAAAAGAACAGATTTCAAAATCAAAATCATCAAAATTTCAAAGAATGAATAAACAAAAAGATACAAGTTTTCACAAACCAATATATTCTGTTGACAAAATCCCAAAGAAAAATAATGATAAATTTGTTCGCAAATATGACAACAATCGAAAATTTGAGACTTCGCAAAAATTTGTGAAAAATCAAAAGTTTCATAATGTTGGCAAATTCACGAATAATTCATCATCTTTGAATGTCACAACTCAAACAAAAATGAAGCTTTTACCTAAACAACCAAAATTTCCAAATCCTTCAGTCTCAAAACCGACCAAAGTTTCGTACACAAAAGGAAAATCTGATGTATGTATGATCAATCGTTGGCTTGAAGGGAAAGGAAGACAATATCAAAATGGGAAGTTTTTAGAGCAACAAATAAAGCATGCATTTGACAAGTTCATGAATAACTCTCCTACTGGTAGTTCATCATCTCATGATTCGTAAGTTCCGGTACAAAAATGGAAACCAGTTATCAAAGTTGCAAATGTTGTGAAAAATGAGATGAAACTCAATGAAAATCCAAAACTGTTGAACAACTATATTTCAATATCTCGATCTGATGATGTTGATATAATTGATAGTGTCACAGACAAAGTGAAATCATGGTTTTTAAATTCAAAGCATTTGTTCAAAACTACTAATGAAGGACCCAATAAGTCTTGGGTTCCTAAATTTTTTGAATAAATGCAGGTGATGCGTGACGAGCAATATGATGCGAAATGGTATATTGATAGTGGTTGCTCTCGTCACATGACTGGAAGAAAGGAAAACTTGCGAGATTATCGAAGCTTGGAAAATGCTGGAGTAGTCAAATTTGGGAATAATCACAAGTGTCAAGTGAAGGGTTATGGAAAAGTCACAAATGGACAATTCATTGTTAACAGGGTTGCTTATGTTGAAGGTCTTCAACATAACTTGATTAGTGTTTCGCAACTTGTTGTGGGTACTGGAAATCAAGTTATGTTTAATGAAGAAGGAAGTATCATTTCAAATGCGAAGACAAATGAAGTACTTCTCAAATCCAAAAGATATGGTGATATGTTTACACTGGACGTCAAACCAATCGTGGGCAACCCTGCTGTGTGTCTACTATCAAAGGCATCTAATGATGTCAGCTGGCTTTGGCATAGAAGATTGTCACATTTGAATTTTCGCAATATTAACAAACTTGTCACTGAAGATTTAGTTCGAGGTTTACCTATACTAAAATTTGACAATGATAATCTGTGTGCAGCTTGCGAACAAGGAAAACAACATAGAAAAGGTCATCCGATTGTGATAGATTCAAAAATCGTAGAACCTTTGGAACTTCTTTACATTGACTTATGTGGACCGTCGACTGTTGCTACAATCAATGAAAAGCAGTACATTTTAGTTATTGTTGATGATTTTTCTAGATTCACATGGGTATTTTTACTCAGGTTAAAATATGAAGTTGCTCAGACGATGATTGATTTTATCAAAAAGATTGAGATTAGTCTTAAAAAGAATGTTCGCAGAGTTAAAAGTGATAATGGTTCTGAGTTTAAAAATCAAACACTAGACTCTTTTCTCACAGACAAAGGCATTTCACATAATTTCTCTTCACCATATACTCCACAACAGAATGGTGTTGTTGAAAGAAGAAATAGGTCTTTATGCGAAGCAGCCAGAACCATGTTGACATATACAAATTTACCTCAATATCTTTGGGCTGAAGCAGTATCAACTGCTTGTTTTACTCAGAATCGGTCATTCATTCATCGCAGATTCAATGTCACTCTATATGAAATACTCAACAATCGAAAACCTAATGTCAAATTTTTTCATGTTTTTGGTTGTAGGTGTTTTATAATGAATCTAAAAGATAATCTGACCAAGTTCCAAGCTAAAGCTGATGAAGGCATATTCTTAGGATATTCGGAAACTTTAGTTACATACAGGGTGCTAAACAAGCGAACAAGAAAAGTTGAAGAAAGTTTCAACTTAACTTTCGATGATTACTATCTTAAACAAACAGATAGTAAATTTGAAAATAAATCAATTCTTGTTAATTCAGATACACAAATTGATAATTCTGAAATAAATGATTTTGATTATGACTTAATTTTTGGAATTCCTGACAGGGCAATTGATGCGGAAACTATTGCTCCTGATAATCATACATCAGAATCCTCAAAACATACTGATGATTCAACAATCACAACAAGTTCAATATCTTGCGAAAGTGTGCCTGAAGTTCGTATGGAGGGAGAGCATACGATTAAAAATGAACACAGACAACAAACTTTCGAGGGGGAGAATGAAAATATGAATCATCAGGTTGAGGGGGAGCATTTGCAAATACAAAAGGATCATCATTTTGAGGGGGAGCATCAAGATGAACATCATGTTGAGGGGGAGCATGATGAAACTGAGACAATTAATCTTGATGAAAATGATGAGTTTCATGAACTAAATGATAATTTTTCTGTTGCAAGATCTGAAAATGAAGATATGTATGAAGATGCACCATTGGAATTTAATCCTGATTTTCCACCACTTGAGAAATGGACAAGAAATCATCCCAAAGAACAGGTGATTGGCAATCCACAAGATGGTGTGTTGACAAGAGATCAAATTCATGCGAAAAATGAGGTATTGAATACGAACCAACAACTATGTATGTTTAATGTCTTTATTTCGAAAATAGAGCCAAAGACAGTAAAGGATGCTATGGAACACTCAGATTGGGTTGTTGCTATGCAATCTGAACTGGCTGAATTTGAACGAAACAAGGTTTGGAGATTAATTCCTAAACCTTCTGATGTTTCAATTGTCGGACTAAAATGGATTTTTAAAAATAAAACAGACAAAGATAGCAATATTATTCGCAATATTTCTGGACTAGTTGTTAAAGGTTATTCACAACAAGAAGGAATAGACTATGAAGAAACATTTGCTCCTGTTGCAAGACTCAAAACAGTTTGCATATTTTTAGCTTATGCAGCTCACAAAGACTTTGATGTTTTTCAAATGGATGTTAAGTGTGCATTCTTAAATGGAGAACTTGAAGAACCAGTCTATGTTGAACAACGACCAGGATTTATAAATGATGAACATCCTGATCATGTCTACATTCTAGACAAGGCAGTGTATGGATTAAAACAAGCACCAAGAGCCTGGTACGCAACACTTACAATTTTTTTTGAAACAATCTAAATTTAAACAAGGATCGGTTGACCCCACATTATTTCGCAAGAAAGTTGGGAATCATCTCATGTTTGTTCAAATTTATGTTGATGATATTATTTTTGGCTCAACTGACCCAACATTGTCAATTGAATTTGAAAATCTAATGAAGAGTCAATTTGAAATGAGTATGATGGGAAAAATTAATAATTTTCTTGGATTGAACATAAGATAGAACAGGGATGGTATTTTAATGAATCAAGAAAAATACACGAAGAACTTGCTTGAAAAGTTTGGAATGACCAACAACACGAAACTGAGAGTACCAATGGCAGTAGGAACAAGACTAACTCCTTCGTTAGTTGCTCCTGCTGTTGACTTAACACATTATCGAAGCATGATATGGTCTTTATTGTACTTAACTGCAAGTAGACCTGATATTATGTTTTCGGTATGTAATTGTGCTAGATATCAAGCTAATCCCAGAGAACCTCATTTGACTGCAGTGAAAAATATTTTTCTCTATCTTAAGGGAACAGTTTCGTTAGGACTTTGGTATCCTTCGAAATTGGGATTTTTCATTCAAGCTTTTTCAGATTCTGATCTAGGAGGATGTACTTTGGATAGGAAAAGTACAAGTGGTGGGTGTCAACTATTGGATGGGAAGTTGGTAAGTTGGCAATCGAAGAAGCAAACTTGTGTTGCTATATCAACTGCTGAGGCTGAATACATTGCAGCTGCTGCTTGCACTTTGCAAATTATTTGGATTCAGAGTCAACTTCGTGACTATGCGATAAACATGAAAAAGATTCCCTTGTATTGTGATTTGCAAAGTGCAATTCACATTTGTCATAATCCAGTACAACATTCAAAGACAAAACACATTGCTTTATGTGTGAGAAAAGAAAGCCTGAATGAAATTATCACATGAAAATTTCTTCCCAAAAAGGCTTGTATTCGCATAAGTCAAAAGAGCTACCTTACTCTTCTCATATGAGTTAAGAGTTTTCTGTTTGGTCCACAAATAACAGAGGTACATTCGATCTTATAACCAATCTTTTTCATCTCAAAATTCTTCACACAAATCACAAACAAAGACGTATGTCCGAGAGGTCTCTGATCAAACCCATCGAGACTTAGATATACAAAAATTCCGTGTTTATGATCTGACATGATGAGTCTGTGATGAAAGTGAAACCCAAACATCATAAACTTTGAGGAATTTACGGGGAACTTTGTTCCAAATATTAACGAAACTTTTGTTTCAGTACCAAAATTTCGAAACTCCAAATCATATTCAATTCGCATGAGTGGTTTTGATCAAACATTCGCAACCCACGATGTTTGTTATCCAACGTGATCCAGTACAAAATTTTTTTATGAATATGATTTCTATGTGAGTTTCATTCGCAAATCCTAGTCATGATAAATATTTTCAAAAGCCAACTTGTCACTAACTACACTGGTCATACAAGTAATTTCAGTTACAATTTGTCACCTTATGTTAAGGTTGATATGTAATGAAATTTGAAACCAACCCAAAAGTATCTTTCAAAAGAAGCCCTTTGATACTTATCAAAAAGTATTCGATTGTAATTCACGGGAACATACACAAGCTGTTGATCATCTCTCTTGATGATTAATGAAGCAACCTTTGCCTGGGTTTAACTGCCTTCGTGTCAAATTGAATTTTTGACATCACAGAATTCCAAATTTTTTTTGTTGTTTCTCATCCTATTTATTTGGAACACTGCACTCATGAAATCCTTGAGGTTTTGAGTAATACCAACTCAGGCTGATGATTTCGCAAATCTGGCATATGACTTCACTTTATATCCCAAAAGTGAAAGAGCCTTGCCTCCATGCGAAGGGTTTTAACGGTTCCAATTCTATAACGGGAAAATTGACAGGCTAAGTACTCAAGATGGTTGGTATTCTGGCCGGTTTTCTAGGAGATGTGACAGTTACTTTTTGCAGCATGGCTATCTTTTACAGTCATGGTCCGATTATGAAGGTGCCACATCGGATAACATTAAATGTATCCCGCTTTAATTTCAAATCGATTTGGGTTACCTATAAAAGGGGGTTCAAGATCATTGTATATGGTTACACGAACAAAACTCTCACATTCATACAGTTCTTCAAACTTCTTCAACTTCATCTTGTTCAAACCCTAACAATGGCCGGTACTCAATCAAACATTGATGAAGTTCTTTCACAATCACTCATGAAGATCCAAAGCACCAACTATCTGGTTGATCCCAATGTCTCATCATACCCAGAAGGATTGAAGATGTTAATAGTTTCCTTGAAAAGATCTCCTCTGTCTACTTCCATGTTCAGTTCTTTCTCAGTTCCGATGACTTGGTTGTCATTGGCAGCATCATTGGCTTCATACAACTATGCCACTGATGTTATAACCTTCAGTCTGATAAACAACAAAAGGGTTAAACTCACCAAGAAACTGTTCATTGAGTTCTTGAACATTCCAAACAACCCTCCTTTTTTGAAACCCCTTAATTCCCAAATAATCTTTACGTTCAATGAGATGGGTCATCAGCCAGCACTTGTGAAGATTAGTGATTTCAGAAAGGCTGGATTACCCTGTATGTGGAATTTTCCTCAGATGTTTGACAGGACGAACAGTAGGTCTTGACAGGGGGCGTATGGAAGTTTACGCGATGGTGATGGGCTTATACTATGATATTAGTGTCGATTACGAAACTCAGTTGTGGAAGGAGTTCGTAAAAAGTTTGGAAAACACTAATCCTGAGAAAGGTATCTCATGTGCAAGGTATTAGAGCCTTATTCTGGAAAAGGCGTATGAAAAAGAGGGAATTCAAGTTCCAGAGGGTGCTGCGGTTGCGGAATTTTCGTTATATCAATTTCCGAAGGAGGTGGAAGATGATGAAAACATATTTACTCATGTTGCTCGCATTCCAGATGCGATGCTTCCCAAAGTATCATCTACTCACAAAGTGTGGGTACGATATATGAAGACGTTTGATCTAGCTGTGCAGACTGGGATCTTATTGGAAGTCATTGCAAAAACCCCAAAGAAGAAAAAGACCACTAAGAAGGATGCAAAAGTTCAATCTTCGAAACATAGTCAAGAAGAAGAGGTTCAGATAGAGGAGACCTCATCAAAATCGAAGAAGGAAACAATACCCTAAAAAACAGGGGTATTGAAAAAGATTCGCAAAACCGAAGTAAGCAGTAAGGGGGTGACAGTTCGCAGTGTTCTAGCTCCTGTTTCTCCAGGATCAAAGAGGCAAAGAGCTCAGGATGTTGCGAAACAAATGCAACAAACTCTTTTGAAGAAGAGGAAGTTGATCATTCGTAATGAGTCTTCTGATGAAGAGGTGGTTCCAGAGACTCCACCTGTTTCTACGCCGGTAACAATTTCTCTTCCACTTGTTTCAATTACACCAGTTTCACAAATTTCCACTCAATCCATTCCACTTGAAATAGTCACTACCAAATCAGTTTCTGAGGAGGTGCCTATTTTTGATACGATTGTCAACGTATCTGATACGGAGGCATCTATCACAAATGTTGAAATCATTCTACCTATTAGCTTACCTGTTACATTACCCATTTCATTACCACCAGTATCACTTCCAATTTCTACACTTTCTGCCTCATCCATTTTTGATCATCCTTTACAAAATCCATTCACAACCTTATTTCCATCACAATCACCCGAAACTCCTCAACCTTCGCAACCCATATTAGATAATGAAACTGAAGGAGGAGCTTTTGGAGGAGTATTTGAGGATATACATTTTGATTCAGAGGAGGAGGATATACCTGATCATATGCTTATGACAGGAAAGCAATTCAAAGTCCTGAATCAAAAGTTGAATGCCATTATTCAGTCACAAGCTGATTCTGGTAGAATGTCATCTATCTTAGGATTGGAAGTTGATGTTATGATCAAAGCTGCTGAAAAAAGAATACTTGATAAAATTGATCAAACAGACAAGAACAATGAGCTTCGCATTAAAGCTCAAGAGAGTTCATTCAATGGAGCTATCAAGGATTTGCAAACTGTTGCAAAAGAACGACATGTTCTGTTTGTGCAGGATGTAAAGAAGGTTAGGGAGGATGTGAACTTCAAGCTTGAAGAATTAAAGATTGAACTTTCGAAGAAGCTTCATGATATTACTTCTCAACATATTGAAGTACAGAAGAAGGTTGATGTGGTTGTCACAGACATCAACAAAGTTATTGCTGCTCCTATCATTGAAGCAAACCACAAAGAAAACAAGGAGAAGTTTGATCAGTTGATTAAGTTGGTGACTGAGCTAAAAACCTTTGTTTCGCAATCTTCATATCAGACCATTATCACTCCTAAATTCTTGTCTCTCAAAGTCGATACTTTGGAACAAGCAATTCAGAAGGCACTTGCTCCTCTTGCGAACTTTACGTCTTTACTACCGAAGAATGCCCACCTGTTTTCACAGGGGTGCAATGGGGAGAGAAGAATACAAGTAAAGAGGATGATGCGAAGACTATGGGGAAAGTGATATCCACTCAGATCAAAACTACTCTTCCAATATTCACTATGCCGATTTCCTCAATAACAATAACCACAAGACCAATAGCCAAAGGAATATCTATTGGGACAAAAGAAGGAAGTTCTAGTGCGAAACCTCCAACTGATGATGTGGGAAAAGGGAAAGGGATTTTGTATGAAAAATCGAAGGAGGAGAAGAAAGCTGAAGCAGAGGCTGAATTGGAAAGGATAAGGCAAGTTCAGAGCATAATGAGGCAAAGGGCAAGTGATCCTCCCACAATGAATAAAGGAGATGCTGCGAAGCTATATTATTATGAAACTATAGAGTCTAAAGTGGTGGGGACGGAGATGTATGAGTTTGAGAAAAAGCCAAAGAGAAGCTATGATATTGCAAATTCGGACAAATGTCAGTTAGATTTTCCGATTAATGAAATGCTTTTCATAACAACTTAGTACAAGATTAGCGAGAAGTTTGATAATTTTGATGACTACATACACATGAAAATCAGATTTCATGCTGTATTGGGAAAGAATCCAGATGAAGTATGGTCCTTAATGAAGATTAAAAAGGTGTTGACGATTAAGAAGGATACGATGTTTGAAGACATGCTTCAGATTTTTCGCTATTTTGTTATTCGAGCTGATAACAAGCAGTATGACTTCAGAATAGCTGACTTCCCTCTGATGAACTGCAATGATCTTATTCAAGTGGCTCTTATTTTGAAACATATGGAAGACCACAAGCTCAAAGGATCTGAAACTGAAGTGTTTAATATCGGTTTTGCACATGTCAAGACTTTTATTGATAACTATTTTGACTGTTTGGCATTAACCGATGAAGAACTCGCAATGAATTTGGGAAGAGAAGTAAAAGTTCCTTGGGAAGATACCTTGACCCAATCAACATTATCTAAATATGTTGTTGGGGAAATATGCCTGAAACCTTTTGGCATGGTATTTTCAGGAAGAGATACGAAGGAGAAGCCCAAGAAATTTTTGTTCAAGGTCTCGGAGGTTGAAAGATATACTTCTTCGCAATATACGAACTTTATTGTTCGTATGAAAAACTGCAAGAAGAATAATGAAGGAGACAAGAGGGAGCTTAAGAAGGTAATTTCTTGGTATGGTGAAGTGTGAAAGACAATTCATTCAACTATTCAGAGGCTTATGGACTGAATAGCTTCGACTGTTTACAAAGGGGGAGATTGTAGATATGTATTGTAAAAAGTCAAAGTGGTTGTTTCTTTAGTGTATTGTAATAGACTTAGTATATTTTTTGTACACTCAGGTTTCCTATAAATAGGGACTGAGGATAGAAGTAGAGAAGACTTTTGAAAACTCGAGTATTCTTTCTGCTTAAAGCATTATAATCAGTCTTCATCAATATAATATCTGATTAATATTTACTCTTTGTGTTCTTATTTTTCAATCATTCAATCATAATTGCTTTCATATTCTCGATAACAATTCTCTACATCTTTTTCTCGGAGCCTTTTGGCACTTTGGAGCTTTCTTCTAGCACTAAGAAGTTACTAGAGGTTAGGGGAGGGTTTTAGAGAGACTAGAGAGAGGAAGAAAGTTTGAGGCCTGAGGAAAGTGGAGAAACCTCGCACGGTATTTATAGGGGTTGAACTTCAGTCTACACAACGCACTCCTCGAAGGAACGTTTCACGTTCCCGGAATGTTGTGCATACCAAGGTACGCAGTGCGTATGAGGGGCAGGTATCTAACTTCGTATGGGGCAACATGGAAGCTCCAGAGCCAAGCATGCGAGAACGCAGGGTGTTCATGTCCATCTCGCATCAGCCACTTCCGTCTTCTAAAATTTGTAACTTTCGCATACGATCTCCGTTTCCGACGTTCTTTATATCCACATCGGCTAATTTTTACTTTATTTTTAAGGTTATATTTTAACAGTCCTGGACAGGTAAATTCCGTTAAAAATTCATAACTTTGTCATCCGACGTTCGTTTTTGTCTGTCTTTTTATCGTTGAGCTCCTATTAACAAGATCTTCGATTCTCGGTTAGGTTGTGTTGGCTAAAAATCGGTCGATCTAATATTCAGATTCTGGACTGCATACTGCTATGCCAATTCTTAGAAAAATTAAAACTTCCTCATATGAAGTCAGGTTTGGGCGTTCTTTTTATGCACACTCTCAGTTTGACATAATCTACGAATTTTGTTTAGATCGCTAAGGTTTGACATATACTACGAATTTTGTTTAGATCGCGAAACTTTGACAGGTCATAACTTCTTTGTTATAACTCAGATTTTAGTGTTCTTTATATCTACGGTACCCTTGTGACATGTAATATAACTTAGTTAAGATTATTTACTCTAAATAATCTTCTATCAAAAAGTCGTTTTTGATGCTTATTGTTTCTAAATTGACTCGCCCGAATTAGAGGGCGTTATAATTATCTCCCCTTAGGATGATTACGTCCCAGAATCATCAACGAAACAGGGCTTGTATAATAACTCCATACATTATCTCTTCATCCTAGGTAATAACCGTAACTTCTATGTTCCTCCGAACTAGTATCCAACTCTTGGACTTCTTAACTGTAGGCGGTGCTCGATCTTGCACCCACTCTCTATCTCATTTTAGACTTTCAATCTTGACATTCAAGTCACAATCTCGATCCTTATTGGAGACTCCTTCTTTTTAACAAACTAAAGATAAGTTCTTTGATTACCATAATGGATCGATGGGTCGCGTTCTTACGAACTCGCATCATATGATGTAGCGTTTAGACTCAGGTCTTTTAGAGTCAAATTCCAGAATTGAAGTCAATTTCCTCCATGTTCTAATGGGATATAATCATATTCTAGCATGTAGCACTTCTTGCTACAAGCTTCTTACTTAACGGTGATCGTGATACTTCTATTGATTGCTTTGATTATCAATCTTCTGGCTTATGTCGAATGCTACATCGATCTTGGTTCTTTTAACCACGTAGAATACATATCTTAATCGGACTCGATATGATATGACCATTAGGGTCAGAATAATAATCATCTTCCTAGTCATTACCGAAACGATGGTAACGACATACACGAACAAAACGAAATCAATTACTAGTGCCTTGGTAACCTTGTGAATTTTCCTGATCCAAGTGTGAGTCCTGTGCTTCTGGTAGTATATGCCTCTACTACCATTCAAACCTACTCATACTCATCCCAAGTATTGTATCGCAGTTTTTCCGAGTCACCATACAAGAATTTCACATTTAACACATCGGATAACTTAACCAAGTTTTATATTATTTTTTGAAATGATTACATAGGTGTTCAAGTTCACCCTAGACTATGCCTCTTATATTAGGCTACATCACATGATAATGTATAGCTACTTTATTGATCCTTACTCTTGATCCCTTGCGTTGTCACCTGCTTTATCAAGATTCATCTAGAATGCTCTTGCCTTTGGCTTTGGTAGTGCATTAGGCTTTGTAGCTTCTTCCCTCTTTGTACAGTCTTGCTTAAAGTGCCCTTCTTCATTACATCCATAACACAACCTTTTTTTGAATGTACACTCGTTGGCGTAATGCCCATACTTCCCACCCTTGAAACATGTCACCTTCTCACCATATTTTCCAAAGTGTTTCTTCTTGCACTTATCGCACCATCCTGCTTCACCTACTCCGAACTTCTTTGAGCTAGACTTCGAGAATTTTCCCTTCTCGTTGGACCTTGAAGATTAGGGGTGTAAACGAGCCGGGCCGAGCCCGAGCTTGGCCAGGCTCGGCTTGGGCTTGTTTAAGTTATATGAGGCTCGGGCTCGAGCTCGGCTCGAGTCAAGCTTTCTTTTACTGAGCTCTGCTCGAGCTCGTAAAGAGTTATACAAGCTTGGCTCGGGCTCGGGCTCGGGCTCGGGCTCAACTCGTTTTTATCGGGCGTGCCTAAATAAGCTTAAGTTCGGCTCGAGCTCGTTTACTAATACCCGAAATTCATAATTCCCCTAATATGTTTTTATTTTAATATATATAAATAATAATAAATAATATTATATAAAGGCTCGTGAACCTAATCGAGCGTTGTGACATAGGCTTGAGCTCGAGCTCGTTTAATAAACAAGCTTAATATTAAGCTCGAGCTCGGCTCGGGCTCGTTTAAAATCGGTTTCAGTCGAGCTTTTAACGATCCGATCTCGAGTAGCTCGCGAGTAGCTTGGCTCATTTGCACCCCTATTGAAGATCCTTTAAACTTTCTTTTCTTGCCAACCTCACCTCTCTCCAGACCCTTTTCCCTTATCTGGGTCTCAACATTCTTGGCTGCCTAGATGGCGACTTTCAAAGTGGTCGCTTGCTTGACCATCGGGCCAAAGTCTGCTGGCAATCCATTAGTAAACTTGTTGACCATGGAGAGTTCAATTGGAACTTGGTAAGGAACAAGCTTCATCTTCTTCATAAACCTTGCGGCATACTTAGTGACACTCATTCTTCCCTTCCTCAGATTCTAAAATTCATTGTTGATTTGCAAAAGATCCTACTCAGAGCAGTATTGCATTTTTCGTTGCACCAAGAAATCTTCCAAAGACATCTTGCTAGCTTCTCCCTTGGGCAACATCGTGTCAGCTAGTAGATTCCATAAGCTCTGTACCCTAGACTTTACCAGGGGAACCGCGAGAGCGGTATTTTGTCTGTTGCTACATTCGCAACTCTCAAACATTGTCTCCACCTCGGAGATCTAATCCATAACTTCCACCGGTGTTGGACTTCAAGAAAGACATGATGGTTTGGATGCCATGAAAACCTGGTTTTTGCATCCACGTTCGTCATTTCCTCCATTGTGGTGGTTTCTTCTTCTGTGACAACTGTCAATTTCCGGTCAAGTCAAAGTCAACTAAAGTCAACAAGTCAAACCAGTCAACTCAATTAACCCTTGTGTACTAGGGTTTACGCTATGTTATTTCCGTACAACTCGTTATTCTAATGAGAAATCATCAATTGAAAAGTTTGTATACTTAGATTTCATTAACCTAAAACGACGTTAAGTAATGAACCAAACCGATAAAACAATGTTGCATACTCATCGGGAGTGTGTAAGATCCTTAAACATGGCTTAACGGGGTTTACGGACCTTGCGTTGCGAAGCCGGACACTCACAAATTTCACACACGAAACCTCTCTCAATCGTTTTCACTCTATATCTCTCTAGTTAGAATCTCTCCCAAATCTCTCTAAGTATGTGAAATCTCTCCCAAATCTCTCTAAGTATGTGAAATCTCTCCCAAATCTCTCTAAGTATGTGAAATCTCTCCCAAATATCTCTTTGTATGAGAAATCTCTCCAAGAATGTGAAATCTCTCCCAAATCTCTCTAAGTATGTGAAATCTCTCCCAAATCTCTCTAAGTATGTGAAATCTCTCCTAAATATCTCTTTGTATGAGAAATCTCTCCAAAAATGTGAAATCTCTCTCAAAAGTTCCCATAACTTTTTATAGTCATTCGGGCCATCCCGACCCATAACCGGGTCAAAAACGGGAGTCTACGCGAAAAACGGACTTAAGGAGCCAAAACTCCTCTTAGGAGCTGAAACTCCTCTCAAGGAACCGAAACCCTCTTAAGGAGCCGAACCCTTCTTAGGAGCCGGCACTTTGTTAGAAGCGAAGCTGTCAGAAGCACCATGAGAACCGAACACTGTTTAGGAAGAACCGAAGTCGAACCTCGGATGGCCAAAGGTTCCCTCGGACCGAAGCTCAGCCGAACGAACCTTCGCCCTTCGGTCCCCTCCTCATCCTCTCGGTTCCTTCTTTCCCTTCTCTCGGTTCTCAACCTCTTAGGAGCCGAACCTCGCAGGTTCGGTCCAGATTGCCGGTTTTTGACCCAAACTTCGTTTTAAGCCCGTTTTTCGAGATTTGAACGCGGGATTTTCACCCAAAATCATATTTTAATGTAATAAACCCCAAATATTCATATTTTAATTATATTTTGGGGAAAATCCTTGCCTAAGAATAAAATCTAGTTGGTAAGATATTTAGGAGGAGTGTTGACTTTTCTTTAGTGTATGACACAAGCAACCTCCCATACCCACTCCATGACCAACCTACACCCCTCCCCACCATAACTAGTCATATCCT
Source organism: Lactuca sativa (assembly GCF_002870075.4). NCBI lineage: Eukaryota > Viridiplantae > Streptophyta > Magnoliopsida > Asterales > Asteraceae > Lactuca > Lactuca sativa. The sequence goes on from NC_056624.2 coordinate 58,076,304, forward strand.
TGTACTTTTTCCCTCTCTCTCCAGCTATCCCCATGTTCTTAGAGCTGGAACATCCATCCTCTCTCCTAACATTCTCTCATTCTTCCACACAAGATCAAACACCCTTTTCTCTCTCAATTCTCTCACTAAAATTCGAGATTCAAGGCATACTCCAAGGCTTTTCTTCTACTTTTGATAAGTATTAACATCCTCCATACGATTATTTCACTTCCTTCTACTCAAATCTTAGATATCTTACACAAACTCCATCCTATTGGTGATAGATCTTCGAATCTTCAAGCAATCTCCCAAAGTGTTCTTGAGTTGAACACTTCTTTTCTCCATCATCCATCTACTGAAATCACATAAGGTGAGTTCATACGCCTACATTTTCATGTTTTCTTAAGTTTTTAAGGGGGGGGGGGGGGGGAATACAAGTTAAAACACCAAGAACATAACTAAACTTTTCTAACAGCGTTCATCAGAAAAGATGGACTCTATTCACGGACTGTTTTGGACAACTTAAACATTTTAGTTTTCAAAACTCTTTTAGGTTCAAGTATTTCCAGTTCTTAGCTTTAAAATGACTATTTGCACATCTCCACACGATTTTTCTACAATTTATGGTGATTTTTGCAAAACAGCCTATCATTTCAAGAACAAATCTGGACCAGTATGTGAATATGAACATTATAGCACAAGTTAAAGGCTTCCAAAAATCATGATAAAAATTATGAACAAACTACACACATTTTAGGAACTCTCAGAATTTATGGATTCAGTTTTCGACTTTGTATGACTTTTCTATGATCTTTCTAAAACAGTGCAGAAAAGTTAAAAACTAGTTAACAACTTATAACTTTCAACACACTTTGTAACATGTTGAGCAAAGTGTTAAATCTTTGATGACTTCATATTTTACATGTGTTTCTTGTTGTGGTATAATTATATAACAGAAAATACTCACTGAATTGTAAGAATCCTCTATCATTACCATTAGTACAAAACAAAGCAAGATAAAAATAGTTATATCTTGCTATACATTCGACTTACATAGAAAAGGGTTCTTATACACCACAAACAAACATACTAAACTATAATAGGTATAGTTAGGTTGCTTATACATTTCAAACATCTTGATAAACTATAATAGGTATAGTTTATGTTCATTTACATTACAAAAGGTTTTCATACGAAAAGGGTACAAATACAAAGTACCAGTTTTATACAAAAAGGGGTACAAATACAAAGTACCAGGTTTTATACGAACAGGGGTACAAATACAAAGTACCGGTTTTATACAAATGGGGTACAAATACAAAGTACCAGGTTTTATATGAAAAGGGGTACAAATACAAAGTACCAGGTTTTATACGAAAAGGGGTACAAATACAAAGTACCGGTTTTATACGAAAAGAGGTACAAATCAAAGTACCGGTTTTATACAAAAAGGGGTACAAATACAAAGTACCAGGTTTTATACGAACATGGGTACAAATACAAAGTACCGGTTTTATACAAAAAGGGATACAAATACAAAGTACCAGGTTTTATACGAAAACGGGTACAAATACAAAGTACCGGTTTTATACAAAAGGGGGTACAAATACAAAGTACCACGTTTTTTATATAAAAAGGGGTACAAATACAAAGTACCAGGTTCACATGAAATAGTTTTTATGATATTAAAACTATATTTCATCTAGAATTGTTAGACTTCAGCTATAATTGCTAAGTGTATATGCTAGAGTTATATAAGAATCTAGTCACAATCGACTTAGAATTAGTGGGCCCGCCTTATCTCCTGTTCCTTGTTTGGTTGTGGACCTGAGGCAGACCCATTATATTCAATGGTTTACTTAACTAAAATTTTTATATAATTTATATACGCTGAGTGATTATAGAAGGAATCTATGGGTCTTTCTAGGATTCATTATCGCATAACATAGAAGCATTCATTTCATACATAAGAAGGAAAATATTGGATTTTCTGGAAACATACTTTGTTGCTTTTATAAGGAAAAACGGTTTCATTCTAAAACAAAACTCTTATGAACTCACCAACTTAATTATTGACACTTTTTCAAAACTACTTGTATTCTCAGGAAATCAGTGATACAGGAAAACCAACAGCATTTTGAGGATGGGACGATAAATCGTCAAACATTTCATTTTGTCATCATAATGTAATTGATTTTGAAACATGTAAACTTACTATGATGTAACTTTCTTAATTATATTTATGATGGTTGTATTTACTTTGAGCACTATTATACTCGTTGTTGTGATACTATACATGAAGTCCTCCAACCCCGGACGTTTCCGCCATCCTTGGTTTGGGGGTGTGACATCTTCCCACTCGTGGTTCAGCTTAACTGATAGTCTGACTATAGTTCCCTTCTTCAGATTGCTCAATGTTCAGCTTGGGTTGTTCAACTGGCATAGTAGGGTCATCCATATTTTGTTGAAGTAAACGCCTTGTTTCCTCCATCTGACGATCCAACATCATTTGGATCATTGCTTGCACTCCTGCCATCGTGATTGGCTTAGGTGCAACTGCTACTTCTGGTGGAAGCTCATTTACAGGCTGTTGATTAACATTTCCATTAGTGTTTCTGAATCTGCTTTCGGGTTCTTACCATGTCGATCTATACACCAAATCAGATGTTCAGTGTGCAATGAAGAGAATTTAGATAGGAAACCTTTATTTACGATAGATGTATAAATCTCCTTATATTTTCGAAAAGTTACATGCCAGTTCTAATAGCATAATTAAACGTTTATAAATTTGAATACATACAGTTTCCAGATCCGATCTGCAACAGAACAGATCCGATAAAAACAATAGCATCATAAATCATTTAGCATGTAAAAGCATTTTAGGTATCTTCCATAATTAAGCTAGTGCTTGTGTCTATTCAACTATACTATCTAAAATATATTAGACACACTCAACTCACAATCACCACTTAGCATTCTAAGTTTAAGTCTAGAAATAAATCCTTATTCCTAGTTCATTTAAACTAATGCTCTTATAATCCCTAAATTCTTGGTCATTTTAAAATTTTTTTTATGATTATTTGAAAATCAGGGTATTCTTTTTTTAAAGAATAGTATTGTGAAATTTGTTCATAGAAAACATGATAAATATATTATCAAAGCATTATCACAGAAATGTATTTTGTTTATGTTAAAACTTTGGTCATTGTCAATACAGAAACATAAGCATAAATAGACCTTACATTCATTTACACTAGTGATTTACATCTCCTTTAATCTCCCAGTGTAATGTAGCTTCGTATCGACACCTGTGATACAAACAAACTGAGTGGGTCAGGTTAGGAAACCTGGTGAGTACATAGGGTTTTCAACCCACAATAATAAAGTTATTATGTTTTATCATTATACAATTAACCCAATTACCCATCCTCATTCTCTTTTTTATTTCCTAAGGATCTACCCTAAGAATCTATCGTTCACTCATTCATTGCTACCGATTGTCCTAAGGAATAGGCACGAAATCCACCATTCCCTATTGCTCCGCTGCCAATGGTATCTATTAGGCAAAACTGCAAATATTATCATTTAGGCGCAACTTCTAGGATTATGACGTTCTCTATTAGGTGCAGCTGCCTATATTATCCTTTAGGCGCACTACCAGGATTATGATGTTCTCTATTAGGCACAGCTGCCAGGATGTTTAGAGTACATCGTAGTTCAAAACATCTACAGGTTGTGGTGCAATTTCCAATGTTCATGTATATAATCTTTGATTATTTATTATTCATCTACCCATGTTCTACCCAACATATTTGTAGATATAAAATACATACACAATATAAATAATTTAAAACATGTATAAATCGTTCATCCAACATAGATATCAAGAACACAAATAATATGCACACATAACATGTAATTTATAATAAATACTTCATATCTATGTGTAAGATGAAACTAACTATGCACTCACTTGTTAAAGTGGTGATTCCAACTTGGATAACACTTCGCTTCTTAACAATATAATTTCGTTCGAAGAAACCAAGTATTATTACTACTAGATTTTTAGTCTCATATTTATCGCAACTATTTACGAGTGATATTATTTTATAAGTGTTAAACAATACTTTTCAACCACTATGTACAGACAGGGGCCAGACATGAAATACCGGGGGGCAAGACCATTTTGACATTATAGCACTTTTGAAATCCAATAATCCGATGCGGCCCTTCAAACCAGATTTCCCGTACCGCGAATAGTTAAAAGATATTATAATAACACTTTTTATATTTTATTTTAATATATATATATATATATATATATATGTATATATATATTTTATAAGTTCATAATAACAATACTAAAATTAAACATAAATTTATACTTAAAGTAGGGTAATCATATCTCACTTACAGAGGGGTTTGCTAGAAACTGGGTTCTACGGGGGCACAAGTTCATAGCCGAAAAGCTTTTTTTTATCGAATCCTTCTGGCACTCTGGGGCTTTCCTCTAGCACTTAGAAGTTACTAGAGGTTGGGGGAGGGTTTTAGAGAGAATAGAGAGAGGAAGAAAGGTTGTGGTGTGAGGAAAGTGGAGAAACCTCACATGGTATTTATAGGGGCAGAACTTCTGTCTATGTAGCGCACTCCTCGGAGGAACGTTACGCGTATGAGGTTACTAAGTGCGTACAAGGGGGCAGGTGTCTAACTTCAGATGGGGCTACATGGAAGCTCCGGATCCAAGCACGCGACAACGTGAGGCGTTAGGCCTCTCTGCACGGGGCGTTCATGTTCATCTCGCTTCAGCAACTTCCGTCTTCTAAAATCCACAACTTTTACATACGAGCTCCGTTTTCTACATTCTTTATATCCATGTTTAGGTGGAGACGTACTCTAAAACTTTCATTTAGACTCCATCGGCTAATTTTTACTTTATTTTTAAGGTTATATTTTAACAGGACTGGACAAATAAAGTCCGTTAAAAATTCATAACTTTGTCATCCGACGTTCGTTTTTGTCTGTCTTTTTATCGTTGAGGTCCTATTAACAAGATCTTCGATTCTCGGTTAGGTTGTGTTGGCTAAAAATCGGTCGATCTAATATTTAGATTCTGGACTGCATACTGCTATGCCAATTCTTAGAAAAATTAGAACTTCCTTATATGAAGTCAGGTTTGGGCGTTCTTTTTATGCACACTCTCAGTTTGACATAATCTACGAATTTTGTTTAGATCGCTAAGGTTTGACATATACTACGAATTTTGTTTAGATCGCGAAACTTTGACAGGTCATAACTTCTTTGTTATAACTCAGATTTTAGTGTTCTTTATATCTACGGTACCCTTGTGACATGTAATATAACTTAGTTAAGATTATTTACTCTAAATAATCTTCTATCAAAAAGTCGTTTTTGATGCTTATTGTTTCTAAATTGAATCGCCCGAATTAGAGGGCGTTATAATTATCTCCCCTTAGGATGATTACGTCCCAGAATCATCAACGAAACAGGGCTTGTATAATAACTCCATACATTATCTCTTCATCCTAGGTAATAACCGTAACTTCTATGTTCCTCCGAACTAGTATCCAACTCTTGGACTTCTTAACTGTAGGCGGTGCTCGATCTTGCACCCACTCTCTATCTCATTTTAGACTTTCAATCTTGACATTCAAGTCACAATCTCGATCCTTATTGGAGACTCCTTCTTTTTAACAAACTAAAGATAAGTTCTTTGATTACCATAATGGATCGATGGGTCGCGTTCTTACGAACTCCCATCGTATGATGTAGCGTTTAGACTCAGGTCTTTTAGAGTCAAATTCCAGAATTGAAGTCAATTTCCTCCATGTTCTAATGGGATATAATCATATTCTAGCATGTAGCACTTCTTGCTACAAGCTTCTTACTTAACGGTGATCGCGATACTTCTATTGATTGCTTTGATTATCAATCTTCTGGCTTATGTCGAATGCTACATCGATCTTGGTTCTTTTAACCACGTAGAATACATATCTTAATCGGACTCGATATGATATGACCATTAGGGTCAGAATAATAATCATCTTCCTAGTCATTACCGAAACGATGGTAACGACATACACGAACAAAACGAAATCAATTACTAGTGCCTTGGTAACCTTGTGAATTTTCCTGATCCAAGTGTGAGTCCTGTGCTTCTGGTAGTATACGCCTCTACTACCATTCAAACCTACTCATACTCATCCCAAGTATTGTATCGCAGTTTTTCCGAGTCACCATACAAGAATTTCACATTTAACAAATCGGATAACATAACCAAGTTTTATATTATTTTTTGAAATGATTACATAGGTGTTCAAGTTCACCCTAGACTATGCCTCTTATATTAGGCTACATCACATGATAATGTATAGCTACTTTATTGATCCTTACTCCTGATCCCTTGCGTTGTCACTTGCTTCATCAAGATTCATCTAGAATGCTCTTGCCTTTGGCTTTGGTAGTGCATTTGGCTTTGTAGCTTCTTCCCTCTTTGTACAGTCTTGCTTAAAGTTCCCTTCTTCATTACATCCATAACACAACCTTTTTTTGAATGTACACTCGTTGGCGTAATGCCCATACTTCCGACCCTTGAAACATGTCACCTTCTCATCATATTTTCCAAAGTGTTTCTTCTTGCAATTATCGCACCATCCTGCTTCACCTACTCCGAACTTCTTTGAGCTAGACTTCGAGAATTTTCCCTTCTCGTTGGACCTTGAAGATTAGGGGTGTAAACGAGCCGGGCCGAGCCCGAGCTTGGCCATGCTCGGCTTGGGCTTGTTTAAGTTATATGAGGCTCGGGCTCGAGCGCGGCTCGATTCAAGCTTTCTTTTACTGAGCTCTGCTCGAGCTCGTAAAGCGTTATAGAAGCTTGGCTCGGGCTCGGACTCGGGCTCAACTCGTTTTTATCGGGCGTGCCTAAATAAGCTTAAGTTCGGCTCGAGATCGTTTACTAATACCCGAAATTCATAATTCCCCTAATATGTTTTTATTTTAATATATATAAATAATAATAAATAATATTATATAAAGGCTCGTTTAGGCTCGTGAACCTAATCGAGCGTTGTGACATAGGCTTGAGCTCGAGCTCGTTTAATAAAAAAGCTTAATATTAAGCTCGAGCTCGGCTCGGGCTCGTTTAAAATCGGTTTCAGTCGAGCTTTTAACGATCCGATCTCGAGTAGCTCGCGAGTAGCTTGGCTCATTTGCACCCCTATTGAAGATCCTTTAAACTTTCTTTTCTTGCCAACCTCAGCTCTCTCCAGACCCTTTTCCCTTATCTGGGTCTCAACATTCTTGGCTGCCTAGATGGCGACTTTCAAAGTGGTCGCTTGCTTGACCATCGGGCCAAAGTCTGCTGGCAATCCATTAGTAAACTTGTTGACCATGGAGAGTTCAACTGGAACTTGGTAAGGAACAATCTTCATCTTCTTCATAAACCTTGCGGCATACTTAGTGACACTTATTCTTCCCTTCCTCAGATTCTAAAATTCATTGTTGATTTGCAAAAGATCCTACTCAGAGCAGTATTGCATTTTTCGTTGCACCAAGAAATCTTCCAAAGACATCTTGCTAGCTTCTCCTTTGGGCAACATCGTGTCAGCTAGTAGATTCCATAAGCTCTATACCCTAGACTTTACCAGGGGAACCGCGAGAGCGGTATTTTGTCTGTTGCTACATTCGCAACTCTCAAACATTGTCTCCACCTCGGAGATCTAATCCATAACTTCCACCGGTGTTGGACTTCGAGAAAGACATGATGGTTTGGATGCCATGAAAACCTGGTTTTTGCATCCACGTTCGTCATTTCCTCCATTGTGGTGGTTTCTTCTTCTGTGACAACTGTCAATTTCCGGTCAAGTCAAAGTCAACTAAAGTCAACAAGTCAAACCAGTCAACTCAATTAACCCTTGTGTACTAGGGTTTACGCTATGTTATTTCCGTACAACTCGTTATTCTAATGAGAAATCATCAATTGAAAAGTTTGTATACTTAGATTTCATTAACCTAAAACGACGTTAAGTAATGAACCAAACCGATAAAACAATGTTGCATACTCATCGGGAGTGTGTAAGATCCTTAAACATGGCTTAACGGGGTTTACGGACCTTGCGTTGCGAAGCCGGACACTCACAAATTTCACACACGAAACCTCTCTCAATCGTTTTCACTCTATATCTCTCTAGTTAGAATCTCTCCCAAATCTCTCTAAGTATGTGAAATCTCTCCCAAATCTCTCTAAGTATGTGAAATCTCTCCCAAATCTCTCTAAGTATGTGAAATCTCTCCCAAATATCTCTTTGTATGAGAAATCTCTCCAAGAATGTGAAATCTCTCCCAAATCTCTCTAAGTATGTGAAATCTCTCCCAAATCTCTCTAAGTATGTGAAATCTCTCCTAAATATCTCTTTATATGAGAAATCTCTCCAAAAATGTGAAATCTCTCTCAAAAGTTCCCATAACTTTTTATAGTCATTCGGGCCATCCCGACCCATAACCGGGTCAAAAACGGGAGTCTACGCGAAAAACGGACTTAAGGAGCCAAAACTCCTCTTAGGAGCTGAAACTCCTCTCAAGGAACCAAAACCCTCTTAAGGAGCCGAACCCTTCTTAGGAGCCGGCACTTTGTTAGAAGCGAAGCTGTCAGAAGCACCATGAGAACCGAACACTGTTTAGGAAGAACCGAAGTCGAACCTCGGATGGCCAAAGGTTCCCTCGGACCGAAGCTCAGCCGAACGAACCTTCGCCCTTCGGTCCCCTCCTCATCCTCTCGGTTCCTTCTTTCCCTTCTCTCGGTTCTCAACCTCTTAGGAGCCGAACCTCGCAGGTTCGGTCCAGATTGCCGGTTTTTGACCCAAACTTCGTTTTAAGCCCGTTTTTCGAGATTTGAACGCGGGATTTTCACCCAAAATCATATTTTAACGTAATAAACCCCAAATATTCATATTTTAATTATATTTTGGGGAAAATCGTTGCCATGACCAACCTACACCCCTCCCCACCATACCTAGTCATATCCTTGTACTTTTTCCCTCTCTCGCCAGCTATCCCCATGTTCTTAGAGCTGGAACATCCATCCTCTCTCCTAACATTCTCTCATTCTTCCACACAAGATCAAACACCCTTTTCTCTCTCAATTCTCTCACTAAAATTCGAGATTCAAGGCATACTCCAAGGCTTTTCTTCTACTTTTGATAAGTATTAACATCCTCCATACGATTATTTCACTTCCTTCTACTCAAATCTTAGATATCTTACACAAACTCCATCCTATTGGTGTTAGATCTTCGAATCTTCAAGCAATCTCCCAAAGTGTTCTTGAGTTGAACACTTCTTTTCTCCATCATCCATCTACTGAAATCACATAAGGTGAGTTCATATGCCTACATTTTCATGTTTTCTTAAGTTTTTAAGGGGGGGGGGGGGGAATACAAGTTAAAACACCAAGAACATAACTAAACTTTTCTAACAGCGTTCATCAGAAAAGATGGACTCTATTCACGGACTGTTTTGGACAACTTAAGCATTTTAGTTTTCAAAACTCTTTTAGGTTCAAGTATTTCCAGTTCTTAGCTTTAAAATGACTATTTGCACATCTCCACACGATTTTTCTACTATTTATGGTGATTTTTGCAAAACAGCCTATCATTTCAAGAACAAATCTGGACCAGTATGTGAATATGAACATTATAGCACAAGTTAAAGGCTTCCAAAAATCATGATAAAAATTATGAACAAACTACACACATTTTAGGAACTCTCAGAATTTATGGATTCAGTTTTTGACTTTGTATGACTTTTCTATGATCTTTCTAAAACAGTGCAGAAAAGTTAAAAACTAGTTAACAACTTATAACTTTCAACACACTTTGTAACATGTTGAGCAAAGTGTTAAATCTTTGATGACTTCATATTTTACATGTGTTTCTTGTTGTGGTATAATTATATAACAGAAAATACTCACTGAATTGTAAGAATCCTCTATCATTACCATTAGTACAAAACAAAGCAAGATAAAAATAGTTATATCTTGCTATACATTCGACTTACATAGAAAAGGGTTCTTATACACCACAAACAAACATACTAAACTATAATAGGTATAGTTAGGTTGCTTATACATTTCAAACATCTTGATAAACTATAATAGGTATAGTTTATGTTCATTTACATTACAAAAGGTTTTCATACGAAAAGGGTACAAATATAAAGTACCAGTTTTATACAAAAAGGGGTACAAATACAAAGTACCAGGTTTTATACGAACAGGGGTACAAATACAAAGTACCGGTTTTATACAAATGGGGTACAAATACAAAGTACCAGGTTTTATATGAAAAGGGGTACAAAAATACAAAGTACCAGGTTTTATACGAAAAGGGGTACAAATACAAAGTACCGGTTTTATACGAAAAGAGGTACAAATCAAAGTACCGGTTTTATACAAAAAGGGGTACAAATACAAAGTACCAGGTTTTATACGAACATGGGTACAAATACAAAGTACCGGTTTTATACAAAAAGGGATACAAATACAAAGTACTAGGTTTTATACGAAAACGGGTACAAATACAAAGTACCGGTTTTATACAAAAGGGGGTACAAATACAAAGTACCACGTTTTTTATATAAAAAGGGGTACAAATACAAAGTACCAGGTTCACATGAAATAGTTTTTATGATATTAAAACTATATTTCATCTAGAATTGTTAGACTTCAGCTATAATTGCTAAGTGTATATGCTAGAGTTATATAAGAATCTAGTCACAATCGACTTAGAATTAGTGGGCCCGCCTTATCTCCTGTTCCTTGTTTGGTTGTGGACCTGAGGCAGACCCATTATATTCAATGGTTTACTTAACTAAAATTTTTATATAATTTATATACGCTGAGTGATTATAGAAGGAATCTATGGGTCTTTCTAGGATTCATTATCGCATAACATAGAAGCATTCATTTCATACATAAGAAGGAAAATATTGGATTTTCTGGAAACATACTTTGTTGCTTTTATAAGGAAAAACGGTTTCATTCTAAAACAAAACTCTTATGAACTCACCAACTTAATTGTTGACACTTTTTCAAAACTACTTGTATTCTCAGGAAATCAGTGATACAGGAAAACCAACAGCATTTTGAGGATGGGACGATAAATCGTCAAACATTTCATTTTGTCATCATAATGTAATTGATTTTGAAACATGTAAACTTACTATGATGTAACTTTCTTAATTATATTTATGATGGTTGTATTTACTTTGAGCACTATTATACTCGTTGTTGTGATACTATACATGAAGTCCTCCAACCCCGGACGTTTCCGCCATCCTTGGTTTGGGGGTGTGACATCTTCCCACTCGTGGTTCAGCTTAACTGATAGTCTGACTATAGTTCCCTTCTTCAGATTGCTCAATGTTCAGCTTGGGTTGTTCAACTGGCATAGTAGGGTCATCCATATTTTGTTGAAGTAAACGCCTTGTTTCCTCCATCTGACGATCCAACATCATTTGGATCATTGCTTGCACTCCTGCCATCGTGATTGGCTTAGGTGCAACTGCTACTTCTGGTGGAAGCTCATTTACAGGCTGTTGATTAACATTTCCATTAGTGTTTCTGAATCTGCTTTCGGGTTCTTACCATGTCGATCTATACACCAAATCAGATGTTCAGTGTGCAATGAAGAGAATTTAGATAGGAAACCTTTATTTACGATAGATGTATAAATCTCCTTATATTTTCGAAAAGTTACATGCCAGTTCTAATAGCATAATTAAACGTTTATAAATTTGAATACATACAGTTTCCAGATCCGATCTGCAACAGAACAGATCCGATAAAAACAATAGCATCATAAATCATTTAGCATGTAAAAGCATTTTAGGTATCTTCCATAATTAAGCTAGTGCTTGTGTCTATTCAACTATACTATCTAAAATATATTAGACACACTCAACTCACAATCACCACTTAGCATTCTAAGTTTAAGTCTAGAAATAAATCCTTATTCCTAGTTCATTTAAACTAATGCTCTTATAATCCCTAAATTCTTGGTCATTTTAAAAATTTTTTTATGATTATTTGAAAATCAGGGTATTCTTTTTTTAAAGAATAGTATTTTGAAATTTGTTCATAGAAAATATGATAAATATATTATCAAAGCATTATCACAGAAATGTATTTTGTTTATGTTAAAACTTTGGTCATTGTCAATACAGAAACATAAGCATAAATAGACCTTACATTCATTTACACTAGTGATTTACATCTCCTTTAATCTCCCAGTGTAATGTAGCTTCGTATCGACACCTGTGATACAAACAAACTGAGTGGGTCAGGTTAGGAAACCTGGTGAGTACATAGGGTTTTCAACCCACAATAATAAAGTTATTATGTTTTATCATTATACAATTAACCCAATTACCCATCCTCATTCTCTTTTTTATTTCCTAAGGATCTACCCTAAGAATCTATCGTTCACTCATTCATTGCTACCGATTGTCCTAAGGAATAGGCACGAAATCCACCATTCCCTATTGCACCGCTGCCAATGGTATCTATTAGGCAAAACTGCAAATATTATCATTTGGGCGCAACTTCTAGGATTATGACGTTCTCTATTAGGTGCAGCTGCCTATATTATCCTTTAGGCGCACTACCAGGATTATGATGTTCTCTATTAGGCACAGCTGCCAGGATGTTTAGAGTACATCGTAGTTCAAAACATCTACAGGTTGTGGCGCAATTTCCAATGTTCATGTATATAATCTTTGATTATTTATTATTCATCTACCCATGTTCTACCCAACATATTTGTAGATATAAAATACATACACAATATAAATAATTTAAAACATGTATAAATCGTTCATCCAACATAGATATCAAGAACACAAATAATATGCACACATAACATGTAATTTATAATAAATACTTCATATCATTGTGTAAGATGAAACTAACTATGCACTCACTTGTTAAAGTGGTGATTCCAACTTGGATAACACTTCGCTTCTTAACAATATAATTTCCTTCGAAGAAACCAAGTATTATTACTACTAGATTTTTAGTCTCATATTTATCGCAACTATTTACGAGTGATATTATTTTATAAGTGTTAAACAATACTTTTCAACCACTATGTACAGACAGGGGCCAGACATGAAATACCGGGGGGCAAGACCATTTTGACATTATAGCACTTTTGAAATCCAATAATCCGATGCGGCCCTTCAAACCAGATTTCCCGTACCGCGAATAGTTAAAAGATATTATAATAACACTTTTTATATTTTATTTTAATATATATATATATATATATATATATATATATATATATATATATATATATATATATGTATATATATATTTTACAAGTTCATAATAACGATACTAAAATTAAACATAAATTTATACTTAAAGTAGGGTAATCATATCTCACTTACAGAGGGGTTTGCTAGAAACTGGGTTCTACGGGGGCACAAGTTCATAGCCGAAAAGCTTTTTTTTATCGAATCCTTCTGGCACTCTGGGGCTTTCCTCTAGCACTTAGAAGTTACTAGAGGTTGGGGGAGGGTTTTAGAGAGAATAGAGAGAGGAAGAAAGGTTGTGGTGTGAGGAAAGTGGAGAAACCTCACATGGTATTTATAGGGGCAGAACTTCTGTCTACGTAGCGCACTCCTCGAAGGAACGTTACGCGTATGAGGTTACTAAGTGCGTACAAGGGGGCAGGTGTCTAACTTCAGATGGGGCTACATGGAAGCTCCGGATCCAAGCACGCGACAACGTGAGGCGTTAGGCCTCTCTGAACGGGGTGTTCATGTTCATCTCGCTTCAGCAACTTCCGTCTTCTAAAATCCACAACTTTTGCATACGAGCTCCGTTTTCTACATTCTTTATATCCATGTTTAGGTGGAGACGTACTCTAAAACTTTCATTTAGACTCCATCGGCTAATTTTTACTTTATTTTTAAGGTTATATTTTAACAGGACTGGACAAATAAAGTCCGTTAAAAATTCATAACTTTGTCATCCGACGTTCGTTTTTGTCTGTCTTTTTATCGTTGAGGTCCTATTAACAAGATCTTCGATTCTCGGTTAGGTTGTGTTGGCTAAAAATCGGTCGATCTAATATTTAGATTCTGGACTGCATACTGCTATGCCAATTCTTAGAAAAATTAGAACTTCCTTATATGAAGTCAGGTTTGGGCATTCTTTTTATGCACACTCTCAGTTTGACATAATCTACGAATTTTGTTTAGATCGCTAAGGTTTGACATATACTACGAATTTTGTTTAGATCGCGAAACTTTGACAGGTCATAACTTCTTTGTTATAACTCAGATTTTAGTGTTCTTTATATCTACGGTACCCTTGTGACATGTAATATAACTTAGTTAAGATTATTTACTCTAAATAATCTTCTATCAAAAAGTCGTTTTTGATGCTTATTGTTTCTAAATTGACTCGCCCGAATTAGAGGGCGTTATAATTATCTCCCCTTAGGATGATTACGTCCCAGAATCATCAACGAAACAGGGCTTGTATAATAACTCCATACGTTATCTCTTCATCCTAGGTAATAACCGTAACTTCTATGTTCCTCCGAATTAGTATCCAACTCTTGGACTTCTTAACTGTAGGTGGTGCTCGATCTTGCACCCACTCTCTATCTCATTTTAGACTTTCAATCTTGACATTCAAGTCACAATCTCGATCCTTATTGGAGACTCCTTCTTTTTAACAAACTAAAGATAAGTTCTTTGATTACCATAATGGATCGATGGGTCGCGTTCTTACGAACTCCTATCGTATGATGTAGCGTTTAGACTCAGGTCTTTTAGAGTCAAATTCCAGAATTGAAGTCAATTTCCTCCATGTTCTAATGGGATATAATCATATTCTAGCATGTAGCACTTCTTGCTACAAGCTTCTTACTTAACGGTGATCGCGATACTTCTATTGATTGCTTTGATTATCAATCTTCTGGCTTATGTCGAATGCTACATCGATCTTGGTTCTTTTAACCACGTAGAATACATATCTTAATCGGACTCGATATGATATGACCATTAGGGTCAGAATAATAATCATCTTCCTAGTCATTACCGAAACGATGGTAACGACATACACGAACAAAACGAAATCAATTACTAGTGCCTTGGTAACCTTGTGAATTTTCCTGATCCAAGTGTGAGTCCTGTGCTTCTGGTAGTATATGCCTCTACTACCATTCAAACCTACTCATACTCATCCCAAGTATTGTGTCGCAGTTTTTCCGAGTCACCATACAAGAATTTCACATTTAACAAATCGGATAACATAACCAAGTTTTATATTATTTTTTGAAATGATTACATAGGTGTTCAAGTTCACCCTAGACTATGCCTCTTATATTAGGCTACATCACATGATAATGTATAGCTACTTTATTGATCCTTACTCCTGATCCCTTGCGTTGTCACTTGCTTCATCAAGATTCATCTAGAATGCTCTTGCCTTTGGCTTTGGTAGTGCATTTGGCTTTGTAGCTTCTTCCCTCTTTGTACAGTCTTGCTTAAAGTTCCCTTCTTCATTACATCCATAACACAACCTTTTTTTGAATGTACACTCGTTGGCGTAATGCCCATACTTCCGAACCTTGAAACATGTCACCTTCTCATCATATTTTTCAAAGTGTTTCTTCTTGCACTTATCGCACCATCCTGCTTCACCTACTCCGAACTTCTTTGAGCTAGACTTCGAGAATTTTCCCTTCTCGTTGGACCTTGAAGATTAGGGGTGTAAACGAGCCGGGCCGAGCCCGAGCTTGGCCAGGCTCGGCTTGGGCTTGTTTAAGTTATATGAGGCTCGGGCTCGAGCGTGGCTCGATTCAAGCTTTCTTTTACTGAGCTCTGCTCGAGCTCGTAAAGCGTTATACAAGCTTGGCTCGGGCTCGGGCTCAACTCGTTTTTATCGGGCGTGCCTAAATAAGCTTAAGTTCGGCTCGAGCTCGTTTACTAATACCCGAAATTCATAATTCCCCTAATATGTTTTTAATTTAATATATATAAATAATAATAAATAATATTATATAAAGGCTCGTTTAGGCTCGTGAACCTAATCGAGCGTTGTGACATAGGCTTGAGCTCGAGCTCGTTTAATAAAAAAGCTTAATATTAAGCTCGAGCTCGGCTCGGGCTCGTTTAAAATCGGTTTCAGTCGAGCTTTTAACGATCCGATCTCGAGTAGCTCGCGAGTAGCTTGGCTCATTTGCACCCCTATTGAAGATCCTTTAAACTTTCTTTTCTTGCCAACCTCAGCTCTCTCCAGACCCTTTTCCCTTATCTGGGTCTCAACATTCTTGGCTGCCTAGATGGCGACTTTCAAAGTGGTCGCTTGCTTGACCATCGGGCCAAAGTCTGCTGGCAATCCATTAGTAAACTTGTTGACCATGGAGAGTTCAACTGGAACTTGGTAAGGAACAATCTTCATCTTCTTCATAAACCTTGCGGCATACTTAGTGACACTTATTCTTCCCTTCCTCAGATTCTAAAATTCATTGTTGACTTGCAAAAGATCTTACTCAGAGCAGTATTGCATTTTTCGTTGCACCAAGAAATCTTCTAAAGACATCTTGCTAGCTTCTCCCTTGGGCAACATCGTGTCAGCTAGTAGATTCCATAAGCTCTATACCCTAGACTTTACCAGGGGAACCGCGAGAGCGGTATTTTGTCTGTTGCTACATTCGCAACTCTCAAACATTGTCTCCACCTCGGAGATCTAATCCATAACTTCCACCGGTGTTGGACTTCGAGAAAGACATGATGGTTTAGATGCCATGAAAACCTGGTTTTTGCATCCACGTTCGTCATTTCCTCCATTGTGTTGGTTTCTTCTTCTGTGACAACCGTCAATTTCCGGTCAAGTCAAAGTCAACTAAAGTCAACAAGTCAAACCAGTCAACTCAATTAACCCTTGTGTACTAGGGTTTACGCTATGTTATTTCCGTACAACTCGTTATTCTAATGAGAAATCATCAATTGAAAAGTTTGTATACTTAGATTTCATTAACCTAAAACGACGTTAAGTAATGAACCAAACCGATAAAACAATGTTGCATACTCATCGGGAGTGTGTAAGATCCTTAAACATGGCTTAACGGGGTTTACGGACCTTGCGTTGCGAAGCCGGACACTCACAAATTTCACACACGAAACCTCTCTCAATCGTTTTCACTCTATATCTCTCTAGTTAGAATCTCTCCCAAATCTCTCTAAGTATGTGAAATCTCTCCCAAATCTCTCTAAGTATGTGAAATCTCTCCCAAATCTCTCTAAGTATGTGAAATCTCTCCCAAATATCTCTTTGTATGAGAAATCTCTCCAAGAATGTGAAATCTCTCCCAAATCTCTCTAAGTATGTGAAATCTCTCCCAAATCTCTCTAAGTATGTGAAATCTCTCCTAAATATCTCTTTGTATGAGAAATCTCTCCAAAAATGTGAAATCTCTCTCAAAAGTTCCCATAACTTTTTATAGTCATTCGGGCCATCCCGACCCATAACCGGGTCAAAAACGGGAGTCTACACGAAAAACGGACTTAAGGAGCCAAAACTCCTCTTAGGAGCTGAAACTCCTCTCAAGGAACCGAAACCCTCTTAAGGAGCCGAACCCTTCTTAGGAGCCGGCACTTTGTTAGAAGCGAAGCTGTCAGAAGCACCATTAGAACCGAACACTGTTGAGGAAGAACCGAAGCCGAACCTCGGATGGCCAAAGGTTCCCTCGGACCGAAGCTCAGCCGACTGAACCTTCGCCCTTCGGTCCCCTCCTCTTCCTCTCGGTTCCTTCTTTCCCTTCTCTTGGTTCTCAACCTCTTAGGAGCCGAACCTCGCAGGTTCGGTCCAGATTGCCGGTTTTTGACCCAAACTTCGTTTTAAGCCCGTTTTTTGAGATTTGAACGCGGGATTTTCACCCAAAATCATATTTTAACGTAATAAACCCCAAATATTCATATTTTAATTATATTTTGGGGAAAATCCTTGCCTAAGAATAAAATCTAGTTGGTAAGATATTTAGGAGGAGTGTTGACTTTTCTTTAGTGTATGACACAAGCAACCTCCCATACCCACTCCATGACCAACCCACACCCCTCCCCACCATACCTAGTCATATCCTTGTACTTTTTCCCTCTCTCTCCAGCTATCCCCACATTCTTAGAGCTGGAACATCCATCCTCTCTCCTAACATTCTCTTATTCTTCCACACAAGATCAAACACGCTTTTCTCTCTCAATTCTCTCACTAAAATTCGAGATTCAAGGCTTACTCCAAGGCTTTTCTTCTACTTTTGATAAGTATTAACATCCTCCATACGATTATTTCACTTCCTTCTACTCAAATCTTAGATATCTTACACAAACTCCATCCTATTGGTGTTAGATCTTCGAATCTTCAAGCAATCTCCCAAAGTGTTCTTGAGTTGAACACTTCTTTTCTCCATCATCCATCTACTGAAATCACATAAGGTGAGTTCATACGCCTACATTTTCATGTTTTCTTAAGTTTTTAGAGGGGGGGGGGGAATACAAGTTAAAACACCAAGAACATAACTAAACTTTTCTAACAGCGTTCATCAGAAAAGATGGACTCTATTCACGGACTGTTTTGGACAACTTAAACATTTTAGTTTTCAAAACTCTTTTAGGTTCAAGTATTTCCAGTTTTTAGCTTTAAAATGACTATTTGCACATCTCCACATGATTTTTCTACAATTTATGGTGATTTTTGCAAAACAGCCTATCATTTCAAGAACAAATCTGGACCAGTATGTGAATATGAACATTATAGCACAAGTTAAAGGCTTCCAAAAATCATGATAAAAATTATGAACAAACTACACACATTTTAGGAACTCTCATAATTTATGGATTC
This sequence comes from Lactuca sativa, assembly GCF_002870075.4. Taxonomy (NCBI): domain Eukaryota; kingdom Viridiplantae; phylum Streptophyta; class Magnoliopsida; order Asterales; family Asteraceae; genus Lactuca; species Lactuca sativa. Next base: position 58,095,211 of record NC_056624.2, read on the forward strand.
AGTTTTCGACTTTGTATGACTTTTCTATGATCTTTCTAAAACAGTGCAGAAAAGTTAAAAACTAGTTAACAACTTATAACTTTCAACACACTTTGTAACATGTTGAGCAAAGTGTTAAATCTTTGATGACTTCATATTTTACATGTGTTTCTTGTTGTGGTATAATTATATAACAGAAAATACTCACTGAATTGTAAGAATCCTCTATCATTACCATTAGTACAAAACAAAGCAAGATAAAAATAGTTATATCTTGCTATACATTCGACTTATATAGAAAAGGGTTCTTATACACCACAAACAAACATACTAAACTATAATAGGTATAGTTAGGTTGCTTATACATTTCAAACATCTTGATAAAGTATAATAGGTATAGTTTATGTTCATTTACATTACAAAAGGTTTTCATACGAAAAGGGTACAAATACAAAGTACCAGTTTTATACAAAAAGGGGTACAAATACAAAGTACCAGGTTTTATACGAACAGGGGTACAAATACAAAGTACCGGTTTTATACAAATGGGGTACAAATACAAAGTACCAGGTTTTATATGAAAAGGGGTACAAATACAAAGTACCAGGTTTTATATGAAAAGGGGTACAAATACAAAGTACCAGGTTTTATATGAAAAGGGGTACAAATACAAAGTACCGGTTTTATACGAAAAGAGGTACAAATCAAAGTACCGGTTTTATACAAAAAGGGGTACAAATACAAAGTACCAGGTTTTATACGAACTGGGTACAAATACAAAGTACCGGTTTTATACAAAAAGGGATACATATACAAAGTACCAGGTTTTATACGAAAACGGGTACAAATACAAAGTACCGGTTTTATACAAAAGGGGGTACAAATACAAAGTACCACGTTTTTTATATAAAAAGGGGTTCAAATACAAAGTACCAGGTTCACATGAAATAGTTTTTATGATATTAAAACTATATTTCATCTAGAATTGTTAGACTTCAGCTATAATTGCTAAGTGTATATGCTAGAGTTATATAAGAATCTAGTCACAATCGACTTAGAATTAGTGGGCCCGCCTTATCTCCTGTTCCTTGTTTGGTTGTGGACCTGAGGCAGACCCATTATATTCAATGGTTTACTTAACTAAAATTTTTATATAATTTATATACGATGAGTGATTATAGAAGGAATCTATGGGTCTTTCTAGGATTCATTATCGCATAACATAGAAGCATTCATTTCATACATAAGAAGGAAAATATTGGATTTTCTGGAAACATACTTTGTTGCTTTTATAAGGAAAAACGGTTTCATTCTAAAACAAAACTCTTATGAACTCACCAACTTAATTGTTGACACTTTTTCAAAACTACTTGTATTCTCAGGAAATCAGTGAAACAGGAAAACCAACAACATTTTGAGGATGGGACGATAAATCGTCAAACATTTCATTTTGTCATCATAATGTAATTGATTTTGAAACATGTAAACTTGCTATGATGTAACTTTCTTAATTATATTTATGATGGTTGTATTTACTTTGAGCACTATTATACTCGTTGTTGTGATACTATACATGAAGTCCTCCACCTCCGGACGTTTCCGCCATCCTTGGTTTGGGGGTGTGACATCTTCCCACTCGTGGTTCAGCTTAACTGATAGTCTGACTATAGTTCCCTTCTTCAGATTGCTCAATGTTCAGCTTGGGTTGTTCAACTGGCATAGTAGGGTCATCCATATTTTGTTGAAGTAAACGCCTTGTTTCCTCCATCTGACGATCCAACATCATTTGGATCATTGATTGCACTCCTGCCATCGTGATTGGCTTAGGTACAACTGCTACTTCTGGTGGAAGCTCATTTACAGGCTGTTGATTAACATTTCCATTAGTGTTTCTGAATCTGCTTCGGGTTCTTACCATGTCGATCTATACACCAAATCAGATGTTCAGTGTGCAATGAAGAGAATTTAGATAGGAAACCTTTATTTACGATAGATGTATAAATCTCCTTATATTTTCGAAAAGTTACATGCCAGTTCTAATAGCATAATTAAACGTTTATAAATCTGAATACATACAATTTCCAGATCCGATCTGCAACAGAACAGATCCGATCAAACAATAGCATCATAAATCATTTAGTATGTAAAAGCATTTTAGGTATCTTCCATAATTAAGCTAGTGCTTGTGTCTATTCAACTATACTATCTAAAATATATTAGACACACTCAACTCACAATCACCACTTAGCATTCTAAGTTTAAGTCTAGAAGTAAATCCTTATTCCTAGTTCATTTAAACTAATGCTCTTATAATCCCTAAATTCTTGGTCATTTAAAAATTTTTTTTATGATTATTTGAAAAATCAAGGTATTCTTTTTCTAAAGAATAGTATTTTGAAATTTGTTCCTAGAAAACATGATAAATATATTATCAAAGCATTATCAAAGAAATGTATTTTGTTTATGTTAAAACTTTGGTCATTGTCAATACAGAAACATAATCACAAATAGACCTTACATTCATTTACACTAGTAATTTACATCTCCTTTAATCTCCCAATATAATGTAGCTTCGTATCGACACCTGTGATACAAACTAACTGAGTGGGTCAGGTTAGGAAACCTGGTGAGTACATAGGGTTTTCAACCCACAATAATAAAGTTATTATGTTTTATCATTATTCAATTAACCCAATTACCCATCCTCATTCTCTTCTTTATTTCCTAAGGATCTACCCTAAGAATCTATCGTTCACTCATTCATTGCTACCGATTGTCCTAAGGAATAGGCACGAAATCCACCATTCCCTATTGCACCGCTGCCAATGGTATCTATTAGGCAAAACTGCAAATATTATCATTTAGGCGCAACTTCTAGGATTATGACGTTCTCTATTAGGTGCAGTTGCCTATATTATCCTTTAGGCGCACTACCAGGATTATGATGTTCTCTATTAGGCACAGCTTCCAGGATGTTTAGAGTACATCGTAGTTCAAAACATCTACAGGTTGTGGCGCAATTTCCAATGTTCATGTATATAATCTTTGATTATTTATTATTCATCTACCCATGTTCTACCCAACATATTTGTAGATATAAAATACATACACAATATAAATAATTTAAAACATGTATAAATCGTTCATCCAACATAAATATCAAGAACACAAATAATATGCACACATAACATGTAATTTATAATAAATACTTCATATCTATGTGTAAGATGAAACTAACTATGCACTCACTTGTTAAAGTGGTGATTCCAACTTGGATAAAACTTCGCTTCTTAACAATATAATTTCCTTCGAAGAAACCAAGTATTATTACTACTAGATTTTTAGTCTCATATTTATCGCAACTATTTACGAGTGATATTATTTAATAAGTGTTAAACAATACTTTTCAACCACTATGTACAGACAGGGGCCAGACATGAAATACCGAGGGGCAAGACCATTTTGACATTATAGCACTTTTGAAATCCAATAATCCGATGCGGCCCTTCAAACCAGATTTCCCGTACCGCGAATAGTTAAAAGATATTATAATAACACTTTTTATATTTTATTTTAATATATATATATATATATGTATATATATATATATATATATATATATATATATATATATATATATATATTATAAGTTCATAATAACGATACTAAAATTAAACATAAATTTATACTTAAAGTAGGGTAATCATATCTCACTTACAGAGGGGTTTGCTAGAAACTGGGTTCTACGGGGGCACAAGTTCATAGCCGAAAAGCTTTTTTTTATCGAATCCTTCTGGCACTCTGGGGCTTTCCTCTAGCACTTAGAAGTTACTAGAGGTTGGGGGAGGGTTTTAGAGAGAATAGAGAGAGGAAGAAAGGTTGTGGTGTGAGGAAAGTGGAGAAACCTCACATGGTCTTTATAGGGGCAGAACTTCTGTCTACGTAGCGCACTCCTCGGAGGAACGTTGCGCGTATGAGGGTACTAAGTGCGTACAAGGGGGCAGGTGTCTAACTTCAGATGGGGCTACATGGAAGCTCCGGATCCAAGCACGCGAGAACGTGGGGGGTTAGGCCTCTCTGCACGGGGCGTTCATGTTCATCTCGCTTCAGCAACTTCCGTCTTCTAAAATCCGCAACTTTGGCATACGAGCTCCATTTTCTGCATTCTTTATATCCACTTTTAGGTGGAGACGTACTCTAAAACTTTCATTTAGACTCCATCGGCTAATTTTTACTTTATTTTTAAGGTTATATTTTAACAGGACTGGACAACTAAAGTCCGTTAAAAATTCATAACTTTGTCATTCGACGTCTGTTTTCATCCGTCTTTTTATCCTTGAGCTCTTATTAATGAGATCTTTGATTCTTGTTTAGGTTGTGTCGGCTAAAAAGTGGTCGATCTGATATTCAGATTCCGGGCTGCATATTGCTATGCCAAATCGTAGAAAAATCATAAATTACTCATACGAAGTCAGATTTGGGCGTTCTTTTTATGCACACTCTCTGTGTGACATATACTATGACTTTCTTTTAGATTTATAAAGCCAAAAAGTACTTTATCATAAACTCACTTTTTACGTCACACAACGTCGTGTCGGTTTTGCCGCAAAATTTCAACCGGTCATAACTTCTTCGTTATAACTCAAATTTCAGCATTCTTTATATGTACGGTAACCTTGTAACATGTACTATAACTTAGTTAAGATTAATTATTTTAAATAATCTTCTATCAAAAAGTAATTTTTGATGCATATTATCTCTAAATTGACTCACTCGAATCTGCGAGCTTTACAAGTATAATGCCCTTATGCATAATAAAACATGGTCACTTGTTTTCTTTCTCACTAATGTTAATATTATAGAATGCAAGTAGATTTACAGGGTAAAACGGAAGTCTGATGGCACAACTGAAAGACATAATGTCTGTCTTGTTGCTCAAGGCTAAAGTCAAGAAGAGGGTGTTGACTACTTTGAGACCTCTAGTCCCATTATCAAACCTACCACCATCCGTCTCATCCTATATTTGGTTGTTTCCAGCAAGTGGTGCCTCTGTTAACGCGTCATCAACAATGCCTTTCTCAATGCGACTTGCAAGAGGCTGTCTACATGAAACAACCCCAAGAGGTTGAAGATCCCAGCAAACCCAATCATGTGTGTCGACTCCATAATGCACTCTATGACCTTAAGAAATCTTTAAGAGCTTGGTTCAAAAAGTTAAAAACATATCTGGTCACTTAAGGATTTCATGCCCGTTACTTAGACACCTCTCTATTTGTACACCACTCCTCTCTAGTAACCATGTATGTCTTGGTCTAAGTTACTATCCTTGGCATCAACATCACAACACCCATCCGGTCTCACAATGAGTCAAGTTGGATACATTTGTGACATTTTCATTCGTACTCACATGGATGAAGCAACCTTAATCTCTACACCTGCAGATAGCTAGTTATGTTTAACCATGAATGACGATCCCTTTTTAGATATGACTCTATGCAGACAGGTAGTTGGTTCTTTGCAGTATGCTACCATCAACCCCAATCTCCACACTTGTAGATAACCAATCACGTTTAGCCATGAATGGTGATCCCTTTTTAGATTCGACTCTATACAGACATGTAGTTGGTTCTTTGCAATATGCCACCATCAGTCGGCCCGACTCTATACAGACATGTGAAAATAATTCTCAGGTATCTAAATGGCAGTCTAAACCAATGCTTACACTTCAAACCCACCACCACCACTTTCGTTCTCGCATACTCCAATGTAAGGTAGATTTCTGATTAAGATGATAGCAGATCACAATATGGGTTTGCAATCTTCCATGGGTCTAATCTCATCAATTGGACCTCACGCAAACAAAAGCTCGTTGCTCACTCCAACACCGAAGCAGAATAACATACCTAGTATAGACTTAGTCTTAGTCAAATTAACATACCTATTCATGTTCTTGTATTTAGGATTCAGTTGTATCTCTATGTATATATACCCATCTCATGTAAATGTTAAACATATTCAATATACAACGAACTTTTCAGTATTCTTGACTTACACAACAAAATATTAATAACCATGTTTGTAAGATTATAATAGCCGCGACAATTAAACAATACAAATGTAATAGTAAAGTACAAAGAAGAAGATTTAAAAACCAAACACAAGGATGCATAGTGGTTGGGCTCTATACTTCAGAGCTTACTCCACTTTGATGGAATTACTTTATCTATCCAGTTCGCCTGTCTACTAAGATGTACTAAAAAACACAAAGTCTTTATGGTAGACCTAAAACTTTTTACTAATATGTCATAAGTCTAATGAGAACAAATCTACACTCTCTTTGACTTACAATAGTAATTTAAAATGTAACACTTAATTAGATATTATAGTATGAAATGTAAATTATTTACATGGGGAAGTAATAGAGATTGATATTATATATTGGAAATTTGAATGTTGAAGTTTGGGTAAAATATGTCAAAATTAGTCAAGTAGAAATCATGGGATAAATGACTAGATATTTCAAATTGTATTGTTGACATTTGGTTGTATCCTAAAGGTATTAAGCTAGAATATGTATGAATTTGCCATAAATACCAAAGTTGTAAATTTCTAGAATATGGATTCCTAGGCGATCCAATTAACTATGGGTATTTAAATGGAAATGAGTCATGTATGTTGTCTAATAAAAAAAATTCTAAGTATAAAAAAGAACAATTACATTTATTACCGATATAACGATGAAGGTACATTATTTTCATTTCTTTAAGAATCGGTTTCCTATTCCTATGGAGTTAATTAAATCATTAATTTCAGGATGGCCTTTTTTTTAAAAAAATAAAAAGCAAAAATGTAGAACATTCCTTTCTTTTATAACTACATTACATAGAAGAAATCTAAAGATATTATACATCCATCTCATGATGAAATTCATATGGGTTTAATTGCTCATAGGTGTGGTCTTCTTGATAAATATTTTCTAGACATAGTTTAACTTATATTTCAAAAGTCATCAAAGAACCACATGGTATATTTTACATGGATATCGATGATAAATGGTTCTTCCAAAGAACATTATAAAGTTCAAAAAGCAAATAATTTGTATCTGATTGCCCAAAGGAATTGTAACGCCGCCGTGATTTTCCACCTCAAAATTTTCTTTTTTATTTTAATCATTTTTTAAACAGAATTAGAAATGGAAGGATTATATAAAGACATTTTCAAGGAAATCACCAATGTTACTTAAAATTACAAACATCACAAAAGAGATAGCATGCAACTTTTCCTACTTCATAAATAAGCATATTCTCATAAAATATAGCATACATATAACATCACATTTCACATTCAAACATACCCCTAACTCTAGCATGAACCCAAATGCACAATTTATATCAATTCATCACAAGGATTTATTTACCATGCAAGACATCCCATATAGTTTGGTCATAGTAGAGTAACATGATAATTTAACACATATTTCATAGAAAAAAAACAGAGCATGTCATAGCCCACCAATTCCTAGACCAATCGAATTGTACCAAATCATGTAGATTTTCAACATATATACTAAATAGCCATAAATAATTATTCACCTCGAATCCGCTACGAATGGTGTAATGAATAAGAAATCTCTAAACCGTACTGCCAAACACCCTAAACAAACCCAAACAATCACATCACTAAGGGTTTCCAGTATTACCACTTACACAAATATGTTATTAACATTCCCACTTGGTGAAAAGTCATTTATATAAGAGTTTTAGAATTTCCCAGCTTGACCCATGTTAATGGTTTGAGCATAAAACAGAACCCACAACTCCAAATGGAATAATATCATACTTTATGGAACCTATACTCGATTTCCCATAACTTTGTTCTTGAGGTGATTTTATTTAATTCATAATAGAATGACCTCTGCAGCCTTTGTAATACAAGTAAACGAATCTTTGAAGATTTAACTTTGAATAAAGAAGTCATCTTAGGATTTAGGGTTTAGCTTAACCCATCAAGTGAAATATCTTTATACCCATGAGTCAGTATAGAGTTATATTTTCTAATGGCATATAATCATATATGGTCACACAAGGAGCATTTACACGAGATTCTTGGAGTTTTGAGGATGGAGAGGCTCCATGACAAGTTCTCCGAGTGCGACTTCTGGTTACACGAGGTTCAGTGTCTGGGACACCTCATCAACCAGAATTGTATCTTGGTCGACCCAGCCAAGATAGAGATGGTGATGCAGTCGAAAGTGCCGAGATCTCCATCTGAGATCCGAAGCTTCCTCAGTTAGGCGGGATATTATCGAAAATTCATTACAGATTTCTCTAAGATTACCGTTCCTCTCACTAGGTTGACAAGGAAGGATGTTGTGTTCATTTGGTGGCCTAAGTAGCAAGCATCATTTGAGACTCTCCGTGAGAGATTGTATGAGGCACAAGTACTTGTCCTCCCTATGGGAGTTGGGGATTTTATAGTCTACTGTGATTAATCCATTGTAAGGTTGGGTGTTGTGTTGATGAAGAGGGGGCATGTGATTGTATACTCTTCGAGGCATCTAAAGCCTCACGAAATGAAGTATCCCACTCATGATTTGGAGTTAGGGGCGGTGGTTTTCACCCTCAAGACATGGTGCCACTATCTCTATGGTGTTCGGTGTACCATCTATAAGAACCATAAGATCCTAAGATATCTTATGGATCAACTTAACCTGAACATGAGGCAGAGGAGGTGGTTGGATGTAGTGAAAGATTACGACTGTGAGATTCTATACCATTCGGGTAAGGCCAAATGTGGTAGGCGACGCCATGAGCCGGAGGGCAGTTAATGCCTAAATTTAGGATGTGTGTATGAGGATGATGATGAAGACCCCATTCTTGGAGATTATCAAAGAAAGCAGTAGGAGGGCATAAAGGAAGAAAATCGAAAAAGTGAGTAGGTTATTGGATAGATTTTAGCTTTTGATATCGACAACTGAGGGCTTTTGACTCTTCGTAGGCGGATTTGGGTACCATATGCAGGTGGGCCCCGATTGATTTTGATGGAGGAGGCCCACAAGTCGAGATTTCCTATTCATCTAGGGGCTACCAAGATGTATCTCGACCTAAAGCGTAGTTACTAGTGTCCATGTATGAGGAGAGATATGGCCTGGTTTTTAGAGCGATGTTTGACCTACCAAAAGGTCAAGGTTGAGTACTAACGCCCTCATGGAAAATTGCAGCCTTTGGAGGTTCCCCTATGAAAGTGGGAGCAGATCACCATGGATTTTATTATAAAGTTGTCGAAGACTACAAGGGGTGCTGACACTATTTGGGTAATAGTGGATCATTTGACGAAGAGTGCTCACTTTTTATCCATTAGTGAGAGCTCTTTAGTAGAAAAGTTGGCTGAGATTTATGTTCGAGAGGTGGTGGATCGACATGGGGGTGTCGAATTCGATTGTGTCGCACTGGGATGTGCATTCTACTTCTAGGTTCTAGAAAAGGTTTCACGAGGAGTTGGGTACGTGGCTACACTTCAGTACTTCATATCATCTGCAGACTGACGAGCATAGCGAACAGACTATTCAGACGCTCGATGCTATGTTGCATGGTTGTATCACTGACTTTGGTGGGAGTTAGGACTCCTATCTTCTGTTGGCTGAGTTTTCTAATAAGAACAACCATCATGCCAGTATTGACATGCCCCCATTTGAGCTCCTGTATGGAAGAAGATGTCGGAATCCTATCTGTTGGGGCGAGGTCAGACAAAGGGTCATGGGGAGCATAGAGGTAGTACTCAAGAAGACCGAGCTTAGACAACAAGGTAGATAGAGATTGATGATGGATTAGAGTTGCTAGAAGATTTATACGGATTGGTGACACTCTCAGCTAAAGTTTTTGGTGGGGGATTTGGTGCTTCTAAAGGTCTCACCCTTGAAGGGTCTTATCCACTTCAAGAAGCGGGGCAAACTGGGCCCCAGATTTATTGGCCCTTTCCGATTATTGGCTCGTATGGGCAAAGTGGCTTACTGGTTGGAGCTGCCGGAGGATTTGAGCCAGATTCATGATACCTTCCACGTCTCCCAGTTGAGGAAGTATATAGATGATGAGACATCTGTGGTCCCTTTGGAGGGCATTCAGGTCGATGATCGCATGAAATATGTTGAGAAGCGCATGGCAAATTTGGATTAGCGAGTGAAGACATTGAGGAACAAGGTAGTGAATTTGGTCAAAGTTCAGTGGAAACACCAAAAAGGATCGGAGTAGACGTGGGAACCCAACTTTGAGATGTGTGAGCACTATCCTTAGCTGTTTCCCGAGGATGACTTTTAGGGCAAAGTCTTATTCTAGTGGGGGAGAATTATAACATCTGATTTTCAGGTATTTTCATTTTAGCTCTTAACTTTATCAGTTTTGCATAATTGGTCCCTTTTTGGTAAAGGTTTCACATTTTAGTCACACGCATGCCGTACTTGAGGGTACGTGTAGCGTACTCGAGTGATGCGGGATCGCGAGTGTCGTGCTAATATGTTGGGCGTACGTATGGTACGCCGTCATACTAGCACAGTCTCTAAACCCTAATTTTAAGGGTTTCCACCAATTTAAACCACCTTATGCCTCCCTTGTTCACTTCTCATTAACCACCATTCCCTCTTCAAAACCTAATCTCGAGTATAAGCTTCTTAGTGAGAGTTTGGGAGCTTATTAAGTGATTTTGGTGCATATTCTTGATGAAGGATGCTAGAGAAGAAGGAGTTGTTGCTTATAAGCTTGTAGATCCCGAAACCACTCCTCTTCATGCATCTTTTTCAGGCGGAGTCTAGTTCTAACATTTCGGGTGTGAGATTTACTTGTTGCCAGTATCAGGTGAGTCTCCTCACTTATTCTTATATGTGTGGTAGAATAGTTGTATTTGTGATGAATAATTGGGTATAATTGTTATTTTGGTGTTATGTTGTGAATGAGACTGCATATAGTCTCCAGGGTTGCTGATAACCCATAGGGCGTGCTATTGCCCACTGGGACTGTTGATCGTCCCTAGGATTGCTGATAACCCATAATTGTTTATTTATGTTGTGTTGTATGTGGTATCTTGGGGAAATCACTAAGCTTCATGCTTACAGTTGTTGATTTATGTGTTTCAGGTAGTTTTGAGGACCGCCAGAAGGCGAAGGTCTAACTGTACACACTTGCTGGGAGATTTGTTATTGGGACGGTTTGAGATACTATGATATTTTTTGATGTGTTTGTTTTAGACACTTATGTTTTTGATGACTTGGGTTGTGAAACTTCATTTTTGGTAAATTAAAAATGAAAAAATTGGCTTATATTTGAGGTGTTACAACTCCATCATACAACACTTTTGAAATAATATTAGACTTCCGGAACTTACACGACATACAAACCAAGGTGTGTTTTAGGGCATTTTTTAAAAGATGACATCACTAGGCCCCACCATGCTTTCTTGAAATATCAAAAATGAGCCACTGTTTCCCTCTTGGACCCTTACCTTCTTTTTTTACCACCATCCCCTACCACATTACCTATTTGTGTGCACACTTATTCAAAGAGTCCAAGCATGAGGCATTGTTTGGTGTATTTGACTAACCTTTGAAGTATGGCTTGCATGGCCTTGCGTGAGACTTCCTTAGGTTATAAATAGAGACCATGGCCTTCCCATTTCCTTATAATTTCACAAGTCAATTTCTCTTATTACTCTCTCTCTCTCTCTCTCTCTCTCTCTCTCTCTTTCTCGGCCAATAAAACCCCGACCGGAGGTGCCTTCCACTATCGAGAACCACCATTACTCCGCCCATGTTTTGTTGACAGCCACTACCATCTTTTGTGCCACCACTTGATACCATTTTTCTATGGTTTCCAAATCCAAATCTTGAAGTTTTTATTGTTATTTTGTGTGTTACTTCGAGTCCAAATCGGGTTAAAAGTTGTTGCTAGTTTGTGTTATTTCACGGTGCTTCCCAGAAATCAAATCACATTCTTGATTCAAAATTGAAAATCACACATTAAGGTGAGTGCTTACGACACATTTTTATAGTTTTTTTATATTTGGGGGGAGGGGGAGGGGGGATTCATGTGCTCACATATTTTTTTTGATGCAAAAGCCCACTTGAAAAACATACTACAAAATGCTATGATTTTATGTAAAAAATTATGGTCCATTCAAGACCTGTTTTGCCAATCTTAAACCCTATAGTTTGCAATACTGCTTTGTATGCAAGTAGCTTAGATCGATACCTTTTCAGAGACTACTCGCACACATTAATACGATCTTTATACAATTTTTTTTTTTGATTTTTGGAAAATTGGATATCATTGAAGTCCTTTTTCGGACTAGTTTGTAAAAACGATCATTTTCACTTTAGTTAGAGTCATATTACGTAAAGGGAAAAATTAGGGACAAAGTAGTGTCAATTCTAAACCTTAAGAGTTTATGGAATCTAATTCTGACTCCAGGTGGTTTTTCTAGAAATTTTCTAAAATAGTGACATAATCGACATTCTAGATTAATTTTCATATTATGTCTTTCAAATACATATATGTATATATATATATATATATATGTGTGTGTGTGTGTATGTATGTATGTATGTATGTATGTATAAGTACATATTTACACAAGTTATAATTAATATAACTTCGAGCTTATACATGTGTTATCGATCACCATTTTGAAACTTACAACTTTATAAAAGCGAGTACATTACTCCTTATATATATATATATATATATATATATATATATATATATATATATATATATATATATATATATATATATATATACACGCACACAAAATATACTTGGTTTTTATAAACATTATGCAAATCATTATGCCTAGTGACTTATCCACATATAAGTTAGGGATGAGATCTATTCACATAGCTTAGTTAATCACTTATATAGTCAAAATTTATGTTATAATTTTATCCATATATCCATGTACCTTAGTTAATGACTTTTATAGTTAAACTTTATTGGTATAAATTTATCCGTATACCCTGACATCTATGGTTGCTAACTACAACCTCGATAGGTAACTTTATATGTATATATGTACAAATTTATCCATATATCTTTATCTATATAACTTTATCCGTATATTTAGTCACATAACTCGAATACAAGACTCACTATAAACATTAACTAGAATCTTTCTCTCTCTCTCTCTCTCTCTCTCTCTCTCTCTCTCTTTCTCTCACTATAAAACCATGAATTTGGTTACTCTCAAAACAGTTTTAAGTATGGATTTACTTATACAAAAATATCTTTTGTTTTCCAATGGTTATTCAAAGACTCATTAGAAACAAAGTTTTAAGTATGGTTTTACTTACAACAAAAAAAATACTTTTCAATGTTTTAAAAGTATCACTGCTTTTAGCAGAAAACTTGTACCTCTCACTAACCATATGTTAACCCTCAAAACTACATGTATTCATAGGGAATCAGTAATCAAGCAATTCAGGTAATGAATTAGTCATGGATTTTAGGCTATCTAGTTTACTAGTTTTATTATGTATGCCTATCTGTTTTAGACAATTCATTTACTATACTATTATTTGTAAGAACCATGTATTCAAACATCAAGATAAAATACAAATGCCGTTTTATTTATTATTGTACTTGTGCTATATATTCAGTTTACATGTGATCCATGAACTAAATCGCACAACCCGACATGTTCCACTGCCTCGGCTGAGGGTGTGACATACACCTTTACCACGGATAATTCTATTAACACTGCATGACAGTCTTAAATAATTACATAATCCAAAAAGCATGACCGAATGTGGAATTTTGAATAAAACTACTCAGGGAAGTAAACATGAAAAATGAAACATAATAATAAACTAATTAACTATGGTATCAAAACCCTTGAATATAAATAAATCCCTATTGTTTAATCACCATAACAAGTACAAAGTGATTCATTGTACATTGTTTCATTTAAATAACTAACCACTTAAATTGTATAACATCAGTCATGGCATGTTATGAACATAAATACTATGCCTCTCAAAGGCCCATCCTTTTTGAATAGATCGACTTTACGTTACTCCAATGATACTCATTGCACAATTCCAAATTCTTATTGTTCTATAAGATCATATAAAATTTTATCTTTACATGCATTGACCTTCTGTGATGTCAAGGTTTTAAAGTGAGAGTGACTAGGCCTTCGATATTACAAAATGTTCCACTAGAACGTGTTACTCAAAACAATTCCATGGTATTGAATTCCAAAATTCAGGGTACACTCCTTGGAAACTTCTCTTGCATTAAAGTTTCCAACTCGTATGTAGATTTTACAAGCATCTCCCATTATGGAAACATTTCCACATGTCCATATGACCAACAATTTTGACCAAGAATCATCTCAATCTAAAATGTGTCACTATGGTCTATCCCATCCAATATAAAACTTCTAACTGTCCATAAGCAACAAATATTTGATAAAACCTTAGAATGTTCCTGACAATTATTTAATAACTTTAGTCACACAAAATTCTAATCATTTTCTCACAATGCTCAAGGCATCTGAAAAATTAGAATAAGTAGATATTATAGCATATATGATCGATCCTGTATCCAAGACATATGGACACGACACATTATTACATGTACAAGGATTTAATATCTATTCAATTAATTTCTATAATATTTCTATATATGGAATCTCCTATGTTGAAACATTTCAACATGCTATTCACATATGTTTTGACTAATTTCTAATAAAAATATGATCTAAACCTTTAGATTTGAAACAAAGTCTGAGTGATTTTCCCTTAACTCCACTATAGTAAAACAATTCCCAAAGTTTGCAATTTGCAAACTTGAGACATTGTTCCCTATGAATAGTATTGTCATCACAAAGTACTAACATAACAATAATGCTCCAACTAACTTTGACATGTTGTAACATCCCAAAATTCGAGGCTAAAATTTCATTTTTAAATAAGATATTACATAAAACCATTGGTACAAAAACATTCATTATAATGTCTCATGACAAACCAAGGTGCCAGTAATCAAACATATTATCATAAACCATATCAGAGTGTAATCCCAAAGATCTCATGTGCGAAACACATAGTGTGATGCACTGCGATCGAGCCGAATCCTTCCTTGAAAACAAAATACCTGAAACCAAAACTGAAAACCGTAAGCACGAAGCTTAGTGAGTTCCCCAGATACCACATACCATACAAACCAACTGATCAATACATGCCATACATAGCCAAGAACCATACATAACCAACATATCCATAATCAAGTAAGGTGCTATGTGCTAAACATAGTCTTGCTAAGGTGCTATGTGCCAAGCATAGTCTTGCCATTATGCCACGGGCCGCATGTGGTCTTCCTGGTCAAGCCTCAGGCTAATCCCTGGGTCTTACAGACAAGTACCAAGGGCCACCCCTGGTCTTGTATGCAAGTATCACAGAGATAACCGTTCATACTACTCTACTTAGCTCAACAACATATAGTGTGCCAGAAGCCACCTCCTAGTATTTCATATATAATAGCATACAGTGCGCCAGGAGCCACCTCTTGGTCTTTCATATATAATAGCATACAGTGCGCCAGGAGCCACCTCCTGGTCTTTCATACATATTGCCTAGGGCCAACCCCCGGGTCTTCCTACCATACATAATAATATACTGTGTGCCAGGAGTCACCTCCTGGTCTTTCATGCATATTGCCTAGGGCTAACCCCTGGGTCTTCCATACATAAAGTAAATGGGCTGGCATTGGTGCCTTAGACCCTTACAAACAGTGAGGAGACTCACCTCGCACTGCTGAACTTTGCTAATAATCCTCTGGCTGCTGACCGACAACCCTCTGAACCGCTGCTCCACTAGCTACTAGTATCAACATAACACTTAGTTCCAAACTGAAATCTAGAAGTCAAACTAAGTCAACTCTGGTCAAAGTCAACCTTCCAGGTCAACCCTACTCACCGAGTCTGCCTACTGACTCGCCGATTTCATACGCTCAGAATCCTTTCATTCGCGAATCGACTAGTCGAGTCAGCCCCTGACTCGCCGAGTCTACCGATTTGCGAGTCCTGTCCTATCCAACTCACTCAGTCCCCACTCAACTCACTGATCCGAGTCTTAACTTGAAGGGTTTGGGTTTTCGCGACTTGACTCGCGAGTCCAAGAGCAGACTCGCTGAGTCCAAGGCAATCTTCAACACACTCGCCGAGTTGTTCATCCAACTCATCGAGTTCATCTCCATCTTCATCCAACTCGCCGAGTCCACCCATGCGACTCGCCGAGTCTCTTCAGTTCTTAATCCATACAGTGGCTTTTCGAGCCATGTAGGGGCTCTAATCCATAGATCCACCCTTCCCAAGTCTATTCCTTACGTAAAGTTGCAAACTTTATGTGAAACCAAAGAGTTAAAGGCCCAAAACATTCTAGGGTTAGGGTTTAAGAAAAAGGGGATTCACCAACAACTTATTGACTTCAGCTTTAAGACATTCTGGACCGTCCCAACACTAGATCCGAAGTAGCAACCTCAGATCTAAGTCCCAAACCCGAAATAGATTTCAATCTTACCAAAATAGCCCCAAAATCTCATTCAAGAATAGTTCTATTTGCAATAAAGCCAAAGTAACAGCTTATTACCTCAAGGATAACCTCCCACTGATGAATAATCCAACTCTCTACACAGCCCCTTGCTCCAAGCTTCTTGATCTTCAATCTCCCTTCACAAAATCCCTTATCTAAGCTCCAAATTGCTCCCAAGGACTCTCACTCACGATTTAGGGTTTCTGGATCTCAAAAGGGGAGTAGAGAGGCTAGGGAAGGGATGTGATGTTCTTTAAATAGGGCACAACCCCCGTGATTAGGGTTTTCCTCATCTAGACCAGACTCGCCGAGTCCACTAGCCGACTCGCCGAGTTGGTCATTTACGCCTCGACCCGGATCTCGCTTGGACTCGTCGAGTTGCACCCTAGACTCGACGAGTTGACCCCTTTGATCTAGGGTTTCCTTTCCTTTCTTGGTCTTTCTGATTATGGGTGTTACAACTCTCCCCCACTTAAACTAAACTTCGTCCTCGAAGTCTACCATGGCCAACTACCTTACCATCTGGGCACCACTTTACCACTAGGTACACTCTCCGCCCATCCAATCCAGACCTTGAAGATGTCATCTTTAGAATAACCCGTTTCCTTACTACCTTTAAGTTCAACACTTTTATCCAACCGGTAACGATACCGATACTCTTGTTACACTTACCCTTGATTCGCAAGGGGTTTACCCTTTTACCCTTCACTGTCACTGGCCTTCCTAAATTACTTTCCATATGTAACAACCTTCCCAATTTCTTTCTAGGACCGATCCTCTGCTGAAACCGCAATCCTGGCCAATCCCAGTGCCGGTCATTATACCAATACTTACGGAATAACCCCCATACAATGCTCCAATACTGAAAGCTCCACCCAATCGTGAGAATTCAGACAATCCTTCGAGTAGCAGATCCCTCTCTGCTATGCTTAAGGCTCAGACGAGAATGGTGCCACCGAGCCAAATCCTTTACTCTGAGATCATTTGGTCCCACAATGAGCAGCTTAGCATCATCCGATCAGTACACGGCTTTTCGCACCGAATCCCTTACCATCATTCCTACCTGAAGTCCTGTTGACTCCCATCCACCTTCAGGATAAACCGAGACCGCCCTGGTCCCAACTGATCTACCATTACCCAGGATACCGGTTTCCCCCATGCTACCTCGGAGATACGGGCCCCTTGCCCACTCTCCGCAAATCAAGCTACCAATGAAAGCTACGGTTACCCGTAGTCTTATGCCACTCCTGGCCTCCAATGACCTACTGTCTTCTGGTCCCAATCACAAAGTGGCCCATTCACATCCGAGCAGCTGCCCCGTCCTGAACTTGACTATTTGAAAAACCCTGCCAGTGAATCACACACCTGATACATTCAAACTAGCGAATAGGGACCGACGAATGCTACGGGATATCCTGCAGTCTTACTATACTTGCTCTGCCAACTAGTGAATGCTACGGGCCACCCACATAGTCTTACAACACTTCGGCGCTGCCAGCCATCTAAAGCTACGTCCACCCTCGCCGTCTTGCTATACCAGTGCTACACGTCACACCGCACTCTTACTAAACTAATGCCACGGGCTACACCGCAGTCTTGCTAAACTAATGCTATGGGCCACACCGCAGTCTTACTAAACTAGTGCTACGGGGCACACCGCAGTCTTGCTAAACTAATGCTACAGGCCACACCGCAGTCTTACCACACTCCTCTTACTATTTGGCCACTAGAGAATTACGGCCATCCAGTAGTTTGACCACACCTTTCACAATGATTGGATGCTAGTGGAAGCTACGACTAACCCATAGTCGAGCACACAAGCACAATCTAGTACCATCGAGCTGTACGCATGTTCTATCTGAAACTCCTAACCGATTCTTCTGCAATCTGTTATCGGGCAACCTGAGAACGCGATCTCACAATTGACAAGTTTTTCGAATTTCTGGTTCACACTTTCCTCAATTCATACAGCCACCTGGGCCATCTTTCTTCCTGACAGGAGAGCAAAACTTATCCTAGTTCTAAAACCACTGTTGGTCCCATAACATGATTGCTTCTCCCCCACTTAGCTTCGGCTAAGTCTTTACTGCACGTGATCAACCCGAGGATTTCCATTCCTTCCTCCCTTGCATAATAGGCATGATAACTACCATCGCCTTGGTGTCGCTAGCGATCCACCACTAGCCCATTCCATACACTGTACGATTATCGAATACTAGATGAACACCTCCTGCATCCCGATACTGATAATCCCCTGGGCTCCAACTAATGGCCTTAAGGTACGACTAACTAATGCTCAGAGCAACTCCATTAGTTGTTGACCACTTCTCTTGATGCTTCCCAAAGCTATTCCAAGTACCAAGACCAGAGCCACCAACTCAGTAATGTGGATGTCTACCCCCTGTACCCTGCCTATCGTTCTCCACTCAACGCTCCTGAACCGTTTTTGGTCATAATCGACATAATACTGGATATTTTGAACCTGAAGTGAGAGATGACCCTGCACTAGCTATTAATAGTTCCTGGTATGCAATTGGCATAAGACAATTCTGAAAGTGCAATCTGAATACAAGCAGAGAGACAACTCATACATACTATCACCAGAGTTTGGGGTAAGAACAACCCTAACACATGGAATCCAAAAAGCCATAGATACATACCTGCAACATTCCCTGCTGTAATCTAGATCTCCCTCATTGTCGCTGCAAAGTCCTACCCTCTCACCCATCTGCAATCCTCGAAGTTGTTGGGGCAGACGCACTCCCTGCTCCTCTCCTTGCCGTCGGACAGTCGGCTTTCTTGTGACCCACCTAATTGCAGTGAAAACATAATTGGCTTGCCCTCTGTGGGTAGTCCCTGTTGACGTGACCATCACCGCCACACTTGTAGCAGCCTAAACCCATGGAATGACAAACTCCCTCGTGCCATTTCCCGCATGTGCTGCACTGACTTCGGCCCTGCCGGTCTGCTATCCGCTGATTTGAAGTCTTGGGTCTCTTCCCAGGACGCTCTAAGGTATACATCTGATCCGACTTCCTCTTCGCAATGTGCTCTAAATCAATCTCCCTTTCCCGCGCCCTGGCAATCATAGAGTCCAAGGTCGGGCATGCTGAGAAGCTGACATGCTCCCGAATATCCGCTCTCAACATGTCATGATAGCGGGTCCTATGCATCTCCTCATCCCCTACATACTGAGGCACCAATGCGGCCCTCTCCCGAAACTTGGCAGTAATCCCTGTCACCGACTCTATAGTCTGTCTCATGTCTAGGAACTCTCTAGCTAACTGCTGAAGCTCCACCGCTGGTGCAAACTCCGCCCTAAACCTGGTCACAAAGTCGGGCCATGTCATAGCCTCAATGGCTGAGGCTCCCAAGGAATCACCAACTGACTCCCACCAATCTTTGGCTCTGTCTCTCAAACATCCTGCCGCAAAGCGGACCTTCGACCCCTCCAGGAAGAAGCTCGTCAGCTGCGCATACTCGATGTCTGCGATCCATCTCCTAGCAGCAATGGGGTTTTTCACCCCATGAAAATCTGGTGCACCACTTCCCCTGAAGTCCTTAAAGAACAGTGTGTGGGATCCCGACTGGCCAGACGCCATATCATTCCTGAACGCCCTGAGGCGATCCTCCATCAGCTCAACTATCCCTTCCTTGATCGACCCAAAGATGATGGGGGTCGACTCAAGGATGCCTCTGGTGATCTCAGACGCGATGAACTCGCGTAGCCTCTCATCCACTGGTTCCGAGCCTGAACCTGAACCCGATCTCTCTCCTGAACTGCCAACTACCGGCCTCTGTCGTAGTACCACCATTCTACAGACATAATACCAACCGTTAGTGATACTGATACATCTAGAGGGATCACACTTACTACAAGTTCTCTGGTCTCAGCTCAGCCTTCCTCAATTTAAGTACGGATCCTCTGATTTCAGTAGTACGGGCCCATACTACCTTCCACATCTATCCGTACCTTCCTCAAGGACTGCCTTGACTCCACCAAGTCCCTTTCATCTCTGCTGATTCTCTGCCATTCCCAATCTAGGCTTACCTTAGGGAAAATCTCTGACTCAAATCAAACCACTCCTTAGCTGCTGAAGGCTTCCTTGTGATGCCAATTAGCCCTTACCTGAATACCATCACATGTGATGAGGCTCAGATAATCCTTCGAGTAGCAGACTCGTCCCTACAATGGTTAGACTCAGACGAGAGTTGCGTAGTAGGGCCAAATCCAGCACTCTGAGATTGATCAACCCTGATCACATGTGATGTGACGTATTCACCTAATGGCTAACTCCCATCACTCAGAGTCCCACAAGCACAAATAAACCAGCATTCAGACAAGGGAAAAATCTAACCATAACATACTTAACAATCAAACCTTTCTATCCTCTAATCAGGAATCTATAAATGCAATTCAAAGCTCATAAAATCAAGCATAACCTAAACAGGCTACCCTATCACCGACTGATCAGTTCTAGCATGCAAGTCTACGAGCACATAAAATAGGCATACAAGGCATCCTCCTAGATCCTTAGCCCTAATCTAGCACATAATTCTCATAGTCATATCATATCATAACATATCACAACATGTATGGGTATCTTGGGAAAACTTACTTGAGCTCGGCCGGTCGCGCACATCACAGACTTCGTTCTTTCTTAAACTCTTTACTTAATCTTTTAGAAAACTTTTTCTTTTTAGAAATCCTTTAATCCCACAGTTTGAGTTCAGACACCCCTGAAGGTGTGTCCGAATCCCTCAAACCAGGGCTCTGATACCAACTTGTAACATCCCAAAATTCGAGGCTAAAATTTTCATTTTTAAATAAGATATTACATAAAACTATCGGTACAAAAACATTCATTATAATGTCTCATGACAAACCAAGGTGTCAGTAATCAAACATATTATCATAAAAACATATCAGAGTGTAATCCCAAAGATCTCATGTGTGGAAAACATAGTGTGATGCACTGCGATCGAGCCGAATCCTTCCTTGAAAACAAAATACCTGAAACCAAAACTGAAAACCGTAAGCACGAAGCTTAGTGAGTTCCCAGATACCACATACCATACAAACCAACTGATCCATACATAGCCAAGAACCATACATAACCAACATATCCATAATCAAGTAAGGTGCTATGTGCTAAACATAGTCTTGCTAAGGTGCTATGTGCCAAGCATAGTCTTGCCATTATGCCACGGGCCGCATGTGGTCTTCCTGGTCAAGCCTCGGGCCACTCCCTGGGTCTTACAGACAAGTGCCAAGGGCCACCTCCTGGTCTTTTATGCAAGTATCACTGTTGGGTCGTTTTTTGTATTGCGTCTTTTGGGCTCGTTAGCCAGTCCAAGTTTAGTCTCCGGTATGGGCATGTCCATCCGTGAGTTTTGTAGGGTTTAATATAAATAGATGCTTGCATGCATCATAGAAGGCAACAAAAGAAACGATTAGAGAAGTATTATTCAGCACATTCATCGTTCTTGTTTTGTAACCCTAATAATCCTCTACAGCGGAAGTTCTTAGTCGAGCTCTGCTGAGGATTGAGTAATCTAATCATTCGACTCATTTAGATCCATTCTTGTGTTTTTCTTCACTGTTTTACGATTCATTATTTGCCTGTTACAAAGATCTAATCGATCAAAGAGTTTTAATAACTCATCAATTGGTATCAGAGCAGGAGGCTGTGTAATTCATACACATCTTTTCTGTGAAAGAAACGACTAGGGTTATTCTGCAATAACTAATATTTATTCAGCCGTCATTCCAATTATTGACGTAACTCAGCATTTATTTGTTTGCCCTAATATTACATATTACAAGTCTGATCTTTCAAACAGGTTAAACGATCAAGCATGGACGAGTCTCAATCTAATCCTATCAACATCTCAAACAGCATTGGATCAACGACAAAGATTCCTATTCTTTACACCCAGGATTATGAAATATGGGCACATCATTTTGAAGACTATGTCATCGGATCTGAAGATAATGGGTATCTTATTTGGGAAGCGATTGTGTCTGGACCATTTGCTCACTCAGGAACATCGAAAATCATTAAAACTTAGAAAGAGTATAATGATCTGCTGAAAGACGTAAAAGACGTGGCTCAAGACGAAAAAGGAAAGTTTCAGTGCAATATTAAAGCATTGAGACTGATCCGATTCGCTCTTCAATCCGATACATTTAGGTTGGTGAGTTCCTGCAGTACTGCTAAAGAAATCTGGGATAGGCTGTGAGAGCTATATTCCACAGATGAAGATCTGGAGCATTCTATTCAGACCTTGCTTTTGTCTGAGTTTGGTGAATTTAAGCAGAATTCTGATGAAACTGTTACTCAGACGTTCGATCACTTCAATCATCTTCTTAGCAAGATGATCAAACATGATATAGAAAGGAAGTTGATTGAACAGAAGGTCACCTTTCTGAATGGCCTAAGATCTGAGTAGAGAGCTATCGTGTCTACAGTCAAAGCTCATGAGCAGTTCAAGTCATATTCATTAGCTAAGTTGGTGGGAATTCTGAAATCCCAAGAAAAGATTGTCATGCAAGAGAAGAATGTGGTCTCGAGTTTGGGGTCCTTGGCCCTCCTGTCTAAAGGCAAGAATGCAATGGAAGATGAAGATCTGAACCTAGAAGATTATGATCTCACTTCAGAAGATTATGCAATGATGTGTCTAATCCTAAGAGGCTCATCAAGAAAAAGTTCCCCACCAATAAGAACTGAAATTGGCAGGGAAGCTATAGTTCTGAAAAAGTTAGGGAGGAGCCGAAGGCAGAAGAGCCAAAGAAAGAGGCGAAAGTTGAAGGAGATTCAGGAGTTAGCTGCTATTAATGTGGAGGAAAGAATCATTATGCTAAGGACTATGTTCTGAAGAAAATGGCAGATAAAGATGAAGAAAAAGATGAAGAGGCAGTCTTGATGAAAAAGCTTGAAGAGATCAAGAGGAAGAAAGCTGCTACTAACCCTTCCATGAATGCTCTTATTGTGCAGGGTTCGGCAACGGATGACGAGTTCGGTGGCGTAGAGGTGTGGTCGACCGACTCAGAAGATGATGAGGTGAGGAAGACTTCACATGGAAAGGCATATGTAGCAACTGGGATTGAAAGCAGTAGGAAATGCTTGATGGTGACTGATGTATCTCACATGAGGGGATACAATACTGATGGTGGAAAAGAGGACACCAAGGAGCGAGAGGACTTGTGCTTCACAGCAAAACCTCTCAGTGTGCAGATCAATGAGCTTGATGAATTGATCAAGAAGGTACAATCTCTTTTCATTTCATTTGAAGTCCCACAGAAATCTTATGAAAAAGAATTAAATAGCTTAAATTCAAGAATCTCAAATCTAGATAGTTGTTTAACTCAAACAAGGGTCACCAATTCTAACCTAACTGACCAAATAAGTAGGGTGTCATCCAAGAGTGAGGAGCGAAGGATGTGGATAGAGCAAAAGGAGTCGGAGCTGATTAAGTCAAAGGATGAAAACATTTGTTTACAAAGAGACAATTTAAAACTTTTAAAACAGAGAAATGTCTTTTGTTTGATTGCTAAACGTCTTTATGCTAACATAACTCAACTGCATCTAAATTGTGAAATAGTGCAAAAAATTCATCGCATGATTTTGCCCTTCCTTGAGTTTAAGGAGGATGAAATCGATGCTGAAGCATATAATTACGAAAGTGTTGTTTCGTCTGATGATGTGAATCCCACTTACATTTATGGTCTAGACAAAATCGAATCTTTTATAAAGTCCAAAGACCATAAGGACATGTTGAAAAACCTTTTGGATGAAAATGATAAGCTGAAACTAAGGACCGAAAGCATACAAAAATTTGATTCATTGAACGTCAATTTAAGTTCAGAAAATAAAATTGATGTTGAAAACGCATATGAACTTAATGAGGACGATGATATGAGTGAAATTTCTGTAGAGGATGAAGTAGACTGTTCTGAGTTTGTCAAGAGCGAACCCGAAAACCACAAAAATCTTAATTTCTGAAAATTTTGTGGAGTTTGCTCGTTTGTCCCAAAATAAGTCCCCGATTCTTGAAGAAAAGGCTGTAGTGTACCAAAATGTGAGAACAACTCCAAATCAAGTGTATAAAGTCACAGGAGTAACCGAACATCAAACAGCCGAATTCACTGACATAGTGAACAAAGACAATGCAGATGGCTGTGATGAATTTTTCTGCTCTGCTCCTATAGATAATGCCAACGAAACTGTTGGTCTATCTGAGCGAACGTCCTGGAAAACCAAAGGCAGATATGTTCCAGAGCCACTGAACAAGCCTGACAACTTCGACGTGCCAAGCACTAGTGGTACAAAAGAAGTTCCTATAGAAGAAGTCACTTCCACAAGCGAAACATCATCCGTGAAAAGTGAACCGGCTGACAAGAAGCAGAAGCAAAAGGCTAACATCCACAAATAGCCGAAACAGGTGAAGGATCAAAAGCAGCAAAGGAATGTGAGATACAAAAAGAATCTTTCAGAGCGAAAGCAGTTTTGGCGATCTCAAAACGCCCATTTCTCTTATCATGACAACAATTCAAAGTCGCAGAAAAGTGCTTTCAGGCCGCAAGAGAGCACTAACAACCGAAAGGACAGGTTCGGTTCAGAGAGCACTAACAACCGAAAGGACAGGTTCGGTTCAGAGAGCACTAACAACCGAAAGGACAGTTTCGGTTCAGAGACCGATAGCAACCGAAAGCACAGGTTCGGTCCCTCTAATGACCAAAAACAAAAGGGTCACATAGAACCTCAAGTCAGGAAAAATTCTCAGTCCAAATTCTCTCGTTCTAATTCCTCTCTGTCTCATTCTAAACCCAACTCTGTTCCAGCTCAAAATCCAACATCTTCAACAAACTTGAAAGGAAAATAGAAGGTTTCCTCAGTCAAGGATGACCGAAAGCAGTCCAAGGCTCAAATGCCAAAACCCAAATCCAAACCGACTGTAACAAATCCTAACAAAATTAAAGTATTCACTATTAAGAAGAAAGATGAAACAACTTTAATAAAAAGAACATATCTTGTTGACATTTCTCTTACTATTCCTATTCCTGTGAAAGGCTCACGTGGACCCAAGAAACTTTGGGTTCCTAAATCTGCTTGATTTTGCAGGTTATCAGTGACGAGCAGTTCGACGAAGAATGGTATATTGACAGTGGCTGCTCACGTCACATGACAGGAAGGAAGGAAGAGCTAAGGGAATTTCGATCTCTTCCAAATGGTGGAAATGTTAAGTTTGGCAACAACTCTTATGGAACGATAAAGGGTTACAGTATGATAACCAATGGAGACTTCACTATAAGAAAGGTGGCATACGTTGAAGGGCTACAGCATAACCTCATCAGTGTATCTCAACTGGTAGGAGGTACCGGTCTTAAAGTGTCATTTGACGATGAAGGCTCAGAAATCATCGAGAAGAAAACAACAAGGGTGATTCTCAAATCAGAACGCAAAGGCTAAATGTTTCCTCTCAATCTCAAACCTATCAAAGGAAATCCAGCTATATGTCTTCTATCCAAAGCTTATTCTGACGAAAGCTGGTTGTGGCACCGAAGGCTCTCACATCTTAATTTCAAGGACATCAACAAGCTTGTCACAAGAGGTCATGTCAGAGGTCTCCCACTGCTCAAGTTTGATCGAGAACATTTTTGTGCCGTGTGTGAAATGGGGAAACAGAGTCGTCAAAGTCACCCATCCATTATAAACACTAAAGTTGTTGAACCACTTGAGTTGCTTCACATTGACTTGTGTGGTCCATCATCTATCGAAAGCATTGGCGGTAGCAAATATATTCTTGTTATTGTTGATGACTTTTCACGTTTTACATGGGTGTTCTTTCTGAAGCACAAATCTGAGGCAACTCATAAGCTAAAGATGTTTATTAAGCAGGTCGAAGTGCAACTGAGAAAAGTCGTTCGCAACATCAGGAGCAATAATGGACTGGAGTTCAAGAACAAAGAATTTGAAGACTTTTTGGCAGAAAAAGGAACCAGTCACAACTTCTCAGCACCCTACACCCCTCAACAGAACGGAATTGTCGAAAGACGAAACCGATCCTTGTGTGAGGCGGCCCAAACGATGCTAATTTTCGCCTCTCTACCTTTATATTTCTCGGCTGACGTTATTTCTGCAGCATGTTTTACGCAGAACAGGTCGTATCTCAACAAGTGTTTCTCTCTTATTCCTTATGAGATTATCAATAACAGGAAGCCGAACGTTAAATTCTTCCATGTATTCGGCTCTCGGTGCTTGATCTTCAACTCTAAAGAACATCGTAACAAGTTCGACGTTAAAGCTGATGAAGGGATTTTTCTGGGATACTCTCTAACTTCAAAAGCATACTGGGTTTTGAATAAGCGTTCGAGGAAGATCGAAGAAACATATTACGTGACTTTCGACGACAACTATGTCAAAAAGCTAAAGGCTACAGAAGAAGCAATTGGAGAAATTTTCACTCGAACAGGTCAAGTCACGACCTCAATTGCTAATTTGTTTGAGCAGTTCATGGAATTATTCGATGAACCTGAGAAAGCTACTCTCTCGGAAGCAATGGCAGCAGACAACAAAGTCGACCATCTGAAGCAAATCGTCGAAGATACTGCCAAACGCATGGGTGAAGGAGATCAAGTCCCACACAAGCCTCCTCAGCAAGGCACTTCAGTTGAGGGGGAGAATCCATCTTATACACAACAGTCGAGCTCACAAGTTGAGGGGGAGAACTCTGTTCCTATACCACCCGAAAGCTCTGCTGCACCCGAAGGTACTGTAGCACCCGAAAGCTCAACACCACCCGAAAGTCCTGTAGCACCAGAAAATCCAGTTACACCGGAAAGCTCATTAATCGAGGGGGAGAATGCCGATATGTTTTACGATGACGATAGCCTATCTGAATTAGAAGAAATGGTGAATGCTGAATTGGATCCATCCTATGATCCAAATTACCCCGCTCTTGTTAAGTGGACCAGAGATCATCCTGTATCCCAGGTGGTGGGTAATGTCTCTGAAAAGGTTCTGACCCGATCTCAATTGAAGGCAAAGCAAACATCTCCATTTTCCAAAGTAGAGTTCTGCATGTACAACTCTTTCGTATCAAAAGTTGAACCGAAGACAGTAAATACTGCTCTTGATCACTCTGACTGGGTTCAAGCTATGCAAGACGAACTTAATGAATTCAAAAGAAATAAGGTTTGGCGACTCATTCCAACTCCTAAAGACGCCTCAGTTGTTGGTCTTAAATGGGTATTCAGAAATAAAATGGACAAGGAAGGCAACGTGATTCGAAACAAAGCTCATCTCGTGGTGAAAGGATACTGCCAGGAGGAAGGAATTGATTATGAGGAAACTTTTGCTCCTGTAGCTAGGCTTGAATCTGTTTGAATATTTCTTGCCTACGCTGCACACAAGAACTTCGAGGTCTACCAAATGGACGTAAAGTGCGCATTTCTGAATGGAGAACATGAAGAAACGGTATACGTGGAGCAACCTCCAGGCTTTGTGAATGAAAAGTATCCCAATCACTACAACATTCTGGACAAGGCGGTTTATGGTCTGAAACAAGCTCCTAGGGCATGGTATGAAACGCTAACCAAGTTCTTCAAGATGTCTAAATTCAAACAAGGTTCGGTTGACCCAACCTTCTTTCGTAAGAAGGAAGGTAACCACCTTATGATTGTTCAAATCTATGTCGATGATATCATCTTTGGCTCAACGAATCCTAGCCTAACAGTTGAATACAGAAAGCTGATGGAGACTAAATTTGAAATGAGCTCAATGGGTCCGATTAACTTTTTCCTTGGTTTAAATATTAGACAAGGACCCGAAGGCATCTTTATCAACCAGGAAGCATACACCAAGACTCTCCTTGCTAAATTCGGAATGATGGGAGACTCAAAGGTTAAAGTTCCAATGGCATTCGGCACCAAACTCACACCATCCTTGGATAAATCGGCAGTCGACATTACGTTATATCCACAGATGATAAGTTCTTTAATGTATCTTACTGCTAGCAGGCCTGATATAATGTTTTCTGTGTGTTATTGTGCTAGATTTCAGGCAAATCCTCGTGAACCACATATGCTTCCAATAAAGAACATACACCGGTATCTGAAACGAACTACCTCTCTCGGTTTATGGTATCCATCAAACTCAGGTTTCTTCGTTTAAGCCTACTCAGATGAAGACCTTGGAGGTTGCGGTTTAGATAGAAAAAGCACCACTGGAGGATGCCAATTCCTAGACGGGAAGTTGGTTAGCTGGCAATCAAAGAAACAGACATGTGTATCTCTGTCTACAGCCGAAGCAGAGTACATTGCAACTGCCTCCTGTACATCTCAAGTGATTTGGATCCAAAGCCAGCTCCGGGACTATGGACTCAATATGAAGAAGATCCCACTATATTGCGACTCAGAAAGTGCAATTAGGATCTGTCATAACCCAGTGCAACATTCGAAGACCAAGCATATAGCACTGAGGTATCACTTTATTAAGGATCATGTGGATGATGGAAACGTCGAAATTCACTTTGTTCGAACCACTGATCAGGTGGCTGACATCTTCACCAAAGCTCTTCCTGAAGCATCTTTCAACAAAATTCTACAAGGGCTAGGAATGATGGAATCAGAGTCAGTACCAAAGACTACTTCTCAACATTAAAAGTTGGAAGCGAAATAGACCGAACGCTCGGGTTCGGGTATTCTCTGGTATACCGAAATAGACCGAACGCTCGGGTTCGGGGTCCAAAATTTTGTTTTTTTCTACCCGAAATAGACCGAATGCTCAGGTTCGGTTCCAAATTTTTTTTTAACCGAAATAGACCGAACGCTCGGGTTCGGTTCCAATTTTTTTAATCCCATTTTATTACATTTAATTTATTATTTTGCTTTAAATCCAAAATTCCAAAAATATTTTTTTTCTTTTCGTGAATTCAAAAACTCCAATATATATATATATATATATATATATATATATATATATATATATATATATATATATATATATATATATATATATTACTTTGGATCTTATTTTTTTGTTTTGTTTGTGTGTCTATTTGTGGGAAAATCATTTCACTAGCTAAGTGTCCCTAGAAACATGATGCTGTATGTGCCCAAAGCCTCACTTGATTCTGAATAATAGCCTTACTGACTTGGTATATACAAACCTTGTCTTCCCAATTAGCGTTTCATATTTATTCTAATCATGAGCTACCTAACTCTCTTCTCACATGGAGATAAGAGTTTTCTGCTTGGTCCCTACTTTAACATCAGAGGTACTTTGGTTTCTTTACACCTTCTACACTACTTTTCTCCATCTCATTCGCTTCACAAACGTAACCCTTGAGACTCTCAGAAATTACCACTGAGGTTTATGGTTACACAATTTCTGTGTTTATGATCTTAGCTTCGTGCCATTACGTGCTGAGTGAAACCCAAAATCCAATACCTACTGTGCATTGATGGTGAACAATTATTTTTCTCTAGCTTTCACTAATGAATTAACGGACTGAAATCTCTAATTTTCTTTTTGTGTGATTCCTATGAAATTGTTAAAAGCCATAACATTTCTTCCCTTGGAATCCAGTTTTACTTTTTTCATGAGATTTTATATACACAATCTTACCTTGCCACTTAAATCATTTCAAACCTACGTGTTCAAGAGAGTACACTGGTCTCACAAGTACTTCGTTCGCTTTCTGTCTTATATCAAGATCAGGAATTCCGGATTGAAGCGAAAGCCACCCAATTAAGCCTAAATACAAGACGCCTTTCAACACTTCTCAATAAGTGTATGATCGTTATTCAACGGGAAACCACACAAACACTTTAAATTCTCTCTTGAATTTGAAGGAAGAGATTCGTGCCCGGGATCCATTGTTGCGTGTCTTTATTGACATCACAAAATCCCTCATATGTGTTGCTTTATTTCTTTTTCTTTTACACACTAAGCACGAAAATCTTCTTGATTTTCCAACATTCTGGTTTCATCAGTTACAAGGATTAATTTTAACGGGATGCAAATTAATTAAAAGGTTGTGGTTAATATTGATCCACGTGGGCAATTTTGCTTTAGAGGATAAGACGATAAGGTGCTGACTCAGGCGGGAGTCCAATCGATTTGATTTCAAATGGCGCTAGAAGGCCAGGCGTGGGAATTGGAACTGTTTCATTTACAAACGGCGCCTGATGGGAAGGCGTGTGAATCGGGCCTGATACTCTCTCTCATGCGTAATCATCGGTCATACTAGCTGTCACACATCAATTACCACCAGAAATGCCTTCGTATTTCCTTCGAAGATTTGGGAATGGTTCTTCTCTCTCCTCTACTCATAGTATAAAAGGTAACGTAAACCATTGTTTACCTCTTTACTACCCCAAAATTTCAGAGAGCAAGAAACCTTCAAGTATTCTATTGTTCATCTTCTCTCCCAACCTCTTCACACCAATGGTGGATTCCTCATCAGTTCATGCTACTTCACACATCTTGCCCATTCGTCCCCAACAGAGTTTGATCATTGATCTTACTCCCCATGCGTACGACTCCTTCATGTTCCCGATAATCGAATGCCTGAAGTACTCCCTAATTGCTCCTGCTCTCACCAAAGTTGAAGCAGTTCCTATGGAGTTTCTATCACAGATTTTCGCTACCGCTCACTACGACAAGGTTGTCGATCGTATTTTCTTCGACGTCTGCAACCACAAGGCGTCAATTTCAAAGCAGCGATTTTGCTCAGTCTTAGGGTTTGCACCTGATTCATTGAGGGTTAACCCAGAAACCATTCCAATGGGTCATCTTTCCAATATGTTCTACAACATGGGGTACACTGAGGTGCTCACATCGGTCACGAAGTTCAAGAAATCGTGCCTCCCTCCTCAGTGGAATGGGATGTTTACAATGCTTTTCAAGGGGCTGTCTGAAAGAAGTGCTGGATCAAACGGGGCAAGTCGTCTGTGCATCTCAATTATGTACGGGATCTACAACGGGATCAATATGGACTACGGGTCGGTCCTTTGGCAACAGCTCATTCAGAGCCTTTCTTCTACATCTCGACATTCCGAGATTAGTTATGACCGATTTTGGACTCTGGTTACTAAATGGGTGATGGACAAGTACCACATACCCATTGTCGCTAGTTGCCCAATGTCTTTGATTGGTACTTTCCATACCATGAAGATCATTGTTTCCGATGCCTCTAAATTTCCGTTCAACGGTTCGATTCCGGAAACAATGTATGGAGATGTTCCTGCCGACAGCCGGATTCTTAAAACATACAAGGAGTTTCGATGCTCTGGTCTGAGAAAGCTCACTCCTAAGATGCTCAAGTCCATCCATGAGGCTGACAAGCCTGCCTCAAGGGGAAAGAAGGCTGACAAGGGCAAAGAAAAACAGGTAGCAAAGGGAGTGAAATGCCCATCTCCTAAGAAAAGAAAAACCACCAAGACTGTCCCATCCCCACTGCTAAAGAGGAGAAAAACCCAACCGAGGCGAAAGCTGATCATCACCTCATCCTCAAGCGAATATGAGGAAGAGAGTTCTGCTTCTGAAGGCTCTCCTCGTGGTAACACTCCACCACGATCTCCTACCCCTGAACTTCACTTTCCCACTTCTCCAATCTCCTATCCACCTGCCATTTTTCCTATTTCTATTCCCCCCATAACTTCCACCACTGAAATTCCACCTACCTCCATCCCAATGCCTCCTCCCATATTTACCGAAGCAACCACTACCGCAGCCGAAGTAAGAACCAACGCATCTGATACGAGGGTTCCTACTGAAGCACCCAAACCACCACCAACTACCGAACATACAACCCAACCCGAACCTACTGCAACTACCGAGCCTCCACCCTCACCACCCCCTCATCTCCTGTTGCAGAAAGTGAAGAACCATTCCTCGGCGAAGAGGACATGACTTTTGATTCGGTCTATTATAGTCCGTATCAAGTTCAGAGTGATGACGATGACGATGCTCCTGTAACAAAGAGGCATCTCAAGGAGCTTCACGATAAAATCGATTCGCTTATCGCCTCCTCTTCCACATCTCAGTCTTCCATCTCTGAGGCTACCATCCAGAAAAGTGTTGATGCTTTTTGAAAAGCTCATCAAGTCTCTCTGGACTCTGCCACTGCAGCCATTGATGCCTCAACCAAAGCCAGTGAGGCTGCGACCGAAAAAGTCGATAAACTATTCACTGATGCTTCTTCCTTGTTGAAATCATTACAGGAGGGTGCTGAAGCCACCAGAACAAAGCTGGAACCAATTCTCAACCAGCTGGCTACCTCCGTCGCATCAGAGCTGAAGTCGTTCGCTTCTCTTCGTCAAACTCTATCAGACGACAACTCAGCTTTCAAGAACACCATTGAGGAGCGCCTAGCCAAGCTTCAGGAAGATCTAGTGGCTGAGAACTCCCTCATGGATGCTCTTGCTAGGAAGACCACCGCTTTAAAGGTCAAGAGTATTCAACTCTCCAACTCACAAAAGGAGATTGACTCTCTTCGATCTAAAAGAGAGGTGATTAAGTCGTGTGTTTCGGATGTCCACTCAGCTATCTCAAACATCCTTGACGCACATGACCTGATCCTTAATTATTCTGTGAGGCATAGTCTTGCAGAGAAGCTTGCTCCCGCCCTCTCTCTACTAAGCAAGATTGAAGGGATCCTTGATTTTGTGTCCATTCCGAAACAAGGGGGAGAAAAAGAGAATGTGTCTCAACCGCCTCCTTCTTCAACAGCAACACACACAACCGAACCTCCTCTTACAGGCCAAGCCTCAGGTTCGGGTGTAAAAGACAAGGGAAAGAAAATTGCTGAGGAGAGCGACGATGATGATAAGGAGACAATTGCCGACCTTCTGAAGAAGCAAGGTCGTGATAAAGAGTAAAGACGCAGACATCAGTGCTCATGTGGCTAGAGAGGCTGAAGAAGCCGAAAGAAGACAAAAAGAAGCCCATGACCTTCTCGAGAGCAGGAAAACTCTTTTTCCTCCTTGGACTCTTGAGAAGCTGATGAAAGAAGCCATCGAAACACCTAGTATCTTGTGGCTAGAACCGGTGATCTCTTTAGATCGTTCTAACACCATCGACTCTCAGTTCGATATGCCACTGACCCGAAAGACGTTTACTTTTCATGCCTTTGACAACGTTGCTGAGTTCCCTCATCCTCATCCAAAGTTAGATCGGGACTTAGTCGAATTTTATCTGAAGGCCGCTCAACCTCAATACCAAACTTGGAGCGCTCAAAAAATCATCAACGTTCGGGTCCTAAAGCCGTACAAGGAAGGAAACTTCACCAACGTTCGGTTCAAGATACTGAGGGGATCTGCCAAGACCGAACATGCCATCTCACTTGCAGATCTTCCCAACCTTAATCCCCATGACTGGATTATCTTGCACAA
The DNA here is from genome assembly GCF_002870075.4 of Lactuca sativa. Lineage (NCBI taxonomy): Eukaryota > Viridiplantae > Streptophyta > Magnoliopsida > Asterales > Asteraceae > Lactuca > Lactuca sativa. Next base: position 58,129,167 of record NC_056624.2, read on the forward strand.
CATCCTTCTTACAAACGAAGCAGAATATGGTCTGATCATCGACCACTTTAAGAGGATGCTTGTATGCTATGTCATGGAAGTTGCCCTGATGGACCAGGAGATAGCGAGCGTATTCAAGAAAAAGCCTACCATATCTCCTGTTGGCTCAGCCAGTGATCTCAACGTGATGCAGATGGGGAAGATTGACCCGAAGAGAAACTCTGTGATGTTTACCCGAAATGAAGGCCAGAAATGTCTCTTTGCTTTGGCTGATAAACATCTCTACACCACTGCATGTTTGGAGCACGTCTTATGGATCATCCATCGATGCAAGCAAAACACAGCGGATGACAAGAAGTACTTTGACAATATGATACAATGGTACATTCATTTCAGGCATACAATCCTCGCCCTTATCCAGCGTCTGTTTAATACAACAAAGAAGGTTCCCGCTGCTGGCCCAAGCAAGAAGAAACGATAGTCTCTCTCCAAATTGACGCAAAGGGGGAGATTGTTGGGTCGTGTTTTGTATTGCGTCTTTTGGGCTCGTTAGCCAGTCCAAGTTTAGTCTCCGGTATGGGCCTGTCCATCCGTGAGTTTTGTAGGGTTTAATATAAATAGATGCTTGCATGCATCATAGAAGGCAACAAAAGAAATGATTAGAGAAGTATTATTCAGCACATTCATCGTTCTTGTTTTGTAACCCTAATAATCCTCTACAACGGAAGTTCTTAGTCGAGCTCTGCTGAGGATTGAGTAATCTAATCATTCGACTCATTTAGATCCATTCTTGTGTTTTTCTTCACTGTTTTACGATTCATTGTTTGCCTGTTACAAAGATCTAATCGATCAAAGAGTTTTAATAACTCATCAATCATAGAGACAACCGTTCATACTACTCTACTTAGCTCAACAACATATAGTGTGCCAGAAGCCACCTCCTGGTATTTCATATATAATAGCATACAGTGCGCCAGGAGCCACCTCCTAGTCTTTCATATATAATAGCATATAGTGCGCCAGGAGCCACCTCCTGGTCTTTCATACATATTTCCTAGGGCCAACCCCCGAGTCTTCCTACCATACATAATAACATATTGTGTGCCAGGAGCCGCCTCCTGGTCTTTCATGTATATTGCCTAGGGCTAACCACCGAGTCTTTCTATCATACATAAACTAAATGGGCCGGTATTGGTGCCTTAGACCCATACAAACAGTGAGGAGACTCACCTCGCACTGCTGAACTTTGCTGATAATCCTCTGGCTGCTGACCGATAACCCTCTGAACCGCTACTCTACTAGCTCCACTAGCTACTAGTATCAACATAACACATATTTCCAAACTGAACTCTAGAAGTCAAAGTAAGTCAACTCTGGTCAAGGTTAACCTTCCAGGTCAACCCTACTCACCGAGTCTACCTACTGACTTGCCGAGTTCATACACTCAAAATCCTTTCATTCGCGACTCGACTCGCCGAGTCAACCCCTGAGTCGCCGAGTCTACCGATTTATGAGTCCTGTCCTATCCAACTCACCGAGTCCCCACTCAACTCACTGATCCGATTCTTAACTCGAAGGGTTTGGGGTTTCGCGACTTGACTCGCCGAGTCCAAGAGCTGACTCGCCGAGTCCAAGGCAATCTTCAACACACTCGCCGAGTTCATCTCCATCTTCATCCAACTCGCCGAGTCCACCCATGTGACTCGCTGAGTCTCTTCAGTTCTTAATCCATACAGTGGCTTTTCGAGCCATGCAGGGGCTCCAATCCATAGATCCACCCTTCCCAAGTCTATTCCTCACGTAAAGTTGCAAACTTTACATGAAACCAAAGAGTTAAAGGCCCAAAACATTCTAGGGTTAGGGTTTAAGACAAAGGGGCTTCACCAACAACTTATTGACTTCAGCTTTAAGACATTCTGGACCATCCCAACACTAGATCTGAAGTAGCAACCTCAGATCTAAGTCCCAAACCTGAAATAGATCTCAATCTTACCAAAATAGCCCCAAAATCTCATTCAAGAATAGTTCTAATTGCAATAAAGCCAAAGCAACAGCTTATTACCTCAAGGATGACCTCCTACTGATGAATGATCTAACTCTCTACAAAGTCCCTTGCTCCAAGCTTCTTGATCTTCAATCTCCCTTCACAAAATCCCTTATCTAAGCTCCAAATTGCTCCCAAGGACTCTCACTCACGATTTAGGGTTTCTGGATCTCAAAAGGGGAGTAGAGAGGCTAGGGAAGGGATGTGATGTTCTTTAAATAGGAAACAATCCCCGTGATTAGGGTTTTCCTCATCCAGACCAGACTCGCCGAGTCCACTAGCCGACTCACCGAGTTGGTCACTTACTCCTCGACCCGGATCTCGCTTGGACTCGTCGAGTTCCACCCTGGACTCGATGAGTTGACCCCTTTGACCCAGGGTTTCCTTTCCTTTCTTGGTCTTTCTGATTATGGGTGTTACACATGTACCTAGAAATCAACTGGACTTTTGGAAATCAATACCCTTTGAACTTCTTATAGAAGTGCAGATTCCTATTTTGCGATGCTTCATTAAGTCTCTAATTAGGCTTCTCAATCTTATGCACTTTAGTCGGATAGTACATGTGTTCAAGCCCTTTCAAGATGTGATAAATATATCTCTTGAAACTTCAAACAGTTCCTTGCCATTCCTCATAATTTGTAATATGAAGAAGGATGCCGTAATCATATTATGAAAAAGAGAATGCAATTAATACAACCAATATCCATATTGATCCTTATCAGATTTTTAAAAACAATCAGTGAAAGTATTTCCTCATAACAATCTTGATGAATTAGAGCGAAACCTTTTGCCGCCTATATTCAGGGTGCATACGTTACTATCCATGTGGATATTTCATTTTCAACATATAGTCATAATAATATAGTTAGGAAAAAACAAATTCAAACTTAGCTTTATGTCATCGACTAACCTTTGATATTCTTAATTTCTTGTTCCATGGTAGCTCAACGCCTACTAGTGCTTCTGTGTTGTTAACAACTCACCCATATTGATCAATGTACCTTCACAGACCAATACACTTAGCTTCTTTCGTTGAATAGAATTCATAAGTATAACTAGCTTAACATGAAATGTAAAGAAATAAGAACGTCTCAATTAAACACAATAGGTCATTCAACCTCAAGTCATGTGCTAGTGATAGCTAAAAGGATTATTATTGGTTGACACTTGCAATCTTCAAGATCAATACGACTCTCAATGACTTCTTGACATACTAGTTTTCTCTCAAGGAACATTCCTTGATGAGCTAAAACAAATATTCAAAATTTCGTGTGGATTCCCGACAAGAAAACACTTCATAGAATTGGGCATAGTTTATCATTTGTTTCTTGATTAACGAGAAAAACAAAACTCCAATTCTAAATGTGCTTAAGTAAGGAAAACATTATTACTCCACATATTACGAGGTGTTATCAACATTCGAGTTTGAAGATATGATTTATAGCTATTAGAGCACAACTCTAAAACTTGATTGGCACAAAACATGACTGATCTACTATTGAACAATTTGCAACAATGGTTGATTCCTCTTCTTAGTCATACAATTGCACTAACATTTTCTTTGAGGGTCAATTGTGATACAATTCCACAATTACCAAGAGGATCATAAAACAGGATACCAAAGTATTCCCTTTACCTTTCAGATTGTAGAACCTTGATCTTTCTGCCTAGTTGAATCTTCTATGTCAATATGCTATTCATTGGACATTTTAAAAGTATCATAATTATGTTTAATCTAATAAACATAATCCTATTTATTAAAGCATTAGTAAATCATGTTGAATAAAGTTATCATTCCTTGTGGTGGATCTGAAAGGTGTATATCAATATATACTAGAACAATCAATCCTTCACTTTCTTCACATAAACATGTGATCAATGATTTAGTCATAATTTTCCAATGATTAAGATTTTCAAGCATCATGCAATTCGAACTGTATGACTCTAAGTTTCTATCCTACCGAAACTTGGTGATGATATTTCTTTTCACTTGGTCAATTATGATAATGCCACAAGCGCTTTTTAGAAATGTCAACATCCATTATTAATACTTTTATTATTAGAAACATAATCGACACATTCATTAATGTCATTGAAAGGAAATATAAGACAACTATATAAACCAAAACTTCACTTTTATCGATAAAAAGAAAATTGGAACTTGTTCTTACAATGCATAAAATGAAAAACTGTGTTTGTAGAAATCTTCAAAAAGTAACATCAATATATCATAATTATCCTAACTCCTTAGTAGTTGCTCCAAATTCTGACCATCACTTCATGTGATTAAAGTTCATTTTTGAGGATCAGATTTAGCTCACATTGTTCAATATTCCTTCTTCCTTTTTAATCCTACAATACCATGAAAATGTGATCATCAAATTATGTATTAAGAGTCTAAAATAGGAAGTTATTAAAGTAATGGAGTTAGATAATAGATGTACCTGAAGTAGATTCACATGCCTTGACTTTACCGTCTTTAAGATCCTTCAAGTATTTTGGGAAGTTTTGCTCCATTGTCACTTCCATTGGTAGTAGAAAAAAATGGAAACATTAGGGTCAACATGGGGAACGATCTTAGAATTTGTATTTCACTTTACCATATGATTAAACAGTTTGACCTTGGTCGATCCCTTTCAATTGGAAATAGAAACCTTTTCTAGACTACCAACATTACCATTGTCAATTTCCATGGAACTCTTAGGATTAGACCCTATAATCATTTATGCTTTATCTGTGTTCTTAAGCATTTACGCTTCAATAACTATCAACATATGGGTTATATCAATTAGGGTCACGTCGAGATTCTTCATATTAAAGTTTTCGACGAACTGACCATACAATATTAGAAGCGATAGAAGAACCAAATCATTGATTTGCTCAATCAGAAATACGACATCCATTCTTTCTAAATTGTCAATATATGATTTAATTTTTAGAATATGCGCACACATAGAGTCTCCATCTTGGTGTTTACATGCCAATAAGGGTTGAGTAGTCTCATAGCTTTCAACTTGAGCAAAACATAACGTTGGGAGAGGCATAGGAGGAAGAAGTGGAAGATTTGAAGATGGACGATGTCCAATTCCACCATTACCCAAAGAAGAGAAGACAATTTCACCTTGACTCGAAAATGGAGGACCATCTCCAGACGATTAATGTAACGCCCGTAGATCAGGGCTAGTCAATTTAGAAACAATAAGCGTCAAAAATGACTTTTTGATGGAAGATTATCTAGAAGGATTAATCTTAACCAAGTTGTAGTATATGTCACAAGGTTTCCGTGCATATAAAGAACGCCAAAATCCGAGTTATAACGAAGAAGTTATGGCCCGTCGAAGTTTCGTGACAGAACCGGCACGACGCAATGCAACGTAAAAAGTGAATTTACGTTAGAGCGGTATTTAGCCGAAGCAATCTAAATGAGAATCGAAGATCTCATTGTTGGTATCGAAGCGATAAAAAGTTAGGCGAGAACGGACGTCAAACGAAGAAGTTATGAATTTATAACGAAAGTTTATGTCGCGGCCTATTAAAAATAATTAATAAAAATAAAGTCAAAATTAGCCGACGGAGTCTAAACGAAAGTTGTAGATCGTAGTCTCACCTTCGCGTGGATATAGAGAACGTCGAAAACGGAGTTCGTATGAAGAAGATATGAATTTCCGAAGATTATTAAATAATTTGTATTTATTTTTAATCTTTAATTCGGAAGCATTATCCGAAGGAGTCACCGGTCTGATCCGAGGTACGCGCCGCGTACTCGAGTACGCCCCGCGTACTCCGAAGTGTCGACATTCGCAGCAAGTGGCTTCGGATGACGCACGCAGTGACGTTTTTCGGACCAGTACGCCCCGCGTACGTGCGAGGCTCAGCCTCTATAAAAGGAATCCGAAGGCAGCCGATAGTTTTGCCAATTTCTCCTCTTCTTTCTCCCATTTTGCATCGGTTTGCGTGCCAGAAATACCCCGAAGCCCCGGTATTGTTCTCAAGCCCCGAAGCAAGTCCCGAGATCCCGAAGATCCCGAGAAGTGCGGTTCCCGAGCCGAAGCTCTGCCCGCGAGAAGTTCGATTTTTGAAGGGATCTTCCAGATCTGCTGAGGATTACTACTTCTGCAAGTCGTGGTGCTGTCTGATCATCTTCTGATCAGGTGAGTGTATACTACCTTTCATAAACACAATAATAATACGAGTTTGGTTTGAGTGTATTAAGAGTATTGTTGTTTATAAGTGTGAGTGTGTGGTTACTTTCTTCTAACGCATAATTATGAAGTATTTTATACGAAATACGTGTTATGTGTATAGTTTTGTTGTTATGTGTGTGAATGTATATTCACTTTCTTCTATCTCATAGATCTGATTTATTCTCTATGAAATACGTGTTATGTGGGTGTGCCTCATCTGTTATGTGGAATAGGTATTGAATGAGAATGTTATACAGGTTTCAAACTATGGATAAAAATATATATTTTTATCTACTAATATGTTGGGTAGAACATGGGGAGACAGTTGATGTGTGATAAACAGATGAGAGGCCCCGATGTTGTTGTTGTTGATCTAGTTATTCAGCGAGTATGGATTAGATCAAGAGGTTAGTTTAGATCCGTGAGTAGGGATCAAATCAAGAGGTCAGTTTAGATCCGTGAGTAGGGATCAGATTTAGAGGTTAGTTTTAAATCCGTGAGTATGGATCAGGTAAAGAGATAAACTTGCTATTAGTCCGGGAGTATGGATTAAGACTAAGTTAATTGTCCCTAGTCCGGGAGTATGGATTGGGCACAGTTATAGATCCGGGAGTATGGATCAAATATGGATTAAGATTAAGATAATTGTCCCTAGTCCGGGAGTATGGATTGGGCACAATTATAGATCCGGGAGTATGGATCAGATCAGGATTAAGGTATAGTTAATTGTCCCTATTCCGGGAGTATGGATTGGGTACAATTATTGATCCGGGAGTATGGATCAGATCAGGAGGTAGTTTTAGATCCGTGAGTATGGATCAGGTAGTTTTAGATCCGTGGGTATGGATCGGGTAGTTTTAGATCCATGAGTAGGGATCAGGTAAAGAGGAAAAATATTAGATGCGAGAGTTTAGATCGTGTCATTGTGAGGATCAATGGGGTGGGTTAAGAGTTGTCTTTATATGGTGAAATTGTGCAGGTTTGAATGTTCTATATTTATAAATATATGATATAACATTGTGGGATGAAAACCCTATATGCTCACCAGGCTCCCAAGCCTGACCCACTCAGTTTTCTTTGTATCACAGGTATTAGTACGAAGACATATTTCACAGAGAGATTTAAAGGAGATATAAATCAATTGTGTAATTAAATGTAAGTTCTGTTTATGCTTATATGTCTGTATCGGAACATGACATCCCGAGGTTTTATTATTAAATGAAAATAAATTCTCTTTGAGAAATGTTTTGATAAGTTATTATCATATTTTGTTTTGGGAACAAATTCCGCAACCGTTTTCTTTAAACGATTACTCTGATTTATAAAACAAAGCATAAACAAATCGGTCTTTTCTGGCCGTGAAAATGGGGATGTCACAGTTGGTATCAGAGCATTAGTTTAAGCGAACTAGGAATTTGTAGGAAATTTCTAGACTTAAACTTAGAATGCTAAGTAATGATTGTGAGGAGTGTGTCTAAAATATGTTAGGTAGTACACCTAAATTGACACAAGCACTAGTTCATTTTAGGAATGATGCCTAAAATGCTTTTATGTGCTAAATGTTTTGTGTGATAGCTATATTGATGCTATTATTTGTTCGGATCTATGGTCTATTGCCGACCAGATCTGGAAACCTTATGTGTTTAGGATTCTAAGCGTACGTCTACGATATTAGAACTAGCATGTAAACATTTCGGAGTGATAAGGATGATTTGAATATCTATCGTGAATAAGGATCTAATTTCACCTTATTGGGTGTGTAGATAAAAAATGGTGAGAACAAGAAGTGGGGTTGGAAATGCTGATGAAAACAGGAATCAACCACCTGTGGTTGAGCAAGCACCTGTTGTAGCAGTAGCACCAGAGCCGATGACAATGGCTGGGGTGCAAGCGATGATACAGATGATGTTGGATCGCCAAATGGAGGAGACAAGGCGATTACTCCAACAGAATCGTGAGGAAGTGTCACTTCAAGTGGAAGAGCCTGAAGTGAATGGAGGGCATTCAGAGGGAGGTAACTACAGTGGGACGGTTGGACGAGCAGAACCCCCAGTAGTAGAAAGGAATGACCCAGAGAGGGAAAGAAACAGGGATGGGCGTATGTATAAAAATTTCTTGGGCGCCAAACCGCCAAGTCTTTCTGGAAGCCCAAAGCCTGTTGAGATTATGGACTGGATCTCCGAAATGGAGATGGTGTTTGAGAGTTGCGACTGTAGCAACAAACAGAAGACTGTCTTTACAGTTAGACAACTAAAGACCGGAGTCTTGAGCTGGTGGAAGTTACTGGCAGATATGATGCCTCGAGGGGAAGCCCTGAAGATGTCTTGGGAATCATTCCTGGAGCAGTTAAAGATGCAGTACTGCTCAGAGGTAGATCTGATTGATCTGAACAATGAATTCCAGAACATGAAGAAAGGTAAATTGAGCATTGATGATTATGCTACTACATTTACCGAAAAGATGAAGTTATTTCCATACTTAGTGCCATCTGAACTCTCAAAAATTGAGAGGTTCGCAAATGGACTGCCTGCCGACTTTGGCCCAACGGTCAAGATGGCAACTACTTTGAAGACAGCAGTCCGAGCAGCTAAAAATGTGGAGACCCAGTTAAAGGAAAGGGGTCTGGAGAGAAACGAGGTGGGTGAGAAAAGAAAGATGGAAGGATCTTCAAGGTCCGATGAGAAGAGAAAATTTTCGAAGTATGATTCGAAGAAGCTCGAGGGAGGAGCACAATGGTGTGACAAGTGCAAAAGGAAGCACATTGGTGAATGCTCTAAAGAAATGACCTGCTTTAAATGCGGGAAGACTGGTCATTACGCCAGCAAATGCCCAACCAAAAGAGAAGTCTGCTTTAAGTGTGGCGAAGAAGGGCACTTCAAGCAAAACTGCCCAAGAAGAGAAGAGGCTATAAGGCCAAATGCACCACCAAAACCAAAAGCATTCCACATGATCCTTGATGAAGCAGATGGCAATGCAAGGAATCAGGAATGAGGATTTTATATCCAAAGATCAAGATATAAAGTAGCGATATGAAAAGTAACATGTGGTGTAGCCTATTAGAGGCATAGTATAGGGTGAACTTGAACTTTTGTGTAACCGTTTCAAGGAAATAATATAAACCCTAGTTTTGCTATCTGATGTATTGATTGATTATGTGATTTTCTTGTATGGTGACTTGGTCGACTACGGGACAATACTTGGGACAAGTATGAGTAGGTGTGAAAGGTAGTAGATGCATATACTACCGGAAGCACAGGACTCGCACTTGGATCAGGGAAAGTCGCAAGGTTACCAAGAAACTAGTGATTGATTCCATTTTATTCTGGTATGTCATTACCATTTTTTTCGGTGATGACTAGTAAGATGGTTCTTGTTCCGACCCTAGTGGTCATGTTTAATTTGAGTTCGACGGCGAGGAGTATGTACGTGGTCTAGAGGACCGAGTTAGATGTAGCATCTGACTTAAGTCAGAAGGTTGAAGTTAATGCGATTGATAGTGTCGCTCTCGTTGTTAAAAGAAGTTTGTAGGCAGAAATGCTACATGCTGAAATGTGATTATATCGCATTAGAATATGAAGGAAGGTATATTCCATTCTGGAATTTAACTTTATTAAAGACCGAGTCTAAGCGTCGCATCGTGCGATGAGAGGTCGATAGAGCACGACCCATCGGTTTGTTACATTGGATAAAGGAATATATTTATCCTAAGAAGAAGAAAGAGTTCGCAATAAGGACTTATTTTGTAACTCGAAGGTTATGATTAAAAGTCCAAGATAGTACGAAGAGCAGATGCAGGATTGAGCATCAAGGTTATTACTTAGAATGGAAAGATAACTTATGGAGTCAGTATGCGAATCCTATTTCGTTGATGATTCCGGGACGTAATCATCCTAAGGGGGAGATAATTGTAACGCCCGTAGATCAGGGCTAGTCAATTTAGAAACAATAAGCGTCAAAAATGACTTTTTGATGGAAGATTATCTAGAAGGATTAATCTTAACCAAGTTGTAGTATATGTCACAAGGTTTCCATGCATATAAAGAACGCCAAAATCCGAGTTATAACGAAGAAGTTATGGCCCGTCGAAGTTTCGTGACAGAACCGGCACGACGCAATGCAACGTAAAAAGTGAATTTACGTTAGAGCGGTATTTAGCCGAAGCAATCTAAATGAGAATCAAAGATCTCATTGTTGGTATCGAAGCGATAAAAAGTTAGGCGAGAACGGACGTCAAACGAAGAAGTTATGAATTTATAACGAAAGTTTATGTCGCGGCCTATTAAAAATAATTAATAAAAATAAAGTCAAAATTAGCCGACGGAGTCTAAACGAAAGTTGTAGATCGTAGTCTCACCTTCGCGTGGATATAGAGAACGTCGAAAACGGAGTTCGTATGAAGAAGATATGAATTTCCGAAGATTATTAAATAATTTGTATTTATTTTTAATCTTTAATTCGGAAGCATTATCCGAAGGAGTCACCGGTCTGATCCGAGGTACGCGCCGCGTACTCGAGTACGCCCCGCGTACTCCGAAGTGTCGACATTCGCAGCAAGTGGCTTCGGATGACGCACGCAGTGACGTTTTTCGGACCAGTACGCCCCGCGTACTGGCGTACGCCCCGCGTACGTGCGAGGCTCAGCCTCTATAAAAGGAATCCGAAGGCAGCCGATAGTTTTGCCAATTTCTCCTCTTCTTTCTCCCATTTTGCATCGGTTTGCGTGCCAGAAATACCCCGAAGCCCCGGTATTGTTCTCAAGCCCCGAAGCAAGTCCCGAGATCCCGAAGATCCCGAGAAGTGCGGTTCCCGAGCCGAAGCTCTGCCCGCGAGAAGTTCGATTTTTGAAGAGATCTTCCAGATCTATTGAGGATTACTACTTCTGCAAGTCGTGGTGCTGTCCGATCATCTTCTGATCAGGTGAGTGTATACTACCTTTCATAAACACAATAATAATACGAGTTTGGTTTGAGTGTATTAAGAGTATTGTTGTTTATAAGTGTGAGTGTGTGGTTACTTTCTTCTAACGCATAATTATGAAGTATTTTATACGAAATACGTGTTATGTGTATAGTTTTGTTGTTATGTGTGTGAATGTATATTCACTTTCTTCTATCTCATAGATCTGATTTATTCTCTATGAAATACGTGTTATGTGGGTGTGCCTCATCTGTTATGTGGAATAGGTATTGAATGAGAATGTTATACAGGTTTCAAACTATGGATAAAAATATATATTTTTATCTACTAATATGTTGGGTAGACCATGGGGAGACAGTTGATGTGTGATAAACAGATGAGAGGCCCCGATGTTGTTGTTGTTGATCTAGTTATTCAGCGAGTATGGATTAGATCAAGAGGTTAGTTTAGATCCGTGAGTAGGGATCAAATCAAGAGGTCAGTTTAGATCCGTGAGTAGGGATCAGATTTAGAGGTTAGTTTTAAATCCGTGAGTATGGATCAGGTAAAGAGATAAACTTGCTATTAGTCCGGGAGTATGGATTAAGACTAAGTTAATTGTCCCTAGTCCGGGAGTATGGATTGGGCACAGTTATAGATCCGGGAGTATGGATCAAATATGGATTAAGATTAAGATAATTGTCCCTAGTCCGGGAGTATGGATTGGGCACAATTATAGATCCGGGAGTATGGATCAGATCAGGATTAAGGTATAGTTAATTGTCCCTATTCCGGGAGTATGGATTGGGTACAATTATTGATCCGGGAGTATGGATCAGATCAGGAGGTAGTTTTAGATCCGTGAGTATGGATCAGGTAGTTTTAGATCCGTGGGTATGGATCGGGTAGTTTTAGATCCATGAGTAGGGATCAGGTAAAGAGGAAAAATATTAGATGCGAGAGTTTAGATCGTGTCATTGTGAGGATCAATGGGGTGGGTTAAGAGTTGTCTTTATATGGTGAAATTGTGCAGGTTTGAATGTTCTATATTTATAAATATATGATATAACATTGTGGGATGAAAACCCTATATGCTCACCAGGCTCCCAAGCCTGACCCACTCAGTTTTCTTTGTATCACAGGTATTAGTACGAAGACATATTTCACAGAGAGATTTAAAGGAGATATAAATCAATTGTGTAATTAAATGTAAGTTCTGTTTATGCTTATATGTCTGTATCGGAACATGACATCCCGAGGTTTTATTATTAAATGAAAATAAATTCTCTTTGAGAAATGTTTTGATAAGTTATTATCATATTTTGTTTTGGGAACAAATTCCGCAACCGTTTTCTTTAAACGATTACTCTGATTTATAAAACAAAGCATAAACAAATCGGTCTTTTCTGGCCGTGAAAATGGGGATGTCACAATTAAGGAAAAGCATTTCCAATAATCACAAAATTAAACCTACATTTGGGTTTGGCAGATAAAGGGCACAAAAAAGGCATGGTGCCTCTTTTTTAATTTATTTATTTATTTTTGTGTTTTTGATTCATCTCATGCTCAATCAATTAAAAGACCAAAGCTTTGATACCACTGATGGAATTTATCGGTTACGAAAATCATGTATTTGCGGAAAAATAGTTAACAATTCATGGTACATACAACCTATAAGGATCTATGTCTTCACACATTGGAAGCAACATACAATGAACTACAAGAACATTAAGTATTATAAAAAAACATCAGATTAGTTTTACATACCCTTTTGTTGTTATAACAAAAAATCTATTGATACTTTTCTTGGTCTGTAGAAAGTTAGCACCAAAAGTATCATGCCTCTAATGATTCACACCCAAAACCCTAGAATGAAGAAGAGAGAAACGAAGGAGGAATAAATTTCGTTTATCAATCTTCTAGGAAGTAAGAACCACAAAATTAATGAGCCAAGGGGTCATATTTATAGCTATGATATCACAAAGATAAACCCTAATTTGAATAATTAAATATTCATATTTAATCTATTCAAATTCTTTTCCTTATCAGCTATCAGGAATATTCGAGAAACCCTAGAATCTATTTCAAAACCGTCCAAGCTATATAACATTCTAGAATTGCCAATTTCGTTCAACTATTAAACAATTGCAATTCAACCCTTACACCTCTAATCAATTCCATTTAATCCCGAATTAATTCTTGATTAATTCTGAGTAATAATTAATTAATTCCAACCATTTATAATTAATTCAAAATTAATTCTTATCGATTTCATATTAATTTATTAATAATATAAATTAACAAATCAATTATTTAACTATTGATCTCACATTAATATATTAATCACATAATAAATTAACAAATCAGTCATTTATTTCTAATTAATATATTAATCATATAATATATTAACAAATCATTTTTGCTTTCTTTCCTAAGATCATTTCTAGTTATTTCTAGTTGTGAGGGCAACACAATAAGAATTTGCTTTTATTAATAAGAATATGTCAATTTAGTTAAGAACTTAGACATCTTAATCCAAATGTTTTAACCCATCTACATCATTTATACTTTTTAATGAATTATACTTACTCTATATTCCCACAAATCAATTTAATTGAATCGTATACCCTTTTAATAATTTTCGACTAATTCTTTTAGGTAATAATTAAAGTCATTTTATTCAATTTATTCCATTCTATACCCTTAGAATCGAAATAACTTTGCAACCATAATATCCGAGTAACAAAAAACTCACATCGTTATCAGAAAGATTTTCAGGTCATTACCGAAATGTTGTGAAGAAGTGAAATAAAAATAATTGGATGTCATCTTATCATGGAATCTGTTATTCATAATAGAAGGGGAGAATTGAAAGATTGAAATATTCTTTAAGGTCATAATAGAAATTATAGAACATGTTAAAAGTATAAAAAAATCATATATTTAAATTGATTTTGATACAATCTGAAGTTGCTTATATATTAGTTTCATGGTAGTGGAGATGAGTGGTTGCTGTGATGAATAATGTTGGCCTATGGTGGCGTTTGTTGTAGAAGATAGATTGTGTCGATGGGAGGTGGACTGTGGTGGTGGGAGTGGATGATATTGGCGGGTGAAATTGATTTTCACATCATTTAATAGTAAATCGCATACAAAAACATTAAGATGGTTATAACAGATTTACAATAAATCATTAAAAAATTAAATATATACAAAAATAATTATTTAATATCCTACAAATTCATTCTTTATAGTCCATGCAAAAAAATATTTCAAAACTAACTAAGCTATAACCAAACGAATATTGTATTTTATACTTATTTGACGATTATTAAATTGCGCTGCAATCATAAATAATTAACAGTTATGGACTTGTAATTGACATTTTAGATTTTATAATAATTAATAAACCATTTAGTCATATTAATTACTAATAAAATCTAACTATTATTAAAAAACTGATTGCATCAAAATGATAAAATTAAAACACTTTCAAAGTTTATAATCTTTAAACTAAAGCATTTAATCATAAACAAAAACACTGTTAAAAGGACGAAAAAAGTCGAATAAAGTAATAAATAGGATTACAATGTTTGAAACCAAATTGATGTTTTTAATTTTGAAACCAACTTTAATAATTTCAGACCCAGTTTGATTTTATTATCGAAGATTTAAAATCAAATATTATATTACAAATAAAACATTCATAATCGGTGCCATGATACAGCTATTCGTTAAAACATATGTGAAAGCTTTACGTGTGGAATTTTTTTTTCCTTTTAAATCGTAGGTATTGAACTCCATTAATTAATGAAATTATCTCTTAAAGGATATTCCTTTGATGTAGGGTTGCTGAATGCTTAAGCATTGCAGCTTAAAGACAAAGACAAACGTCAATTTTTCATATTGGTCAGATTTTTGAGGTAAAAGAGTTTTGGGATATCGACTAAACTTAGGTTGTGATTTTTTTAAGTAATTAGATTGTTTTCTGGAATAATCACAAAAATATCATAAATTATATGTGAAAATAACCCGATTTTTGGATTTACCAAGACAATCATCTTGTCCGAAATAAGTTATTTCCTACCAATTTCGTACTATTTTTATGTCCAAATAAAAAATACATTTTTGACAACAAAATATGTTTCAAACTTCATAATAAACATTGCGGATAAAAAAACTATTATGAAACATGTATGTAATTCGATAAATAAATCCAAAATATTGAAAAAATTATTCTGTTTTTACTTTACCAAGATCTCACATTTTATTAATGACGAATACCAAGTTGATTATCATACAAAAATATAAAAGTCTATTATTTAGTTGAAAACTTATGATATTAAACACTTTGAATATGACGAACTAGAGAGATTTTTTTTTTCAATTACATGCGGTGAAAATGAGAAAACAATAAACATTATATATCATCAAAATTAAAAATACAAATTTACTGTGGTCATTTTGATAACTGCCCAAAAATTTGGTCATTTCCCTATACTAGGTTGCGATTAAGCATATGAACTATGATATCATCATGCGTCGAGCCTATAGTATTTACAAAGTGTCAAAAATTATCCTTTTTTTTTTTACACTTTTAGTTGTATAACAAAAATTTCTTCATGGTGGATGAAAACACTTCATTCCTGAGGATAATCGTTTATAAGTATTTTCTGAGTTTAGGGTTTTTGACTGGGATTCGACGAGTTGGGGAGCTCCAACTTGTCGAGTAGGGATCATTACAAACGCGGGATGAAGGGTCTACTCGACGCGTTGGAAGGCCCCAACTCGACGAGTAGACGCTGGAAAGGAAACCCCTAATTTTCTAGGTTTTGCACCATATATAAAGAACTTATGGCTCATTTGTGGCCTCCCTCATCGTCTTTTCATCCCAGAGAAATCCTAGTTCGAGTCTTATACATTCTTGTGTTTGTATGTGTGTGAGCTTTATGAGTGACTTTTGGTGCTCATTTGAAAGGAACTAGAAGCTTGAAGAGGATAGACTTAGTAGAAGGCAGTAGATCCAGGATTTCCTCCAGTGTTACAGCCACATTGAGGTATAAAATTGAAACCTTGACCTTTTATTTCTTAGAACTTCTTCTATGAAAGTTTATGGCCATTATTAGCCTAGTTTGGGACTATTCTTGGAATTGAGCATGATATGAAGATCTGGCTTCAGATCTGATCATCTCAGGGCCTTTGTGGACTTAAAGTTGCCAACTTTATCAAGTCTTGGTCCTCCTTCATGCTCTAAGACCCTTGATAAGCTTGTTTAAGTGTTTTTAGCCCTTTTATGCCTTGCATGGATGTAAAGTTAGCAACTTTATGTGTTAACTTAACGCTAGGGGATTGGATATTTAGTATGGGGCTTTAGATTCGACTAAAAAAGGATTAATAGATTAAGACTGGGAAAACTCGACAAGTTGCCCTAGCAACTCGACAAGTTGGATTAGGTTTCCCCGTCTTCTGGATGTTGAGTGAACTTGATGAGTTGATGAGACAACTCGACGAGTTGGCTAGGGTTTTTCCACGATGTTCTGGACACTGAAGGAACTCGACGAGTTGCTAGATGTACTCGACGAGTTCGGATCAGCATGGACTGTTGACCTTGACTTTGACCATGGTTGACCAAGTTTGAATTTAAGGGTATTTTGGTATTTTTGGGATTTTGACAAATAAGTCACTTGGCGATTGTAGGCGGTTGAGTTGGAGTTGTGGATTGGGATTCATCTTATCGCTTCAGCATTTCTTGAAAGGCGGGTTTCCTCACCATACCAATAGGTCGAAGGCACCAAGGCCGGCCCATTATATGATATGTGAATTATTTGTTGATTATGTGATACGTCGGTATGGCAATTATGTGGAAGACCTAGAGGGGTTCCCGTGGCAGTAGATTGAGACCATGTGGGGGTTCCCATGACATTTGGTATAAGTCCTTGGAGGGTTTCCGTGTCCTCCTAGTATGTTTACATGTTTAGCTAGTATTATATTTATTGGTTAGTGAAGACCATGTGGGGGTTCCCTTGGTAGGTAGTCAAGACCACATGGGGGTTCCAGTGGCAGTTAGTAAAGACCATGTGGGGGTTCCCATGGCAAGTAGTTAAGACCATGTGGGGGCTCTAGTGGCACTCGATATAAGACCTTGGAGGGTTTCCATGGCATCCTTATATGTTTGTAGGCATGGCTTATGTTGTATGTGTAGCTTATAGAGCTAATATGGATTATGTAATTATGTGGATTGTGTGGGGTATGCATTGGGGTGCTCACTAGGCATTAGCTTATAGTTTTGTTGGTTGTTTCAGGTACTTCAGAGCCTAAGGGCAAGGGTCCGGCTTGATAGCGCGACCTGCACTCTCCGACGATTTTATTTGGGAACACTCTGATATATGAATAAAATGTTTGATACTATGGATTTTGAAAACAACTATAATTGGTATTTTATGTTCATTGCTAACGACTTTGTTAAATTAAAAATGAAAACTTTTATTGGAAAATTTAGGTTGTTACAAGTTGGTATCAGAGTCTTGGTTTGAGGGATTCGGGCACACGCTCGGGTGTGTCAGGACTCAAATTAAGGAAATAGTAAAATTGTTTTCAAAAAATCAAAAGTTAAAACTTCTTAAGACCGGAAAAGGGAGAGTGCAATGAGCGTAATCAGCCGAGCTCAAGTAAGTGGTACCCTAATATGATTAGCCATGCTATATTGACATTTGGATTATGATAGTTGGATGGATTTTGCTATGTGCATGCTTTAAAAATTGTATACAGTTAGGATCTTATAGCCTTAGAATGATTGATTGGGCCTTATTTCTTGTTCCTTGTTTGGTTGTGGTCCTAGGGTAGAGTCTGTTATTCGAAAGTCTATTTGATCCTGTTCTGTGTATAATTTGCATGTATAGGGAAGCCTGTTATGCCTGTTGTGATTCTGGTTCGATGGGGGTTGAGCAAATCTTAGGATAACCATTAGATTTTCGTTATGCACTAGCCCGTGAGATACATTTTGTTCTAGGATGAATTAGAGTTATCAGGTAGAGGCTTGGGGAAGGTACAAGTAGGTGTGGAAGGTAGTATTGGGGCCATGCTACTGAAAGCACAAGACCTGTACCCAAACTAATGCTAGATCTGGAAGCTCTGAGGAGAACTAATGTGGAAGGATTCCCATTTTGGATATCTTGATCATTTTGTTTTGTTTTATTTCAGATCAGGATGGTGGGGACACGTCACGGAGCAGGGGGGTCACGATCAGGATCTGAGTCGGGCTATGATACCGAGCCCATTGATGAGAGGCTGCACGAGCTTATTCTAGCCGAGGTTTTGAGGGGCATCCTTGATGCTACCCCAATTATTTTTGGGACAGTCAAGGAAGGGATGATGAGGATCATGGAGGAGCGGCTCAGATCTTTCCGAGCCGAGATTGTTGCGAGCCAGGTCGGGGCCCGAACTCCCTCATTTAGGGAGTTCAAGGCGTGTGGAGCGCTTAAGTTCTTTGGGATCAGGGACCCAATAGCTAGTCGACCCTGGGTGGCAGACAAGGAGAATGCCCAACGCACGAGCTTTTTCCATGATACGGAAAAGGTTGGGTTTGCCTCGTGTATGTTGAGGGACCGAGCCAGGGATTGGTGTGAGGACGTGACTAGCCAGGTGGGAGTAACCGATGTGGCTGAGTTGACATGGGTAGAGTTTCCGACCACCGAGACTGTGGCGGAGATCACCGTCATGTTTCGGGAACGAGCACTATTGATCCCGCAGTATGTTGCGGATGAGGATATGATTAGGACGAGGTATCATTTGATGCTGAGGGATGATATCCATGAGTTCGTGAGCTTTACAGGGTGCAAGACCTTGAATGAGATTGTGAAGAAGGCCTGAGAGCAGGAGATGGAGTTGGAGCTTCGCACTAAGTGAAAGCTAGAGCAGGTTCAGAAAGCTGTGGGACAGGCTAAAAAGCATTCTCCTGGTAGGGTCCATCGGGGCTATGGCCGATGTGCCAAATGTGGGAGATTGCATGGTGGTGTTTGTTAGGTGACGGGCCCGGTGTGTTATAATTGTTGTCAGCGGGGCCACGTGAGTAGGGATTGCCCCAAGAAGCGCTTGATTTGTTTCCACTTCAACCAAGCTGGCCATAAAAAGACCGATTGTCCAAGGTTGCAGGGAAGAAGAGGAGTAGTGGCGGCGCATGTGCCTGCCACATTGAGGATCATTGATGGTCGCCCTACCAAGGCGAATGCTCCTATGGTGAAGACCCGCACATTTCAGTTGACTATCGAGGAGGCTCGGGTAGCACCAGACGTCGTGACTGGTACATAATTTACTTTATGCTCGATATTGATTTTTTATGCTTATGTATATATGTGCTCTTATATAGGGATCTTTATGGTTAATGGTATGTCATCCCATGTTCATTTCGATTCGGGAGCTACTCGGTCGTTCGTATCTTTTGCACTTAGCAAGAAGTTTTGAGATGCTTCCGGGACTCTGGATTCCCCACTTGTGGTTGAGATTACAGACGACCGCACTGTGAGTGCTGCGAGGGTATATCGACATTGTGTCATGAATGTGTTTGGGGAGAGGTTCTGTCTTTACTTGATTCTGATTCTATTGTGAGGGTTGAAGGTGATCATTGGGATGGACTGGTTGGGGTCCAACGAGGCCATGACAGATTGCGAGCACCAACTAGTGAGAGTTCAAACCTCAAGTGGAGGAAGAACTGATTATTATGTGAGAGATGGCCTCGTAGGGGCCAATCCTCTGTTCAGCTGCGAGGGCTAGGAGACTTCTCCATCAGGGTTGTTCGGGATTCTTGGCATATATCTCGGATACGAGGGTTGAGACTCCGACAGATATGGGCAGTGTACCAGTTGTATAAGATTTTCAGGATGTCTTTCCTAAGGAGTTGCATGGGGTGCCTACGGAGAGGCGAGTAGAGTTTCGCATTGATTTGGTGTCAGGTGCTGCTTCGATAGCTAAGGCACTGTACTGGCTAGCTTTGCCTGTGATGTAGGAGTTGTCTATCCAACTTTAGGAGCTGCTAGACCGAGGGTTCATTCATCCGAGTAGTTCCCTATGGGGAGCACCGATCCTGTTCATAAAGAAAAAGAATGGATCGCACAGGATGTGTATCGATTATAGGGAGCTGAACAAGCTAACGATGAAAAACTGTTATCCACTTCTGAGGATCGATGATTTGTTCAATCAACTTCAGGGTGCATCTTGGGTTTCCAAGATTGATCTTCGGTCGTCGTACCATTAGATGAGGATTAGAGATGAGGATATACCGAAGAAAGCTTTCAGAACTCGGTACGGTCACTACGAGTTTGTGGTGATGCCATTTGGGTTCACTAATACCCCAACAGTGTTCATGGATCTCATCAACAGGGTATGTAGGCCGATGTTGGATCGGTCTGTGATCATTTTTATTGATGTTATCTTGGTCTATACTATGACCAAGGAGCAACATCAGCGACATATGAGGGAGGTATTGGAGACACTGAGGACGGAAGGCTTTATGTGAAGTTCTCGAAGTGTGATTTCAGGTTGCGAGAGGTGCAGTCTTTAGGGGCACCAAGAGGGTAATTTAGTTGATCTAGCCAATGTTGAGGTAGTGATGTGGTGGGAAGTGCCGAAGAATGCATCTGAGATCCGTAACTCTTGGGCCTAGTGGGGTATTATCGGTGATTCATCCAGGATTTCTCTAAGATCGTCGTAGCATTTACCCATTTGACCAAGTAGAATGTGACTTTTGGTAGGGCCCAAACCAGAAGTTAGCCTTCGAGACCTTGAGACAGAGGTTATGTGAGACCCCGATTCCAGTACTACCCGATGGATTAGATGATTTGGTAGTGTATTGTGATGCTTTGATCTCAGGGTTAGGGGTCGTTTTGATGCAAAGGGGGCATATGATCGCGTACGCCATGAGGTAGTTGAAGCCTCATAAGGAGAATTACCCCACTCACGACCTGGAATTGGGGGCAATGGTGTTTGCTCTCAAAATCTAGATGCATCACTTGTATGAGGTTCGGTGCATGATCTTTACTGACCATAAGAGTTTGAAGTATGTGATGGATCAACGAAACCTCAACATACGGCAGAGGAGGTGGTTGGATGTACTGAAAGATTATGACTGCGAGATCTTATACCACCCAAGGAAGGTTAACGTGGTGGCCGATGCTTTAAGCCTCAAGGCGGAGGGTACTCCTATCTGGAGTGTCTGTTTGAGGATAACTATGGTCTCCCCACTGTTAGATATGATCAAGAAGGCTCAAGTGGAGGGTTTGAAGAAAGAGAACTGGAAGATATAGCAAATTCAGGGTCAGTTTCCCTTGTTTGTATGGGATGGTCAGGGACTCTTGACACAGTGTGGCTGGGTGTGGGTATCGGTGTTTGGGGGAGTGAGACAGAAGATATTGGAGGACACACATAATTCCAAGTTCTCTATACATCCGGGGGCTACAAAAATGTATAGAGATCTGAGGCTGAATTAGTAGTGGCCCAACATGAAGCAGGAGATCACCTGGTTTGTGGAGCGGTGCTTGACCTGCAGGAAGGTCAAGGTCGAACATCAGTGGCCTTGTGGCAAGGTTCAGCCGCTACCCATTCTTATGTGGAAGTGGGAAGAGATCCCCATGGACTTCATCACGAAGTTACCGAGAACAGTGAGGGGTGTGGATGCCATATGTGTCACCATGGACAGATTAACGAAGAGTGCTAATTTTATTACAATCTCCAAGAGTATTCCTGCTAAGAATTTAGCAGATATCTATGTGCGAGATGTGGTGGTCAGGCACGGAGTGCCAGTATCGATGGTCTCAAATCGTGACGTTTGATTTACATCCAGGTTTTGTTGGAAGTTCCACAAAGAGTTAGGAACTCAGTTACACTTCAGCATTGTATACCACCACCAGACAGACAGCCAAAGCGAGTAGACGGTCTAGATGCTCGAGGATATGCTGCAAGCATGCATTTTGGATTTTTGAGGAATTTGGGATACATACCTCCCACTAGCAGAGTTTTCATATAACAATAGTTATCATGCTAGTATCGACTGAACCCAGTTTGAGATGTTGTATGGCTGGAGGTGTAGGACCCCAATTTGTTAGGGTGAAGTTGGGCACTGAGTCATGGGAAGCACCAAGGTGGTGCTTAAGACTATCAAGTTGATCCAGCAAGTGCACGACAGACTGCGGGTCCTGAAGAGCCACAGAAAAGTTATGCTGATCGGCGTCGGTCGAATATTGAGTTCCAGGTGGGAGACTTCGTCTTGCTGAAAGTGTCATCATGGAAGGGTGTCATTTGGTTTCCAAAGAGGGGCAAGTTAGGGCCCCGATACATTGGTGCGTTCAGGATTACCACCCGGGTGGGCAATGTGGCTTACCGTTTGGACCTACCGGACGAGCTTAGCTATATCCACCTTTGATGACATTAAGGTTGATAAGAGCCCGAACTACATTGAAAGACTCGTTGCAGTTTTGGATAGGAAAATTAAGGTCCTTCGTAACAAGGAAGTGAAGCTAGTGAAGGTGCAATGGCGGCATTTAAGATGCTCTGAATGGATATGGGAGCCAGAACATGAGATGCGATACTGTTGGATATAGTGTCTAAGTCCATAACTTTATTTGGTATGTACATGACCCGAACTGGCATGGTCCATTTGGGGTGCATGGCATTGCAATACTTGGATAGAAAAAATGTGAAACGACCCAAAAATTCGACCCAAAAATTTCATTTTTCAATATAACCAAAAACCATAATCTGAGTGTCATATCATAAAACCATACGTGATGTATCCCAAACATAATAAAAACACTGTGCGGAAAACTGTATCATAACTATGTCATATCAAATCAAAAACTAAATCAACTCCCAGGATAAAAGCTGAAGCTGTGGTGTGTGCGATGCCATCATCCCGAGCTCTTCCCTCTGCTTGCGGAAGTACCTGAAACCAAAACTGAAACTGTAAGCACGAAGCTTAGTGAGCTCCCCCAAACTACCACATACCATACAATAACATATCAAGCACATACTGGGGCCTTGCCCCCTCCATCGAACCGAAGTCCGAAGCTGACTGACTGGGACCTTGTCCCCTACATCGGACCGAAGTCCGAAGCTAACTGACCGGGGCCTTGTCCCCTCCATCGGACCGAAGTCCGAAGCTGACATCGGACCGAAGTCCGAAGCTGACTGGGACCTTGTCCCCTACATCGAACCGAAGTCCGAAGCTGACATCGGACCGAAGACCGAAGCTGACTGGGACCTTGTCCCCTACATCGAACCGAAGTCCGAAGCTGACATCGGACCGAAGTCTGAAGCTGACTGGGACCTTGTCCCCTACATCGGACCGAAATCCGAAGCTGACTGAACATAGCATAAACATATCACTAGCATGAACACACATAAATCCTGTCTGAGCCACGAAGGCATCAAACATGCTAACTACTACATCAGATCAAAATCCGGATACTACTACTAGCTAAACGGGTCGGCATTGTGGCCTTAGACCCGTTCCTACTGGAAGGAAACTCACCTCGTGAACTGGCTACTGTGTGTATGGCTCTGGAAGCTAACTGATGCTGCTCCGGTATCTCCCCGGCTACAAGTCCATAAACACACTCAATCAAATACTAAACACTACACTGGGTAAAATGACTCTTTTACCCTTGGTCAAAGTCAACTATAAGTCAAGGTCAACTCTTGTTCAAAGTCAACTCTAGGTCAAAGTCAACCCACAGTTGACCTGACTCGCCGAGTTGGGCCGCCAACTCGCCGAGTCTCTAATCTCACTTCTCAATCCTACTCGTGGCTACTCGTCGAGTATGACATCGACTCGACGAGTACCCTCTCGATCCAAGAACTCAGACAATCTTCATCTGACTCGCCGAGTCATATGAACAACTCGACGAGTTGTTCTTGAGCTTAAGAAGATTGCCTTGGACTCGCTGAGTTGTATGAACAACTCGCCGAGTCCCTCCATTACTGAGTCTACCCTCAAACTCGCTGAGTCCACTCCACTACTCACTGGACCCACTCGACATCGCTCAAAAGGAAGAAATCGGGGACTCGCGACTCGACTCGCCGAGTCGTTCTTCCGACTCGCCGAGTCACCGCCATGCAACTATTCTATACTCGATTCTGCTCGAATCCAATACATACAAAAGATAGATCTGAGTCCAATAAGCTGATTTACCACGTAAAGTTTCCAACTTTATGTGTACAAACACACGAACAAGGGAATAAAGGCTAAAAGATGCTTAAAAGGGGTAGATCTAGGGTTAATATGCAAAATAGCTCCATAAAGGCAATAGATCTGGGTGCTACAACTCCTAAATAAACAGATCTAAGGATATCTCGGCATAATAAGGTTTACATATCAACATAAGGCTTGAGAAAAGCATCTACTAGATTTAGAGGGGGTTTTAAAGCATAAAAGGGAAGGAAATCTGAAGAATACCTCAAAGAGCTCTTGCTTTCCCTTGAATCCCTGCTCCACAATCCTTCTCCTTGCTCCTTTCTTCTTCTCCTTCTTCAAGCCTTCACAATTGCACACAAAATCACTTAGAATCACTCAAGAACAAATTAGGGTTTTCTCACAGCTTCTGAGGGTGAAGGAGGCGAGAATGGAGGCCATAAGGTGGCTTAAATAGTGGGCAACCCAGGGATTTAGGGTTTCTCCCAGACGGACAGACTCGCCGAGTCCAGAATATGGACTCGCCGAGTCGCCAGCTAACACGTGCTCGAAATCCCGTCCCTACTCGGCGAGTCAGGCTATGAACTCGCCGAGTCCCTCTTGCAAAACTTCAAAATAAAAGCCAAGGAATCATCATACCGGAGACGGGTCGTTACAATTCTCCCCCACTTATCTCAGACTTCGTCCTCGAAGTCTGCTACGGCTGAATCTGCAAATATCTCTGGGTAGTGCTCTCTCATCTCCTCCTCAGCCTCCCACGTCCATTCCGATCCCTTTCGGTGCTTCCATTGCACCTTTACTAACTGAATTTCCTTGTTCCTCAAGGTCTTGGTCTTCCGGTCCAGAATCGCGACCGGCCTCTCAATATAATTCAGGCTACTATCAACCTGAATATCCTCTAGGGGAACGACTGCCGACTCATCTACCAAACACTTCCTCAACTGAGACACATGGAAAGTGTTGTGGATCTGACTAAGCTCCTCAGGAAGATCTAACCGATAAGCAACCCGACCCACCCGGGCCAAAACCCTGAAAGGACCAATAAATCTGGGGCCCAACTTGCCCCTCTTCCGGAATCTGATGACACCCTTCCAAGGTGAGACCTTCAGGAGGACCATATCCCCCACCTGGAACTCCATGTCCGAACGCCTCCTATCGGCGTAGCTCTTCTGCTGACTCTGCGCAGTCTGCAGTCTACTACGGACCTGCTGGATCAACTCGGTCGTCTTGAGCACCACCTCTGTGCTCCCGATGACCCGCTGACCAACCTCGCCCCAACAAATCGGGGTCCTACACTTCCTCCCATACAGCATCTCAAAGGGAGGTCGATCAATGCTCGCATGATAACTGTTGTTATACGAAAATTCCGCCAACGGAAGATACGTATCCCAACTGCCACCGAAATCTAGAACACATGCCCTAAGCATGTCCTCGAGAGTCTGAATCGTCCTCTCGCTCTGCCCGTCCGTCTGAGGGTGGAAAGCGGTGCTGAAATGGAGACGAGTACCCATCTCGTCGTGGAACCGCTTCCAGAATCTGGATGTGAAACGGACATCTCGGTCTGACACCACCGATACCGGCACTCCATGACGTGCCACAATCTCTCGCACA
Source organism: Lactuca sativa (assembly GCF_002870075.4). NCBI lineage: Eukaryota > Viridiplantae > Streptophyta > Magnoliopsida > Asterales > Asteraceae > Lactuca > Lactuca sativa. The sequence goes on from NC_056624.2 coordinate 58,155,061, forward strand.
TAGATATCGGCTAACTTCTCCGCCGATATACTCTCCTGGATCGGGATAAAATGGGCACTCTTCGTCAACCGATCCACTACTACCCATATCGAATCCACTCCTCGTGCGGTCCTGGGGAGCTTGGTGACAAAATCCATGGTGATGTCCTCCTATTTCCACACGGGAATGTCTAACGGCTGCATCTTGCCGTGAGGTCTCTGGTGCTCTGCCTTGACCTTCCGGCAGGTCAGGCATCTCTCAACGTACCAGGCGACGTCCCGCTTCATGCAGGGCCACCAATAATCAGGTCGAAGATCTCGATACATCTTCGTCGCCCCTGGGTGGATAGAAAACCGAGACTTATGAGCCTCATCCATCAACACTTGCCGTACTCCACCCCAGTACGGTACCCACACCCTCCCGTGAAGCGTCAGCAATCCCCGACTATCATAATCAAACGAGGCTACTCGGCCCACGATCCTCTCACACTTCTGTCTCTCCTCCTTGAGGCCCTCCACCTGAGCCTCCTTGATCCGCTTCAACAACGGAGTGATCACTGTCATCCTCAAACACAGATCTCTGATAGGGGCCGCCGACACTTTGCGGCTTAGGGCGTCGGCCACCACATTGGCCTTCCCTGGATGGTAAAGGATCTCACAATCATAATCCTTTAGCACATCCAACCACCTCCTCTGCCTCATGTTCAGACTCGGCTGATCCATAAGGTACCTCAAACTCTTGTGATCCGTGTAAATAGTACAACGGACCCCATAAAGGTAATGCCTCCAAATCTTGAGGGCAAACACAACTGCCCCCAGCTCCAAATCATGGGTAGGATAATTAGCCTCGTGAGGCTTCAACTGTCTCGAGGCATAAGCTATCACATGGCCTCGCTGCATCAATACTGCTCCCATACCTGTGATCGAGGCATCACAGTAGACTACGAAGTCCTCTACTCCCTCTGGCAAGGTAAGGATCGGAGCCTCGCACAATCTCTGTCTGAGGGTCTCGAACGCTGCCTACTGCTCAGGCCCCCAACGAAATACCACCAACTTCTTGGTCAGTCGGGTGAGCGGCACTGCTATCTTGGAGAAGTCCTGAATAAATCTTCGATAATACCCTGCCAACCCTAGGAAGCTCCAAATCTCAAATGGAGACTTCGGGACCTCCCACTGCATCACGGCCTCTATATTGGCTGGATCTACCAAAATACCCTTCTGGTTGACGAGGTGACCAAGGAACTGCACCTCGCGCAACCAGAACTCACATTTGGAGAACTTTGCGAAAAGTCTCTCCCTCCTCAAAGCCTCCAGCACCTCCCGTAGGTGCTCCTCGTGCTGCTCCTGCGTCTTGGAATATACCAAGATATCATCTATGAATACTATCACTGACCGATCCAGCATCGGCCTGCACACGCGGTTCATGAGATCCATGAACGCGGCTGGAGCATTGGTGAGCCCAAATGGCATCACCACAAACTCATAATGACCATACCTGGTCCTGAAAGCAGTCTTCTGTACATCCTCATCTCTAACCCGCATCTGATGATAACCGGAGCGTAGATCGATCTTGGAGAACCAAGACGCTCCCTGAAGCTGATCAAACAAATCATCTATCCTCGAAAGTGGGTAACGGTTCTTCACCGTTACCTTATTCAACTCCCGATAATCAATACACATACGATGCGACCCATCCTTCTTCCTCACAAACAGGATCGGCGCTCCCCAAGGCGAACTGCTCGGCCGAATGAAACCCTTGTCTAACAGCTCCTGCAGCTGTGTAGACAACTCCTGCATCTCAGGGGGAGCTAGTCGATACGGTGCTTTGGCTATCGGAGCCGCACCAGGAATTAGGTCGATCCTGAACTCAACCTGTCTCTCAGGAGGTATCCCTGGCAAATCCTCGGGAAACACATCCGGGTAGTCTCGTACAATAGAAACATCATCAACTGCCGTCTTGCCCTTCTCCCGGGCATCCAAGACGTAAGCTACAAAACCGGCGCAACCCTGCTGAACATAGCGCCTCGCCCTTGCGGCGGAACAAAATGTCGGTCCTCGCTGTGGCCTCTCGCCCTAAATCACTAACTCTCCCCCACTGGGAGTGCGAACCCTCACTAGCTGAAGCTCACAATCAATCACCGCCCCATTGGGGCTTAGCCAATCCATGCCCACAATAACCTTATTCCCTCGCAGGGGAATAGGTATCAGGTCCACTGAAAACTGCTCATCAAACAACTAAAGAGAACACCCTCTATGCACTCTGCCGACCCTCACGGTCCTATCATCTGCTATCTCAACCTCTAATGGACAATCCAGCTCCCCAGGAGCTCTACTAAATCTCTTGCTAAGCACAAGCGATACGAATGATCGGGTGGCCCCCGAATCGAATAATACCATAGCAGAAATGTCGTTCACAGAGAACGACCCTAAATAAAACATACAATCATAAGCAATATTCAAACGATAATAATAATAAAGAGATGAAGGGAAGATACATACCCGTCACCACATCAGGAGTCGCTCGCGCCTCCTCTGCTGTCATATGAAACGCCCTACTCTTCGCCACTGGCGCATCAGCTCGGCCCTACCGGCCATCTGTAATCCTCAAGGTAGCAGGGGCAGGTGCAGCCACCTTCCCTGCTGCGGCTAAGCTCGGACACTGGGACTTTTTATGTCCCCTCTGATTGCACTGAAAGCAAATAAGATCTGATGCTGCAACGGCAGTAGCAGGAGCCGTATAATCCCTACTCAAATGTCCAATCCGACCGCACTTGTAGCAGCCGTAACTCCCTGCCTTGCACGCTCCATCGTGCATCTTCCCACACCTACCACATCGACCGTGGCTCGGCTGTCCCCTGGACCTGTGATCTGACACCCTGGGCTTTTTGCCCGAACCGCCTGAACCCGAAACCGCCTCCGGTTTCCTCTTCTTCTCCATCTCGAGATCAATCTCCCTCTCCCGAGCCCTAGCAATCATATCTTCCAGCGTTTTGCAGCTGGATCGGCTCACAAACTGGCGGATATCGCTCCGCAACATCTCATGATAACGGGCCTTCTTCATTTCCTCATCAGCTACGTACTGAGGAACGAGAAGAGCCCTCTCCCTGAACTTGGCGGTGATCTCCGCCACTGTCTCTGTAGTCTGGGTGAGGTCCTGAAACTCCCTAGCTAACTGCTGCACCTCAATGACCGGTGCAAACTCCGCCCTGAACCTGGTAGAGAAATCAGCCCAAGTCATGGCGTCCAATGCTGCATCATCCCCAATGGCATGTCCGACCTCCTCCCACCAATCCCGTGCCCTGTCCTTCAGAAGACAGGACGCCAGTCTGACCTTGTCTCCCTCGGGACATCTGCTAGTGCGGAAAGCCTTGGCCACATCCGCCAACCATCTAGTACTCGCTATGGGGTCCCGCGCCCCATGATAGTCCGGAGCTCCACATGCCCTGAACTCCCTGAAAGTAAGGGTGCGCGACCCCATCATGGCCGCCACCTCGGCACGGAAGGTACCCAATCTCTCATCCATCAGCTCCAAAATCCCCTCCTTGATCGAACCGAAGATCACAGGAGTCTGCTCTAAAATGATGTGCGTAATCTCCGAAGAAAGAAACTCTCGGGTCTGCTCATCCATGTGCTCGTCCCCCGAGCCTGAACCTGATCCCTCCCCGGCACCTCCGCTGCCGGCTGCTGGTCTGGAACGCAAAACCACCATTCTGAAACACATCACAACTACATCAGAAAACGGAAATATCTCAAGAGATCATTGATACTACAACTAGCTCCCTGGTCTTGTCTCAACCTTTCTTGATTCGAGTACGGATCCTCTGCTTTCAGTAGTACGGGCCCATACTACCTTCCACATCTATCCGTACTTTCTTCAAGAATTGCCTTGGCTCCACCAAGTCACTTCTACTACTACTGATCTCTGCTACTCTCATCCTAGGCTTGCCCTAGGGAAACCTCAGACTCATCTCGACTAGTCCTCAGCTGCTGAAGGTCTCCTTATAATACTAATTAGCCACCACCTGAACACCATCACATGTGACGAGGATCAGATAATCCTTCAAGTAAAAGACTCGTCCCTATAACGGTTGGACTCAAACAAGAGCTGCGTAATAGGGCGAATTCCGGCACTCTGGGATTATTCAACCCTGATCACATGTGGTGTGACGCGTTCACCTAATGGCTGACTCCCATTACTCAGAACCCCACAAAGCACGAAGCAAGCAGCATTCGGATAAAGGAAACATACTCAGGCAAAACTATTCTTATAACGAGAAACTGTACTAGCATACAATGCTAAGCTCATACTATCAGGCATAACCTAAACAGGCTATCCTACTGCTGTCTACTCAATACTAGCATGCAATACTCATAAAGTTGTAACACATAAAGCAAGCACATAAGGCATCCTCCTAGATCCTTAGTCCTATACTAGCATGCTGTTCTACTGAAACTGAAACTGAACAAATAACTTGTATGGGTAATTTGGGAGTACTTACTTGAGCTCGGCTGATCGCATGCACCACACCCTTATCTCGTTTTAAAAATTTCTTTCTTTCTAAGTGCTTTCAAAATTCTTTAGAAAACATTTTCCTTTTTAAAAATCTTTTTATTTCCCCTTAGTTTGAGTTCAGATACACCCAGAAGTGTATCCGAATCCCTCAAACCAGGGCTCTGATACCAACTTGAAACGACCCAAAAATTTCATTTTTCAATATAACCAAAAACCATAATCTGAGTGTCATATCATAAAACCATACGTGATGTATCCCAAACATAATAAAAACACTGTGCGGAAAACTGTATCATAACTATGTCATATCAAATCAAAAACTAAATCAACTCCCAGGATAAAAGCTGAAGCTGTGGTGTGTGCGATGCCATCATCCCGAGCTCTTCCCTCTGCTTGCGGAAGTACCTGAAACCAAAACTGAAACTGTAAGCACGAAGCTTAGTGAGCTCCCGCAAACTACCACATACCATACAATAACATATCAAGCACATACTGGGGCCTGGCCCCATCCATCGAACCGAAGTCCGAAGCTGACTGACTGGGACCTTGTCCCCTACATCATACCGAAGTCCGAAGCTAACTGACTGGGGCCTTGCCCCCTCCATCGGACCGAAGTCCGAAGCTGACATCGGACCAAAGTCCGAAGCTGACTGGGACCTTGTCCCCTACATCGGACCGAAATCCGAAGTTGACTGAACATAGCATAAACATATCACTAGCATGAACACACATAAATCCTGTCTGAGCCACGAAGGCATCAAACATGCTAACTACTACATCAGATCAAAATCCGGATACTACTACTAGCTAAACGGGTCGGCATTGTGGCCTTAGACCCGTTCCTACTGGAAGGAAACTCACCTCGTGAACTGGCTGCTGTGTGTATGGCTCTGGAAGCTAACTGCTGCTGCTCCGGTATCTCCCCGGCTACAAGTCCATAAACACTCAATCAAATACTAAACACTACACTGGGTAAAATGACTCTTTTACCCTTGGTCAAAGTCAACTCTAGGTCAAGGTCAACTCTTGGTCAAAGTCAACTCTAGGTCAAAGTCAACCCACAGTTGACCTGACTCGCCGAGTTGGGCCGCCAACTCGCCGAGTCTCTAATCTCACTTCTCAATCCTACTCGTGGCTACTCGTCGAGTATGACATCGACTCGACGAGTACCCTCTCGATCCAAGAACTCAGACAATCTTCATCCGACTCGCCGAGTCATATGAACAACTCGACGAGTTGTTCTTGAGCTTAAGAAGATTGCCTTGGACTCGCCGAGTTGTATGAACAACTCGCCGAGTCCCTCCATTACTGAGTCTACCCTCAAACTCGCTAAGTCCACTCCACTACTCACTGGACCCACTCGACACCGCTCAAAAGGAAGAAATCGGGGACTCGCGACTCGACTCGCCGAGTCGTTCTTCCGACTCGCCGAGTCACCACCATGCAACTATTCTACACTCAATTCTGCTCGAATCCAATACATACAAAAGATAGATCTGAGTCCAATAAGCTGATTTACCACGTAAAGTTTCCAACTTTATGTGTACAAACACATGAACAAGGGAATAAAGGCTAAAAGATGCTTAAAAGGGGTAGATCTAGGGTTAATATGCAAAATAGCTCCATAAAGGCAATAGATCTGGGTGCTACAACTCCTAAATAAACAAATCTAAGGATATCTCGGCATAATAGGGTTTCCATATCAACATAAGGCTTGAGAAAAGCATCTACTAGATCTAGAGGGGGTTTTAAAGCATAAAAGGGAAGGAAATCTGAAGAATACCTCAAAGAGCTCTTGCTTTCCCTTGAATCCCTGCTCCACAATCCTTCTCCTTGCTCCTTTCTTCTTCTCCTTCTTCAAGCCTTCACAATTGCACACAAAATCACTTAGAATCACTCAAGAATGAATTAGGGTTTTCTCACAGCTTCTGAGGGTGAAGGAGGCGAGAATGGAGGCCATAAGGTGGCTTAAATAGTGGGCAACCCGGGGATTTAGGGTTTCTCCCAGACGGATAGACTCGCCGAGTCGCCAGCTAACACGTGCTCGAAATCCCGTCCCTACTCGGCGAGTCAGGCTATGAACTCGCCGAGTCCCTCTTGCAAAACTTCAAAATAAAAGCCAAGGAATCATCATACCGGAGACGGGTCGTTACAAAATGAGAGAAAGTACACTTGTGATTATTAATATATTATAAGTTCTAATATATTAATAATAGTATTATTTAGTTAGTATTGATCAAGTATTAATCTAGTATTAATTTGGTGATCAAAGTGAGACTAATTAAATATATAGGGTTGATTATGACAATCATCAATTATTTTATGGTGGATTAATGATCCATGGTTTATGGGTTTGGTTATAACCATATAGAGCTCCATGGATAGTCCATGGGAGTTACAAACCCATGGGTCATGAGAAATGAAGAGTCATGACAATTAGGGTTTACATTTGTAACTCCTAATTATGACACACTATAAAAGAAACCCTATAGCATGCAAAATCGGGACTAGGGTATTCATAAGAGGGCATAACCGATTTTTGAGGCTAAGTGACATTCTCTCAAGTTATTCCAAGTTTGTAGTGTTGTGTGAAGCATTTGAGGCACAACATTTGGGGTGCTAGGCTCATAAAGTCTTGAAGGAATCCAAGCAGCAACAAGGTATGTATTTCTACTAGTTTTATGTTTTATATATTCCCCATGCCATGCTAGTTAGGAAATAACCTTGAAAAAGAAATTTGCATGTATATAGAGAAAACATACATTCAAGGTTATTAGGGTTGCATGTACACTTAGGAAGTGTTAGAATGCTCAAAACCCATCAAATACCACTACCCGGACTTGTTTGCCTCAGCATAATTTGAGGATGAAGTCTAGTTCAAGTGGGGGAGATTTGTAACGCTTGTTCCGGGTATCATTTATTTCTCTAAAATTTTAGGGTTTTGGACTAGGACTCCATGAGTTGGGGAGCTCCAACTCGTCAAGTAGGGATCATTATGAATGTGGGATGAAGGGTCTACACGATGAGTTGGAAAGCCCCAACTCGACAAGTAGACGCTGGAAAGGAAAACCCTAATTTTTGGGCTTTGCATCCTATATAAAGAACTTATGGCTCATTTGTGGCCTCCCTCATCGTCTTTACAACCCATAGAAACCCTAGTTCGAGTCTTATACATTCTTGCATGTGTGAGAGCTTTGAGAGTGACTTTTGGTGCTCATTTGAAAGCAACTAGAAGCTTGAAGAGGATAGACTGAGTAGAAGGCAGTAGATGCGGGATTTCCTCAAATGTTGCAGCCACATTGAGGTATAACCTCAAAACCTTGGCCTTTTATTGCTTAGATATTCTTCTATGAAAATTTATGGCCATTATTAGCCTAGTTTGGGACTATTCTTGGAATTGAGCATGATATGACGATTTGGCTTCAGATCTAATCATCTCAGGGCCTTTGTGGACTTAAAGTTGCCAACTATATCAAGTCTTGGCCCTCCTTCATGCTATAAGACCATTGATAAGCTTTTTTATGCTTTTTATCCCTTTGATTTCTTGCATGGATGTAAAGTTAGAAACTTTACCTGTTAACTTAACCCTAGGGGACTGGAATTTGTAGTATGTGGCTTTAGATTCGGCTGAATAGATTAAGACACAGAAAACTCGATGGGTTGGATCGGGTTTCCCCATCTTCTGGATGCTGAGTGAACTCGACGAGTTGATGAGACAACTTGGCGAGTTGGCTAGGGGTTTTCCCTGATTTTCTGGAAACTGAAGGAACTTGACGAGTTACTAGATGCACTCGACGAGTTGGGTTCAACATGGACTATTAACCTTGACTGTTGACCATGGTTGACCAAGTTTGAATGTAAGGGGATTTTGGTATTTCGGGATTTTGACAAATAAGTCACTTGGAAATTTTAGGCGGTTGAGTTGGAGTTGTGGATTGGGATTGATCTTATCGGTTCAACATTTCTTTGGAGGTGAGTCTCTTCACCATACCAATGGGTTGAAGGCACCAAGGCTGGCCTATTATATGATATGTGAATTGTTAGTTGTGTTGGATTAGATGTCTAATCCCATAATTATTATTGGTATGTACTCGACCCGAGAGTAGCATGGTCCATTTGGGTTGCATGGCATCAGAGCAATTGGATGGACAAAATGAGAAAAAGGATACTTATGATTTATATTAATATATTATAAGTTCCAATATATTGATATGAAATCATATTATTTAATTAGTATTGATCAAGAATTAATTTAGTGATCAAAAGGAACAAATTAACTATGGACTCCTACATATATATATATATATATATATATATATATATATATATATATATATATATATATATAGGATGGGCCAAGTTCATATAGGTTGGGCTGAGCTTTCATGGATAGTCCATGGAGTTTTTAACCCATGGATACTATGGAAATGAAAGGTCATGGGTATTATGGTTTACATGAATGTAACCCTAATCATCCACACTATATAAAGAGGTCTCTAGTTCATGAAATTAGCAATAGTGTGTGTGTACACAAGAGGGCAAATCCGATTTCATAAGAGTGAACCAAAGTAATCTTCTTCTCAAGTTATTCCAACTGTTGGTGGTGTTGTGTGAACCATTTGAGGTGCAACACTTGGGGCACTAAGCTCTTAAAGGTTCAAGACTTCAAGATCCATCAAAAGGTATGTCATTCTACTAGATTATTATATTCTATATACTTCATATTATGCTAGTTAGGATGAAACCTTGGAATAATGAATATTTGCATGTATAATAGAGAAAACATAGATCCAAGGTTTATAGGATTGCATGTACACCATAGGAGTGTTAGAATGCTCAAAACCCATCAAGTTGATTATGTTATATGTCAGTATAACAATTGTATGGAAGACTCCGGGGGGGGGGGGGGGGGGGGGGGTTCTTATGGCAGTAGATTGAGACCATGTGGAGGTTCCTATGACATTTGGTATAAGTCCTTGGAGGGTTTCCAAGGCATCCTAGTATGTTTATATGTTTAGCTAGTATGATATTTATTGGTTAGTGAAGACCACGTGGAGGTTCCCATGGCAGGTAGTCAAGACCACATGGCGGTTCTAGTGGCAGTTAGTGAAGACCATGTGGGAGGTTCCCGTGGCAGGTAGTTAAGACCACGTGGGGGTTCTAGTGGCACTCGACATAAGACCTTGGTGGGTTTCCATGGCATCCTTATATGTTTGTTGGCATGGCTTATGTTGTATGTGTAGCTTTTAGAGCTAATATGGATTATGTGATTGTGTGGGGTATGCTGGGGAACTCACTAAGCATTAGCTTACAGGTTGATGGATGTTTCAGGTACATCAGAGCCTAAGGGCAAAGGCCCGACTTTATGGCACGTCATGCACTCTCTGACAATTTCATTTAGGGACACTCTGATATATGAATAAAATGTTTGATACTATGGATTTTGAAAACAAATGTAATTGGTATTTTATGTTCATTGGTAACGGCTTTGTTAAACTAAAAATGAAAAATTTTATTGGAAAATTTGGGTTTTTACAATTTTATCTTGTACATTCTTATTTTGAATTACAGAAAACTGTATATGATGAGCTTATATAATTGTTTAATGCATAATGGTAAGAATTAATCACTATAGAATCTCACTTGAGGTGAGAAAATTGTACATGATGTCGCTTTGCTATGACTTCCTATACTCAAGTGAGATTGTACAAATGTATAACTCATAACCTTATGTATTAAACACTTGTACAGTCTCACTTGAGGAGAGGAAATCACATATAAGGAGCCTCATCTACAAAATTTTACCCTCAAGTGAGTTTACAAGTTTACAATGTATAACCTCAAGGAGAGGAAACTGTAGACGATGAGCATCCATTATGATTTCTTCTTTTCAACTGAGATTGTAGAAATGACAAATTTACCATGTATAGTTAGTTTATTTGAGATACTATCAAACTTATCTTCATGACATGAAAAGAAGAAGTATATAATATTAGAACCCTAGGATTTAGATTAAGAAGGAGAAGGTTACCTAAAAATGTGACGTGGATACTAAGGATGAAGAATTAGTGGTGGTAGTCATATGGGAAGTTTAGGTAGTTTGAGAAGCTATTTGGGAGGTGGTATGTGTAGGAGTGCGATTATAGTTGTATGTAAGGATGATTGGACATAAAAATATATGTATGTATTTAAGGTAGCATGGATGGGTGCGTGAGATGTACCAACTTGAGATGTTATATTGACTAACACTGATTGGGATGATTTACTATGACAAGAAGTACGAGTGTTAACTTAGGAAGGTGCCTTTAGTAAATCATCTTAGTAATCTAACAAGACAAAGGAGACAACATGTAGGTGTGGTGTTTTGAGCTAATGTATGCAAGGGTTTTAGATCAAGTAATTCATGACTGGGTGGTACTAGGATGATGTAATTTAGCTTTTTTTTAACGGTGGAATATTCCATGATATAATGTTCTACATTCTCTCTAAGTAAGTGATGGAGAATGTCGCCCATCATTACAATACAATTACAACAATCAGAAATATTATTATTAATAGTAGGGTCATTTTGGGTTGCACGCAAGGACATAAATAACAATAAATGACAATGGGAAAATATACGAACTTGATTTGTTAATTAGTTAATTATATTTTATTAATTAAATGAAATTGAGAAGTTATGGAATATTCTGGAGGACACGTAAGCAATTAGATAATTACCATTTATATGGATAATTATTAGGGGACTAGATATTTATCTTCTAGAGTTTTCTATACTTCCCTATAAATAGAGAGGCCTTACGCACAAAATTAATGATGAGTTTTACTCAAAACCCTAGAGAAAATTCGGTCCTTCCTCTTAATTCCCGAAACCACCAAAATCCCAGTTCCCACATCGTGGTGGCTTCTTGTCCACGACATGGCAATGCGGGTTCTTCAGATTCTGGATTGTAGATCATTCATTCATTATTTTCATTGCATGGGTTGTTGTCTTATGTTGTTGATTTCAGTTCCTTGGGTGAGACTACGAAAGAGGAGTTCTTTGGACTTTTAGCTTTCATAAATCAATCAAAGATCTATAAGGGATTCTAAGAACCCTAAAAGGTATGCTTATTGCATAATTAAGTTGCAATTGATAGGTTGCGCATAGATCCAAAATTTGGGCCTATTGAGGATCAAAATTATTGCTTCCGCTATCCCATCGATGTTGTTTAATGATCCTCAAAACCCATTAATGGTACCAGAGAGGTCTGTACACATCTATTGCACTTTAGGTTTTCTGTTCTTGTAGGTTTATTTGAGTTTTCATGCTTAGATCTGATCTAGTTTCTGAATGTTAAATAGTTTTAATTATTTTTAGAAACTGAATTTTTGAAAAATGGAACTTGCATGAATATGTTCTATCGCCATGGCATGGGAGGTTTTCCTCTATGACGTGTAGGGTCTGAATAGAAATGCATTTTCCGTGTCTTACCACGATGTGGTGGCTTTCTTTCCACGCCATGGTGACACTGTTCATAATTTTTTTATAAATATTTGTTTCCTCGTGTGCTTACCCCTTAAGTTACGTGGCTGGACTTAGTTCAATGTGTAAATTTGGCAATTTTTATATAGTTGGAAAACATTATTCTTATTGTTTTAATTAGTCAATTAATTGTTTTTATCTATTTAAAAGTAAAAGAATAGAACTTGATTGATTTGTTTTAATTATTGGCATTACATCCTCGCATGTTCAAAATCATTGTCAGTCTCACCACGACTAGGCCTATCTGCTTTATTGCTATAAGGGAGGTTTAATGTAGGTCTCTTTGATTCCTAATGAGGTTTACTTTTAAGTGACATTTAGTGCTAGCCACCCTCACCGCTATCTTGCATTTTATGAGTAGAGTATTAACATTATAAGTATTAATCTAGGTCTCTTTGATTCCTAATCATAAGACACTTTCCTTTTGAAAATATTATCATTATAAGTATAAAAACAAAATCTTGTTTTATATAAAAATGTGAATCCTATGCTTTCCATGAAAATTACCCCTTTTTGTGTACTCTTTTTTGTGTTATGCATGGGTGGTTTACCGACACGTTAAATTGAGAATTCTCGAAGTAAGGTATATGGTAATTGTGATTCTCAAGCAATATTTGGGCTGAATATCATGTAACTTTGCATTCAAAAATTCAGTTTCTAAAAACGATTAAAACTATTAAACATTCAGAAACTAGATCAGATCTAAGCATGAAAACTCAAATAAACCTACAAGAACAGAAAAACCTAAAGTGCAATAGATGTGTACAGACCTCTCTGGCACCATTAATGGCTTTGTCTACAAAATAGCTTCTTGGTGTGATTTTCGGCTAATCCACTTCACATCATGATGAATGGCTAATCCAGTCATGGATGCTAAATAAACCTAGGAATTTCGCATTCATGATGAACGGTTGATCCACTTCACATCATGGACTATTTAAAAGATCTAAGAATCTCATAAATATGGAGATTGACAATTGTTTGTCTACCAAAATAGCTTCTTGGTGTGATTTTTGGCTAATCCACCTCACATCATGGACTGGAATATGGATCCTAGCCTTGTTCAAAAAAATTGATAATTGGGTAATAAAACAAACTATGTATAATCCTTAATTTAACGATGTATTAAAAGTGTCCACTAAAAGTTAACTACTATAAAATCCTCTAAAAGGAGATCTAGAAGGATTGATCAATCTTGTTTGTGGTTTGAGAATAGTTCTCTTAGAGGAAAAAATATCGTACCTTTAGCTATAGAATGGAGCAAGTATCAAATACACTTAGTACATCGATAACATTAATGCTACATGAAATAGGGATGAAATTGGGTCAAAACCCAGACCGGATGGACCCGGACCCGGAAAACCCGGAACTGGTTAACGGGATTTTATAGAATCGGAAATCGGACCGGTATATAGGAACCGGTTCCGGTTCAGTTCCGGGTAAAGTGGGTCTAGAACCAGAAAACCCGGAAACATCAATGTGGGTAGGTTGGAACCGGATAAAGTGGGTTTAGAACCGGAAAACCCGAAAAAACCAGAATTTTTTGGTAATTACTTACTACTTAGTGAGTTGAACTTTGAAAATTTTCATATTGATATCCCAACTTTGGGGGACTGTAACTTATTGAATACGAAACTACAATTAACAAAATTAGACTCTAAAATCATGTACAAACTCTAAAATACACTCTAGAAAAACCCACATTTCAATCCGATTTTAAACGAATGAGATATGCTTGTGTTAATATTTTCACATAATATAAACTACAAAAACAAATAGCTGAAAAGTTGAAAATTTTTAGTTTTCATATCCCAACTTCGGAGGACTGTAAATTATTTAATGTTAAACCAAAAATGCCAAAATTATAGTTTAAACTCATGTACAAACTGTAAACTAGAAGTTGGAAAAAACCACATGTCAATCCGACTTCAAACGAATTAGATATGCCTGTTTTAAAACTTTCACCGAATACTAAAAAACTAAAAACTTCCAGCTTTGATATCTCGACTTTTGAGGACTGTAAGTCAATGAATATAAAACTAAAAATGACAAATTTGTAGTCTAGAATCATATACAAACTCTAAACTACATGTTGGAAAAAACCGAATGTCAATTGGAGTTGAAACGAATAAGATATGCATCTTGTAAATATTTCACAAAAACTGGTTCCGGCCCTAAAAGTGGTTCCGGTTCCAAAAACCGGTTCCGGATTTTAGATCCGGTTTACCTGGACCCGATAGACCTAAACCCGGATTACCCGGAACTCAGATAAAGCCAATTTTTAAACCCGGAACCGGACCCGGTTCTATATATTCCGGTTCAGGTCCGGTTCGGGTCCGGTTTTCCGGTTCTAAATCTCATCCCTAACATGGAATCCCATCAAGTAAGGAGTTGACTATGGAAACATAACCAACTGCTAACTCGTGCATATAATCAGGTGATTCTAATTTAATATGAGCAACTTGGAAAGATCCATCTTAGCAAATGCTAAGTGTACAAATTGAATTAATATGGGATTCCATCATGTTGGGAGATGACTATGGTAACATAACAAACTAGTCAACCAATGCACATTGTCATGTGATTCTGATATGGGCTATTTGGAAAGATCCATTATGGGACTACATTGCATGTTGATCACCTTTGGAATTAACATGGAAAATCAGAGAGACTCAAAGATTCAAATAATTAAGTATATTGAGAAGATTGAAGAAACATGGAATTTTATTCGATGGGATTGCCTATGATCAGATGATTCTAACAAGGCATGAACATCTTTGAAAGATCCATTATGGAGTTCCATAGCATGTTCAGATCTTTTTAGGACAAACATGGATAAGTATAGAACTCAAAGCTTCAAATTCACCTATGATTAAATATCATGAAAGAAGTGTCAAAAAGAAGAAAGTCAATTATCCATAGGCAAAAGGTGTTCTAAGTTCGTATACCTAACCACAACATCGAATGTGATGCCCAAAGTATTTGATGTAGATTGAAACCTAAAGAGTATTTGATTTCTCATCGATAACAAGGTACCATAACAATTTTAATGATTAAGAGTCAACTTGTGCTTTTAAGTGCAAGCCTATAATTAGAATAATGAATCCATAACACCATTAGTATGTTACTTCAAATCCTTGAGTGTTTTCACTAGCGGATAAGTATTGACATTTGCAAGAATGTGTAGTGACTAAAAGGAAGTAATAGACTATAACATAGAAAAGTGATTATGATCAAGGACTTCGAATCGGTTTCCTTTACTATCCTTAGTATCATAAGATGACTCGTTCTTTTAAATGTTAAGTCAATGGCCTTGTTATTGAAATTGCTTATATAATGTTTTGTAAAATAGTTGTAGCTTATTTAAATATAGAACATTTTTCATGCTTTATTATGTAAAGGTTGTGGTACCATCCTATAAATACCTTCGAGTATGGGGGTGTCTTGCAAATGGTGTGGTACCTACACCTAAGGTGATCAAGATTGTACCCAAGACTATTGATTGCTTATTTATTGGATATGCACAAAACAATATTGCTTATCGATTTCTTATGCATGACTCAAAAATACCAGAAATTCACAAAGGTACCATAATGGAGTTAAGAAATGAATCGTTCTTTGAGAAGGTGTTTCCACGTCTTGCTAAGGTCGAGACAAGTGCTCCAAAAATAATTGAGCACAATTAATCCTCTCATGAAGAATAAATAGAAGAAGAAACATAGCCTCATAGAAGTAAAAGGGCATGAATTGAGAAGTTATTTAGAGATTATTACTACACTTGAATGCTTGAAAGAGAGCCTCAAACTTTCAAAGAGACAATCACCTCTTCTAAAGGTCCTCAATTGAAAGAGCCAACTAAAATTGAAATAGATTCCATCTTGCAAAACCACATATGGGAGCTATAGGATTCAATTCAAGACTGCAAAACACTAGGCAATAAATGATTTTTCAAAAATAAAATGAAAGCATATGGTTCCATTGACAAGTACAAGGCACGACTAGTAATAAAAGGCTATAGAAAAAAAGTGGCCTAGCTTACTTTGATACATACTCTCAAATCACACATATTACATCTATTAGATTGGTACATGGAACTGCTTTTATAAGAAATCTTTAAGTACATCAAATGGACGTTAAAATATCATTTATAAAAGGTGATTTAGATGAAGAAATTTACATGGAACAACCAGAAGAGTATGTTTCCCAAGACAAGAATGAAAGGTTTGCAAACTAGTTAAGTCATTATATGGGTTGAAACAAGCACCAAAACAATGGCATCAGAAGCTTGACCATGTGATGTTGTAAAGTCGATACAAGATTAATGAATGTTACAAGTATATTTATGTTAAAAAATAAGTTAGGGTTATGTTATCTTGTGACTTTATGTTAATGATATGTTTATTGTTGGTAGCAAAAATAAAATGGTTCAATCAACAAAGAACATGCTAAACGCAAGATTGGACATGAAAGATATAGGTTTGAAGGATGTCATCCTTAGGGTGAAAATCACAAGGACTGAAAATGGAATTACTTTAAGTCAAACCCATTATATGGACAAAATTATAGATAAGTTCAACTCTGGTGATACTAATGTAGCTAGGAAACCAATTGATACAAGTTACCATCTAAGTATTCATAGAGGTGAGTGAGTTGCACAAGTTTAATATACAACAATCATTGGTAGTTTGATGTACCTAATGAGTTGTACTAGACCTGACTTAGCTTTTGCAATAAGAAGAGTAAGTAGATATACCAGTAATTCGAGTGATAAACATCGGAGTAGTATAAAATGAGTATTACAATACTTAAGGTATACTTGCATTTTTGGTTTGCACTATAAAAGATATCCCGAGGTGGTAGAAGGGTATAGTGATGCAAATTGGATATCTGACATAAAATAATCCAAGTCAACCATCGGTTTTTTATTAACACTAGGAGGTGGAGATATATCTTTGAAATCTTCAAAACGAATAGTTATAGCTAGATCCACCATGGAATCTGAGTTTATAGAACTTGATAAAAGTGGAGATAAAGTTGAATAACCACGAGAATTTATGGAATATATGTCCAGATGGCCTTAACTGACTTCTGCAATCTCAATCCATTGTGATAGTCAATTGGCAATTAGACAGGCGCAAAGTGTTATGTATAATGGTAAGTTTAGAGATCTCATTCGACAACACAACACCGTTCAACAACTACTCTCAAATGGAGTTATCTTAATTGACTACATAAAGTCCAAGGATAACATTGTGGATCTGCTAACCAAATGGTTTAATAGGGATTAAAATAAGCTATTGAGAAGGAAAACCCAACCTAGTTGACTGGGGATCCCAAGATCTAGGTTCAATAAGACAACCTACTTTCATATAACATATGTGAATCACTGTTGGGGTCCACTTAACCCATTCCTCTATAAAAAAAAAGTGGTGCAGGTTAAGCTTAAAATAGTTGATGATAATGGGAAATCATAAAGCTTTAACTTTTAATGATTTTGATAAAATCACCTATGTGAGAGGGAATTGAATGCGCAAGTTCCTAAGAGCTCTTATAGAACCAGGAAAGTGTACATGACCGTAACAAACACACCAGTGTGAACCTTTCTAGGCCAGGGAGAATCATGTAAGACATGTATTGACTATTTACATAAATGGAAAAATAGTTCAAGGACATCGTGTCTATTTGTTCACTAGTAAAATAAATATTTATCTTAAACGAATGTTCAAAGGGTAACACCTACCTATCTCATGCATGATTTAACTGCTGGATTTTACCTAAGAAGCTTGGAAATGTTGAAGCAATTTTCATTCATGTGGGGGATTGTTGGAAAATTAGTTTCCAAAATAGGTTTTTTTCCCATTTTTGAGCACAAATTTCCGACTCTATATATAATTAAAATGGACTAATGATTATCTTTTGTGTTTTCCTTTGTGATACCTTTGTTTCGATATATCACACGTCCAAAATGCATTGAAGATGAATGAGAAATTACTTGTCAAATTAAAGTAGTTGGAAGAAAATAAGAAATTAGGTTTAACTCATCCCACATTGGTGGGAGTATGAAAAGAAAATGAGTTTATAACTAAAAAGCCTATCTAACTTTGTAAGACTTATAGAACCAAGACTCTTTCTTAGCTTGGGTTCATTGAACTTATGTGTGAGCGTGCATCGTGTGGGTACGAATGCACCGTTGGTCGAACAGAAAAATTCAAGCACCTTTTTGAAATTATTTTCTTTTTCATATCAGCTATAAACATTAAATTAGATGTAATTAATGATAGATTTTAGTTTTGATTTCTTGATTAATTGGATCATTTACTTCTTGACATTTGTCATTTCGAATTAATCGTATCAGTTATGCTTTGCAATATAAATTTTGCATCTCTTTCACTGATTAGGGTACAAATGATGATCAAATCGTCTCTTTCTCTCTTCCAGTTCTACCTTTTCTTCTTCCTACTTCTGCAACCAATGTATTTTTTGGCCTTTATGAGGGTTTGGGCGATCTTGAAGAAACATTTTTCGTTGTTATATCCTAGGAAACAAACACCAATATAGGGAAAATTTGTTTTAAGTAAACTGGGTTTAACACATGCCTCATCTAATTTTCTTTTTGTTTGTTTTTTTGTGCGATTTTAGGTGTATTGGATTTCATAATATCTTTTATTTTTCTAAGTTATCTCATAGTATATCTTATCCATATTTCAAAGACCTTGTTATGGTATTGTAGGTCTTTTTATTTCCTTTGCGTATTTTTTGTTAAGAAAATATACATAATGCTTTTATCTCCTCTGTTCTTCTAGAATATTAGAGGGTATCAGAGCGGGTTTTACAACCTTAGCACCACCGATTGTAGTTTTTGAAGGATGGTAGGAGACGATATTCAGAACAAAAACAAATATAAAGAAGGATCCAATGATTTGATCAAATACATCTCACCTACCTACATTTTTCCGACTATCCCAAACAACGACATGTCAATGAAGTTCGCACCTACAACAACTTTGCTGATTAAAGCCAACAGATGAGAAACTTCCTTATCACCAAGAACAAATTAGAGTTCGTTGATGGAATGATCAAGAATCCAGAAAACATCTAAAGACTACATGCCCTGGATGGGCGTCGACACCATGGTAAAAGAATGGTTGACCACCGCTATGGAGAAGAATATATAGAACAACATGAAGAATACACGTATGACATTGGATATGTGGTTGGATATAAATGAACGATTTAGGAAGGAGAGTGCTCTTAGGGTGTGTGTATTGAAATAGAATATCGCCTCCACTCAACAAAATGGCATGTGTGTTTCTACCTATTACACCCAGTTACAGTCAATATAGGATGAAGTCTAGTCCATACATCCCTTTCCTTGATGTTCCTATGACAAGTGTGAGTGTGATGTGGGCAAGAAAATCAATGAATACCAAGAAAAGGAGCGACTTTAGAAATTTCTTATGAGATTGGATGCTGAGTTCATAGTCATTAAAACTTGGGTAAATTACACCATTGGTCCCTCGTGCACATGCCAAAAAGCATGTTTAGTCCCTATTTTCAAAAATTAACTCGGACCGTCCCTTGGTTTGTTTTTTCTTGCATTTTTAGTCCCTATTGAAATGAAATGACGATTTTAGCCTTAATACTTTCATTTTTCATTTTATTTTATTCATTTATCAGTTTTAGATTATAAAAAAATAAAAAAAAAATCAAGGGTAAATTACACCATTCGTCCCTCGTGCATGTGTCAAAAAGCACGTTTAGTCCCTATTTTTAAAAATTAACTCGGATGGTCCCTTGTTTGTTTTAAACTTACACACTTCATCCCTATTGACATGAAATGACTATTTTGCCCTTAATAATTTCTTTTTACATTTTTTATTTCTTTATCAGTTTAAATTTAAAATAATAATAATGAAACAAATATCCTCACCCCTCCCCCTCCCTTCCATTTCCCCGGCTTCTGCAACAAGATCCGAAAGCACCACCACATGTCACTGTCAGCTCCTCCGACACCACCGCCTATCAATATCAACACCTATGCCACCACATCCTATCACCGCAAACACCTTCCCCTTCTTTTTCCCCAGTTTTCTTCTACCTTCGTCTCCCTCTTCTCACCCATTCCTGACAACCATCCAAAACCCCAAATCGGTGAACCAAAATCGGACCCCAAACCACCATCCCCTATCTTCGTTCTCCCCATCTGCCTTAAGAACACTAGAGACCATCACCAATTTCAACCTGTCTGCCTTCTTGGTGAAACCCAATACCATCCTAATGATCATATTGATCCATCAACTGCTCCTATAGAAAGTTATTTCTATGAATCATATCCATCACCATCGAAACAACAATTCAATATTTGAAACCTTAAAATACCAACTAGATTCAATCAACACAAATGAAACCCATAAGCAATCAAAAGCACGAATTCACGACATTTCATTGCAATCAAAGTCTCAACGTATCTTCATCTTCAAATTCGAAACAAGTAACCGATCGAAATTAAGTCCAAGATGAATCCATCGAAATAAAATCAAACCTAACATGACCTGAAACTCAAAATCAAAATCAAAATCGGAATCAGATTCAATTTCTAGATTTGATGACGATGAAGAAGGAGGAAACACAAAATCAAAATTGAAATCAAGTATTTCTCTCTATATTGTGGTACATCTCCATCTCACCTGTTTCCTCTGGTATCCTTTTTCCCTTTCGTCAATTCTGTCTCCCATCTCTCTATACCGTGTTACATCTCCATCTCACTTGGATTCTATCTCGATATCGCATCTAAACACATGTGGGTGTGGGTGTGGGTGTTTTGGGTTACTCTGTTATCTTCGATCAATAACAATAGCGTAAGGGTTTAGAAGTGAATGGGGCAGATGGGTTGGGGAAACTGAGAGTAGGTGTTGACCATGAATGCCGAGAGAGAGAGAGAGAGAGAGAGAGACGTTGAAGGTGGAGCGTAACTGAGAGAGATAAAGATAAGAGAGGGTTGTTTTTTTTAATTTCTTTTCTGTAAGTTATAAATAATAATAAATAATATTATATTAGTTAAAAAAAATAAATATCCAAGGGCATTATCGTCATTTTAAATGTGTCGCGGACTACATTTGCAACAAAAAAGAATATTAGGGACGAAGTGTGCAAGTTTTAAGCAAACGAGGGATGGTCCGAGTTAATTTTTAAAAAGAGGGACTAAACGTGCTTTTTGGCACCTACCCGAGGGACGAATGGTGTAATTTACCCAAAAATCAAATATCCCCACCCCTCCCCTCCCATTCTCTTTCCATTTTCCTTCTACCTTTCCTAGAAATCAACACTACCAAAACCACTGTCTACCACCACCGAATACCCCCGGAAACTGCCCGTCCTCCTCCTTCCTCTGGCAAAACTAACTAGCCAAAAATATTTTGTTTTCCCCTCTTTCATATCACCATTGTTAATCTCAAATACCATCCAGAAACCACAAACAATTACAGTTAATATCCACCACCTCCAATTATCGTCGATCTCCACCATTGATAAACCATACCTCACTGTCAAACATCAAATATTCAACCCAAAACCTACCTTCTAATCTGAAAATCAAACCCCTGATGAATCTCGAAACGATTCAGATCTACATTTAGATCTGAAACTCAAACCCAAATCGGAAATTCGAACATCAAAAACCACGTCCTCACGCTCTCTATATTTAGGTCTGAAACTCAAACCTAGATCTACATTTAGAGTTTCATACGGTGATGTTAGGGTTTCTACACAAATCTATGGGTGTGGGCGGCTCACAACAAGTGATGGTGAAGAAAGCTCCAAGAAGATATGCACATGCGCACCAAACCCTAGCCGCCTCTCATTTTTTCCAATGAGAGGGTTGCAGATCTCCACTCTGGTTTGAGTAAAATATATCTGCACTCCTCCTTAACCTTCTCCTTACCGTTTAGATCGACACTTCTGTTTGGATCCTTCGTCGGAGGAAACGCAGGAAGCAAAACAAGTTCTTGAAAAGCTTGAGAATATTAAACTGGAGATTAGTCAGACTTCTGTTGATGTTGCTGTGGAGGTCACCGAAGCTTTACAAAAAGTGAATGAAAGATTGATTGAGGTGGTGGTTGGTGGTTATTTTCAATGGAAAAGATTTGCTTTGAACCGGGGAGTGGGTGGGGTAAGTTGAGGGGTGGAAGCGGTGCTCTATTTTTCGGCGATGGCATAGATTACCGGTGGTGGTGGTGGGGATTACCGACTGTGGTGGTGGTCAAGTATTCTTCAGAAACATAGAAAAATAATTATAATACTTTTTAATAATTAAAAATAATTGAAATTGATAAAAATAAATGAAAAAGAAAATAAAAGGGGCATTATAGTCCTTTCATGTCTCACAAGGGATAAAACATGCAAAATTAAACTAACGAGGGATGAAGTGTGCAACTTTTAACGACATAAGGGACTGTTCGAGTTAATTTTTGAAAATAGGGACTAAACACACTTTTTGGCATATGTGCGAGGGATGATTGGTGTAATTTACCCTTAAAACTTAAATTCTGGCCATAAAACAAGTCCCATCTCTTGGAACAATATATCACATTATGGCTGAGGATGAAAGACAAAGGGCGATCATGTCTAAAAAGAGATCCTTACCCGAGTCCACTACTTTTAAGGCCTCTCTAAAACATGATGACACTTTTAATCAGATTAAAGAAAGAAATCCCAAAAGAAATGTGAAAGATGGAAGTGGCCATTGCACGTTCTGGAATAAGGATGGTCTTAAATGTGAAGTGTTTTTTCAAGTTGATTGGCTTTCCGGATAGGTGGCCCCAACAGAAGGGAGAATATACCAAAACCAAGGTTGCATGTTTCAAGGCTGACCCAAGCCCTATTCCTAGTTTGACAAATGAAGACTATCAAATTTTCTTGAAACTTTTTTTCTGGATCAGGTAATGACGAAAAAAGTAAACCAGTTGCTAACATGGTGATGGGTTTTAAGCACTACATCAATCCTATGGTGTACATGCAAAACCTAAAGCTTTTGGATCTAGTTTGTCTAATGAACATGTAATAATCATCCAAAGCTCATAAACCCTAGATCTAGCATACATAGAAATCAAAATTTGTATTTAACTAGTTTAGATAGTACCTTTCCATGGTTACAAGAGTTCTTTGATCTTCAAGAAGCTTAGTGTCGTGTCACACCTCTAATGGCTCACAAACACCAAGAGCAAGAGAATGATGTAGAGGAGAGAGGATAAGAGGCACAAAAATGTGCAAGAACCCTTAGGGATTACTTCCACACGAGATGGAGGGGGGAGTATACTATTTCATGAACCGTATTTGGGTCCCTAAACTTGGAGGATTTTGGGAGGTAGTCATTAATGAAGCTCACAAGACGCGATACTCCATCCATCCGGGTTCGGACAAAATGTACTTGGACATTAAACAACATTATTGGTGGCCTAACATAACGGCAGAGATTGCCACCTATGTTAGCAAATGCCTTACTTGTGCCAAAGTAAAGGTGGAATACCAGTAGCCCTCGGGGTTATTACAGCAACTAGTAATTCCTGAGTGAAAATGGGAAAGGATTACTATGGATTTTATGACGAAGTTACCCAAATCATCAGATGGATTAGACACTATATGGGAAATAGTTGACAGACTGATGAAATCCGCTCATTTCCTGCCAATAAAAGAATCCTACAAGATGGAGAGATTGACAAGAATATACATTCGAGAAATTGTGAGACTTCACGGAGTGCCAGTGTCTATCATCTCAGATAGAGATAGTAGATTCACTTCACATTTTTGGCAATCACTTCAGAAAGCACTGGGAACCCATCTCGACATGAGCACTGCTTATCACCCACAAACGGATGGTCAAAGCGAACGAACCATTCAGACGCTTGAAGACATGCTTCGTGCATGTGCGATAGACTTTGGGAAGTCCTGGGATACCCACTTACCCTTAGTCGAATTCTCATACAACAACAGTTACCATTCGAGCATTAAAGTTGCTCCTTTCGAGGCGCTATACGGACGTAAGTGGATCACCGTTGTGTTGGGCTGAGATAGGAGACACTCAGCTAGCGAGGGAACTAGCATCATACAAGACGTTAATGGGACCGGAGATCATCCATGAAACCACAGAAAAGTTAGTTCAAATCAGAGTTCGACTACAAGCATCACGCGACCGACAGAAGAGCTACATTGATAAACGACGAAAGCCCTTGGAGTTTCAGGTCGGGGATCGAGTGCTGTTAAAAGCTTCTCCCTGGAAAAGGGTTCTTCATTTTGGAAAATGGGGAAAATTGAATCCACGATACATTGGACCTTTCGAGATTCTTGCCCGAATTAGCCCAGTGGCGTACAGATTGCAGCTACCCACTAAGCTTAGCAGCGTACACCCCGTGTTCCATGTTTACAACCTAAAGAAGTGTTTATCCGATGAAACTCTCGTCATTCCCCTTGATGAAATTGAAATCAATGAGAATCTCCTGTTCGTTGAGGAACCAGTCGAAATCATGGACAGGGAGGTGAAGCGTACCAAGCAAAGTCGCATTCCGATTGTGAAGGTACGGTGGAACGCGAAATGCAGGCCAGAATTCACATGGGAACGCGAAGATCAAATGAAGCAGAAGTACCCTCATCTATTCTATCATTCTCAAATCAAGCTTTCAAAAGAATTTCAGGACGAAATTCCCTCTAACGGGGGGATGATGTCACAACTAGGAATTTTGATGCCTTGTAAACATTGAACAACGATAAACAAATGTGAACCAACAATGTGAAAGCATGTAGGATGCTTATTCAATAACAACATAATGTCAATCAAACACTTCATACAAGTACTGCAAATGGTCAACAAAGAATTGGAAACTCTAGAAATCCCGGTTTAAGTCCATTCTGGACTAGGATTTCCTTATTGGGCCCAATGGGCCAATAAGCTTCCAATTTGACTATCTTGGGCTTAGAACTCTTAAATGGGCTCTAATTGGACCCACTTCCATATATTTTAAATATTTTGGTCCATATTGGGCATAGAATGAAATAAAATACCTAAATAGACCTTATTGGGCCATAACTAACCTAATTTAGCCCTAATAGGTCATAAAAATCATATTTATATTTATTTGGGCAAAAAAAATCACCTAACTTAACCATAAAATGGGCTTAATCATTCAAAGCTCAAAATTTTTTCTTTTTCCCTCTCCATTTTCGGCCTAAGCCTACAAAGAAAGGAAGAGTTGACTTTGTGGTGCCAACTCATTTTTACCTAATGGACTTCCATGCAAGCTCTCATACTTCCATGCAACAATCCCATCACTCTCTCTCTTCTTCTCCCTTTCTTCCTCTCGGCCGAATCCAAACAAACACACACCCACACTTCACTCAAAAATTCTCTCAAGAAGCTCTCTCCATTTCTCTCGAAATTTTCGAGATCTAAGAGGGTTTCAAGGAGTTTCTTCCACAAAAATCATCATTCAAGGTAAGTTGGTGCTTAAATCTATGATCTAACTCACTTCATTTCATCAAAAATCACCTCTTAATCCATTCAAATTCATGATCTTGCATCTTAGAACCCACTGAGTTCGAGATCCATCCAAGGAACTTGCTAGGACCGAAAATAGCACCAAACTTCTCCTAATCTTCTTCAAAACCGAAACCACAACTCAAGGTGAGCTTCATACCCCTTTCTTTTCGGTTTTTATGAGTTTTATGGGGGAGAATAAAAGAAAATGTGTAGATCTATGTGTATGTGTATGCTATGTGTGATTTGATGCATGTATGTGTGTGATTTCATGTGTTTTGTGATGAATGTGTTACCAAAAAGGGTGTAAACCGGAGATCTATGACATAAGAAAGGAAAAAAACATAACCTAAGCTATTTTACACTAAACAAGTCAAGAATAATAGTTTATAAGGTCATGATGAACATATTCTAACATAAAACCCATTTTTGGGCTTAAATTGTCAAAAATACAAAAATTGGTGTACAAATCGACAAGTCACGGTTTCTTGAAGGTCAAAAGGGTCAAAAAAGTTTCTATAAACATTTTTCTGAACATTAGCAATTTCAAGGGACTTAAAATGTAAATTTTTAGCATAATGGGCTAATTTTGGGCTTTTCGGCCCAATAAGCCTCAAAATCCAAAAAATGATAAATTTTAGGGGCTAAAATGAAACTTTCTGTAAAACAGGGGGTAATTAGCATGACAAAATCATTTTATGGGTCAAAAATGCTTTTCACTATCAAAAGGGACCAAAAATGTAATGTTTTTAGATTTTGGGCCAAAACTGTAAAAGTTGTGAAAAATGGGGTTCTAACCGAGAAACACTATTCTGGAGGGGCTGAAGCTGTCAAAAAAATAAATTTTGGGTTAAAATCGTGTTTTCATCAAATAAATAACACAAAAGTGTCAAGAAAATGTTTTAAGGACTAAAAATGAAATTCTTTTATATAAAAGGACCAAAAGTGTTATTTTTATAAAAGAAGGGTAGTGTAAAGGTCAAATTCCAATTTTAAACAAATTAATTCATTAATACAAAATACAAGATCCACGACGGCTGACGAAACGGAAAACAAATACACTCTCAACAACAAATATCGTTACAAACGAAGTGATTCGGTCTCGAATCAATACAAAAGGACTAGCGTTAAACCAAACCATCTAAATAAATACGCGATAACTACGATGAGCAAACTTACAAACTTTGGGCTTGGAAGTTTCAAATCATGCTTGTTGGGCCTTGCTAGCCCATTAACATGATCTTTGGGCCTTGCTAGTAAGGTCAAGAAATCAAATGTGATTTGGGCCAACGTGCCTTTCGCATTCCCGACAGCCTAAATAACTCACGGAATATAACGAGACTTCGTACTCCCCTTTTCCCTCGTTTGTTAGGCTTACGAGTAATCAAGATAAACAGATTCAGGGCGTTAATCAAAAGTAATCATAGTTGTTGGATTAAGTGAGTAGTGACGGGAGACGCCTCTAACGATCGTTCGAAACCTGTAGTTATAAACTAGACATTTCCAAATGCATGATTATAACGACTCACAAACCCTAATTAATCCAAAGCCACTCGAGAAATCAATAATCAATTGTCGTGATGGTATAACAAATTGGGAATTCACTGTGTTTTATGTAATGGGAAAACATCAGGTTTTCCTGGGAAGTTCAACATTTTCACTTGTGCGATCATTACAGAAGTTCAACAGTTATACATGTTTTGAAAATCAACAAGCATATATTAACGGATCTTCACACTTTTTATAAACGATGATCTTTTCAGAAAATATCGGATTTTTTGGGTTTTACAAACTACACCAAATCATTTTACCACAACATTTCTTATGAACTCACCAACATTTCATATGTTGACATTTTTCAAAATTAACTTGTATTCTCAGGTAACAGGTAAACCGGAGAATAAGTACCAAGTAATGTCAGGGTGTTTTGCTAATGATATCTATCAGACAGTTTATGTTATGAAACTGTAATGTTTAAAACACTGTACTGGATGTAAACAATATCAATTGTATCATTTCAATGCTTGGTGATGATTCATGTATATTCATTGTGATGGTATTCAATTTAAGTCACAAGAGCCCTCGGACGTTTCCGCCATCTGGTTCGGGGGTGTGACATTTTCCCCTATTGTAAGACTCGAGGTTGTATAAAATTTTCTTGCTTATGCAGCTAACAAGAATTTCAACATCTATTAGATGGATGTAAAGTGCACCTTTCTTAGCGGTGTTCTTAAAGAAACTTCTATATAGAACAACAACCTGGATTCATAAATGATAAGTATCCAAATCATTGTTATATTCTTGACAAAGTAATTTATGGGTTAAAACAAGCACTTCATTCTTGGTATGCTATGCTAACCAATTTTTTGAAAATTGCTTATTTTTAGGATGATCAGTTGATCCCACTCTATTTCAAAAGAAAGTAGGGGATCGCCTAATGGTTGTTCAAATTTATGTTGATGCCATAATATTTGGTTCTACTGATCCTTCATTGTCGAATGTTTTTGAGGAGCTTATAAAGAGTCAATTTGAAATGAGCATGATGGGGAAAATCAATTATTTATTGGGATTAAATATTCTTCAAAGCAGGGATCGAATTTATATATATATATATATATATATATATATATATATATATATATGTATATATATATATATATATATATATATATATATAAGAAAGCTACAAACGAAACCTGCTTGAACGTTTTGGAATGATGAATTACTCAAAAGCTAAAGTTCCTATGGCAGTCAACATTGACTTAATTCATTTGTTGGATAAGCCAACTGTTGATCTCAAGACATATAGAAGCATGATCGGTTTGTCATTGTAGTTAACTATAAGTCGACTTGGTATTATGTTTTCTGTGTGTAATTGTGCCAGGTGTCAAATGAATCCCATGGAACCCCATCTAACAGTAGTGAAAAATATTTTTTTATTATCTCCATGGAACTTCGACTCTTGGATTGTGTTATCCATCAAACACAAGATTATTTATTCAAGATTTCTCAGATGTTGACCTTCATGGTTGTCAATTGGATCGAAAAAGCACTATAGGTGGATGTCAATTCTTAGATGGGAAGCTTGTGAGTTGGCCATTGAAAAAGTAGACATGTGTATTGATTTCCATATCTGAGGCTGAATACATTGTTGTTGTGACCTGTACTTCCTAAGTGATCTGGATCCAAAGTCAATTACGTGACTATGCGATTAACATGAAGAAAATTTCACTATATTGTGATTCTAAAAGTACAATTCGCATATGTCATAATCCATTTCAATATTCATAAACTAAGCATATTGCACTTTGATACCATTTCATAAAAGATCATCTTAAATATAAGAATATTAAAGTTCATTTCATTAAAACAACTGACCAACTGGCTGATATCTTTACAATACCACTAGATGGAAAATCATTTTTGAGAATTTTAAATGGGTTGGGAAGGATGGAAGCTTGTTTTGTTCCTAATTCTAACTATTTTTTCTTAAATTTGATTTGCATAGACTAATATTAGTTAATTGACAAAATTTTACTAGAGGTTATTGTTCACGTTCAGTGCTTCTACCCGCTTCGCTTTCGACATTGTCTCTGACTCATTCAATACATGTTGATATCTAGCGAATGGGAAGTGTCTCTCACTAGCTAGGAAGCATATCATGATTGAGAAGTGTCTCTCACTAAGAAGCATATCATGAGTGAGAAGTGTCTCTCACTAGGAAGCGTATGGGAAGTGCATAATTCTGGGAAGCGTTCATTTCTAGGAATCACTCGTTTTTGGGAACATATGTAAATGGGAAGCGTTCCAATTAGGAAGTGAGGAAAAATGGGAAGTGGAGAGAAAAATGGGAAGCATTGGTTCTCTTGACAAATATTCGTTATCATTAATGAATGATCAATACTAGTGATATCCTTTTTCTTATTTACTAGAAAATTCAAAAATTCAAAAAGATTTTCTTTAGTTGTCTTTTATTTATAAATTCAAAATTCTAAAAAAATATTTTTTGAATTTTCTTTATAAATTCAAAAATTCAAAAAGACTTTTTTAGTTTTTGTATTTTCTCTATAGAATTCAAAAATTCAAAAAGATTTTCGTTATGTTTGAATTTTACTTTCAAAAATCAAAAATACAAAAATATATTCCTTATTTTTTTATGAGATTGGGAAGTTCATTGTGACAAAGTGTGGTTCTTATGCATACAAAAAGAAAAGCTCAACGGGGAACTGGTATGATTCGAAACTCTTGTACTAGTTAAGTGCCGCTAGAAGCATGCTGCAATATGTTGTCCAAAAGCCTCAATGACTCATTGTGTATAAAGCCTTAATGAAATTTTTCTTATGAAAATTTCTTTCCAATAGGTTGTATTCACAATAGTCCTAGAGCTACCTTTTCTCTTCTCATTTCGAGTAAAGAGATGACTGCTTGGTCAAAATATTTAGTTAAGGTACAATGATTCTTCGTAACCAATCTTTTTCACCCTAAATTTATAATAGTTGCACAGATAATGACGCATACCCAAGATATCTCTGGTAAAAAAAACAACCAGTATGTAGGTATGTCATAATTCTGTGTTTACAATCCTAAATCATTTTTTCATGATGAGGGTGAGACCCAACAAACCTTAAATCTATAAATTGATAGTGAATATTTATTATTCAAGATTTTAACGAAACCATATGTTTCACTGTACCATTTTCGATGTTCAAAATCTCAATTTCATTTCTTTTGTGTGATCTTGATGAAATATACTAATCCCAAGTCATTTATTCCCAATAGATCTAAATGTTTATTTTTTATGAAATGATATTTTTGTATGAACATTTGTCTTACTCCTTCGTTACTTAAATTTTTTCTAAAGCTTAATTGTTCTTGGCTACACTACTCATACAAGTATTTTCCTACAACGATTTGCACTTATGTCAAGTTGTGAAATTGTATGAAAATGAAGCCACCTATAAAGCTTATTAAAAGAGGCCCTTCGTTACTCCTCAATGAGTACGCGATTGTAATTCACGAGAAACCACACAAGCAATTTGACATATCTCTTGATGACGAATGAAGATGTAACACCCTATTTTGATCTTTCTGTGATTAAGGGATCATGGGCCATAAATCGATTACATGAAGACTTTGGGGCTTCAAGAAAGCAAACTATAGGCCTTACAGAAGGTTGACAAGTTTGGTTGTGAGGTCTAAGCCTTTGAATCGTGAGTATGAACGAAGAGTGAACTGGGGAAAAAAAGGTGTCTGACTGCTTGCAAGGATTATAGTTTTGAGTTCGACTTGTGTAAGCTAAATTTAACAAGATAGGCTTGTAGAGCTTTTCAAGACCTTTCTGTGGGTATGAATAACGCCGAAATTGGAGTTGGATATTTAAGCAACTTAACTTCTGGACACTCTCTCCTTATTCAGCCTCCATCCTCTCTGAAGCTTCATCTTGAAATCCTAGCCCCATGTGTGAAGATTTTGAGCCTCTTAGGTGTTTATGAGTGTTTTTTTGGTACATCTTGAAGAAGAAGAAGTCCGTCATTAAAGCTTGGGGAAACACAAGCTCTTGGATCTTGAACTCATTTGTCATTCCTCAACCTTGAAAGGTATAAAGCTTGAATATTTATCACTCATTTCACTAGATCTAGAATTGGCTCATGTTTTGGCTATGTCTTGGTTCTGTGGCTTGGATCTTGTGAGTAGAAGTTACTCCAGAACCTTTCAGCAACAGTTATGATCATTTTGAAGCTATTAAGTCATAAAAATTAGATCTTTGGGGGTTATAGTGATGGGTTTTGAGCATTCTAACACTCTTATGGTGTACATGCAACCCTAGAAACCTTGGATCTATGTTTGACTAAGATACATGCAAATAATTATTTTTGCCAAGGTTCTTATCCTATCTAGCATGGCATGGGGAACTTGAATCAAATAAATCTAGTAGAATTACTTACCTTGTAGTTGTAGTGGATTGCTTGGAGTTTTAGAGCCTAGCACCAATAGTGTGGATGCCTCAAATGGAAATCACAAATCACCACAAACTTTAGAACCTTGACAGAATAGTCACAACTATCTTGAAATTGGCCCTCTTACTTTACTCACCACAACTAGTGTGATTTCAAGAACAAAAGCCTCCTTTATATAGTGTGGTGGATTAGGGTTACATCCATGTAAGCCCTAATACCCATGTCTTTTCATTTCCATGAGATCCATGGGTTAAAGCTCCATGGAGTATCCATGGACTTTCCATGCAAGCCTAGCCCATTCCAAATAAGGATTAGCCCACATTATATAAATATAGGAGCCCATACTTAATTAGTAATATTTATTATCTCTAAATTAATCCTAGATTAATTATAGATCAATACTAATTAAATAATATGATTTTATATTAATATATTAGAACTTATAATATATTAATAAATCATAACTTATACTATTCTCAAAAGATTATCCATAAATTGTTCGGGTGAAGTGCAACCCAAATGGACCATGCCGGGTCGGGTTAAGTACATACCAAATATAGTTATGGACTTAGACACTATATCCAACATATAGTTCATCCATGCATGAGTTGTTAACCTTTTTCTAAAGTTATGGACCTAGGGCTTGGTATTGACTTCCATTAAGCCATGCAAAATCTTAAAGTTGTCAACTTTAATAGTTAAGCACTTTTTAAGACTTAGATCTAAGTATTGGACGTGCTGTTTTATAGGATTAAGCACTCAAAGTGGAAATTTGGACATCAGCAAGTTACGCTAGGTGTACCATCATGGTAGCCTACGCATAATGGGTTTTTACCTAATTCCCTTTCTTCGATCGTGTAGTATGTCGGACGTATTGGGTTGGTATACAAGGCGTACTCACTAAAAATCCATTTAGACCATTTTTGGTTATGATTAGTGTGAGGAGCATTCGCATTGGCAGATCGTGTGTGTGTGTGTGTGTGTGATTGATTACCATCTGATTGAGGTGAGTCTTTTCACTATGCTTAAGGTCGAAGGCACCAATGCCATCTCACTATATTATGTATGTAGGATGCTAGCTCTCTTTATGACTTTTGCTTGTTTGTATGAGCCTGTGTGGTAGTATATATATGCTAGCCAGCTGGGTTTGTTGTTGCTGTGATCTGTGTTACTATGTGTACTGAGACTTTAGGTAGTCTCTAGGGTTGTTGATAAGCCACCGAGTGTGTTGTTTGCCCACTGAGACTTCAGGTGGTCTCTATGGTTGCTGATGTCACAACTAGAAATTTTGTGTCTTGTAATCACTACACTCAAGTAAAATGTAGAATCAAAAACTTAATAGCATGTATGATACTTACTCTATGACAACAAAATTTCAATCTAATACACCATACAAGTACTACAAATAGCCAACAAGCAATTGGAAACCCTAGAAGTTCTTGTTAGGTCCATTTTGGACTAGGACTTCCTTATTGGACTCAATGGGCCAATAAGCTTCCAATTTGACTATCATGGGATTAGAACCTTTAAATGGGCTTTAATTGGACCCACTTTCATTTATTTCAACATTTTGGGCCATAATGGGCCTAGAATTCAACAAAATACCTTTATTGGACCATAACAAATATAATCAACCAAATTGGACCATGAGGCACCCTAGGAGTCCAATGGGCCGAAAAACAATCAATATGGACCCATGATTTGGATTTAAGCACCAAAGGCCCAAGTCTCCATTTCTCCCCTCTATTTCTCGGCCCAACACAAAAAAAAGAGATTAATTAGAATTAAACCTTGACACATCATTATTGCTCAAAGGGTATCAAGGTTTAATACATCACATACATCTAGGGCATCTCATGTTCCCATGCAACTTCTTTTCCCTCTCTCTCCTCTTATGATCGGCCGAGAGCCAAACCACACACACACACAACATCAAAACTCTTCTAAACTCTCTCAAATATTCTCCTCCTTCCCACTCCAAAATCTCGAAATTTTGCTTGTGAATTAAGAGGATTTCAAGAAAATATCATCACTTCTTGGTAAGTTATACATATCCAAGGATTTTATAACTCTTTTCTCATGATTAGATCCCTTCTCTTAAACATTTGTGTTAATCATACTTTTAGAATCCCCTCAAGTTCGAGATCATCATCAAGGTGTTGCTAGGGCCAAAAATCACCTCACTTTCTTCCATTTCTTCTCCAAAACCGAAACCACACCCAAAGGTGAGCTTCATACCCCCTATTTTTCGGTTTTTATAAGTTTGGGGGGGGGGGGAATACAAGCAAATGTGTAGATCTATGAGTATATGTATGCTTTGTATGATTTCTATGCTTATTTACATGTTTATATGTGATTATGGTGTTGAAACTAGTCAAAAGGTCCTTAAAAATTGAGATTTGCATTAGGATGTATGAAACAAGTGTTAAACATATTATTACACACAAATCATTTCTAGAAAAATAACCAACTTGGTTAACATGAACTCATTGGGCTAAAAATCCCATTTTTGGACTCAAAATGTTAAAAATATAAGGTTAAAGGGCCCAAAATGACAAAATACAAATTATGATGGATGAAATGAGTCAAAACAGTTTCAATAAGGTATTTTTCTGGAAATATTCTCTTTGAAGGATTAAATGTGAAATTTTTAAGCATAATGGGCCAAAAATGAATTTTTCGATCCAATAAAGCCCAATATGCGAGATTTTCAAATTAGAGAAGCTGAAACTGTGATTTTCTGTAAAACAGGGGACTACTAGTGCTCCAAGTCCATTTCAAGGGTTAAAAATGCTTTTCATATTTAAAAAGGACCAAAGATGCAAAGTTTTTCTATTTTGGGCCAAAAGTGTAAAAACTGCGAAAATAAGGGTTTCAGCCGAGAAAAACTTTATTTGATGGACTAAAACTGTTTTTCAAATAACTTTGAGCTGAAAAATAACTTTTCTACAAGTTTTGATACTAAAGTGTCAAGAAAAATGGTTTGAGGACTAAAATAGAAATTTATTTTATACAAAGGGTTAAATGTGTAAATTATCCAAAAGAGAGGGGCTGCAATAAAGACACATCCTAATGTTTTAAATAATAAATCCGTCATGAGGAAATACTAGCATCTCGACTATCGGAAAATTACAATACACCTTCAACACCAAAAATCGTTATCAAACGAATTGATTCGGTCTCGAATCAACAATGAATCCGAAATTACTAACACGACGAAACTTCAATACACACGTGAGAATACACCAGACGTCGATACACCGTCTTTGGGCCCAAAAGTTTCAAATCATGTTTGTTGGGCCTAGCTAGCCGAATGGCGTGATCTTTAGGCCCGAAGGAAACTCGCTTACATGTAGTTGGGTCTTATATGACCTAATTTCGTGTAAAAGGACTTTTACAGGCTTTGTGCTTTTGGACCCCAAGGGCCTTCTGGTGCTGCTAGTAAAGTCGAGAATTCACCAAATGCGAGTCGGGCTAAGGGCCCTTCGCATTCACAATAGTCTCGAACGACTTACAGAAAATATCGGGCCTTCGCACCCTCTTTTCCTCCTCGGTCGTGGGGCTACATGAAGTCCGGGTGTTTGGATTAAGTGAATAGTGCGAGCGACACCTAAGGGATCGTTTGTATGGTTGTAAACTAGTCATTTTCATTAATGTGCGTTTATAACAATTCACAATCCACAATTAATCCAACGTCACCGGGACTCAACGAATACACATGTTGTAACGATGTAACAAGATATAAATTATTTGATGCAAAGTATTAGGAAAACGTCGGTTTTTCCTAGGGTTTTCAATTAATATACCTACGAGTTACATACCGAGTTTTACAAATCGTTCTTTTACATTTATAGAAACAAACAAGCATACTTACGGATCTTCACACTTTTGATACGAAGTTCTTTTCAGAAAATATCGGATTTTCTGGTGATTTTCAAAACAATACAAACCACTATATTTCAAACATTACTTATGAACTCACCAACATTTCATATGTTGACGTTTTTCAAAATGCTTGTATTCTCTGGTAACAGGTAAATCGAAAGGGAAATATGTATTCAGTAACGTCTTGCTGTTGTTTTAATTAGTACCGAACAATTTACTTTTGGTCATGTAATATTATGGATCAATGTACTGAATGTAAACGCTACCAGTTGTAATATTCCAATGCTTGGTATTGAATGATGTTATGTTTCATGTATATTCATTGTGATGGTATTCAATTGAGTCACAATAGCCCTCGGACGTTTCCGCCGTCTGGTTCGGGGGTGTGACAGGTTGGTATCAGAGCTTTGTTTATAGTGAACTAGCATATCGAACCACACATTGATCTGCAACTATAAACCAAAAGAGGGACTAACATAACTTTGAACAAAACAAGTAAAATACAACAATAAAACACCTTTGCTTGTATTAGGAACAAGGAACATAACGCCGAACCAAACGAAATAATGCTAGTATCTCGGTTAATTCAGGACTGTTCTTAGTGGTACCAAGGAGTGGATGTAGCCTGATCAACTACATTCTCTCCAAAGTATAACTAAAACACGTTCTGATGAGATCGGGATAGCTAGGGAACCTAAAATTATTCCCCTTTATCACCAAAAAGAGAACGCTTGCTTAGTCTGTACAATAGTTGTAGCATCCTAGGAATAATGTTAGCATATTTACATACTCGCGCAGACAGCATGGCTGGTTTTCATCACCCTGGAGACCCTTATTTCCCTAATCAGGGGAATAACGGATGGTTAGAGGAAGAGCCCGAAGAGGAATCCGACGGGGAACCGGAGGCTGGAGTCGAGGGCGAGCCTGCCGAACCCGAAGAAGACGAAGAAAACTTCGAAGAGGAACCCGATGACAGTGAAGGGGGTGATTCGGACACAGAGTCCGAAGTCATCAACGCCTCTTACCCGATCAGGGTGCCTGCTTACCGTGTGGGCCCCACTAGTCCTAGCCCTCCCTGGGGTATTGATCTTTGGAGATGGAGCAGACAGCAGGGACATCGACCCCCGTTCGGCATGTCACGCGAGTTCTTTGACCTAAGGGACGGAGGACCGGCCGACCGAGCCCTACCGGTCATGGTGAGACGATTACAGAACACCGGCGATCTTGCTCAGGGCACTGCCGATCAGGTACGCCAACTGTGGACTAGGGTCGAGCGTGCGGAACAGGAGACATGTGACGTCCTTCGGGAGTTTCACATGAGGTAGGTAAGGTGGGAGTCTCGACTCCAGGACGCAGAACGACTGGTGGCTCGTCTTCAGGGAGCATCCACATCCTCGGCACCACCTCCGGACGCAGATCATCGCGGTTAAGGATAGACTTATCTTAGTAGGTCATTAGGAACTATGCTATGTACCCCGACTCTATGTTTAAGTGACTACACTACTCATAGAGCCGTTATGCTGTCGAACTAGTGTCACCCATGTATGCTCTTACGAGCAAAATTTTCATATATCAAATGCGGATAATATTAGTCAAATTTTACGTGCTTTGTTATGATATTACAAATTGCTATGTGTTGAGAATCTATGATTGTGTGTTGGATGGTAGGAGTGTTTAAGTTCGTACATTGCACCTAGTCAGTAGGGTCACAACCTTCCAAAAACCCCAAACACTCAACATCTTTCCGTTTCATGACAGAAAGATGCCACGCCGACCTACTCGCGGAAACCCTGGACCAACCCCACCCGAAGTTGACTCCACTGCATTCCAGGCGGCCGTGTCTGCTGCGGTCACCACAGCTATGGCACTGTTGGATAAGGTGTCTAAGTCCATAACTTATTTGGTATATACTTGACCTGACCCGGCATGGTCCATTTGGGTTGCATCTCATCCAAACTATTTATGGATAATTTTATGAGAGTTATACACATATGCTTATTAATATATTATAAGTTATAATATATTAATATGAAGTTATGTTATTTAATTAGTATTAGTCTTAAATTAATTATGAATTAATTTAGAGATTAAAAGGAAGACTAATTAGATTATGGGCTATTAGTTTTATATGGTGTGGGCTAACACTCATTTGTTAATGAGTTAGACTTATATGGAAGTCCATGGATGATCCATGGAGCTTTTAACCCATGGATCCTTGGAAAGGAAAAGACATGGGTTATTAGGGTTTCATCCTAACCATGCACACTATATAAGCATGCTTATGGAGCATGAAATGGCACCCAAAAAAAGCGGAAACTAGTGAGCTAGTGTGTGTGTGCTTGTGTGTGGCCGAAAATACAAGTTTGTATACTCTCTCAAAGTTTTCCAAGAGTTTGTGGTGTTTTGTGATTCCATTTGAGGCATTCACACTATTGGTGCTTGGCCCTCAAACTCCTTAGGATTTGAACTCATCATCAAAAGGTATGTAATCTCATCTAATTCTTTTATGTTTAAAAGTACCCCATGCCATGTTAGATAGGTTATGAACCTTGGAAAATTATTATTTTGCATGTATTTAGACAAACATAGATCCAAGGTTTATTAGGGTTGCATGCACACTTAGGAAGTGTTAGATTGCTCAAAACCCAACAGTGGTATTAGAGCCTAGGCTTGCTTGTTTAATACTTGATGAAAAATAGTGAAAAAGGTTGAAATTGTTGCTGTCTGGCTGATGGACTCGCCGAGTCCATGGGGGGACTCGCCGAGTTCAAGGCAAAATTCATCCTACTTGGCGAGTAGGTTCGTGCACTCGGCAAGTAGAATGATCAGAATGTAGAATTTCGACTTTTGCTGCTAGAAATGGACCAGAAACATTACCCTAAACTGTTTTGGTGTTTTAAAACTTGTTTTAGTTGGTGTAATGGTTGTTCTAATCCATTTACAATACCATATATCAAAATTTCATGCTTTTTATGTGTTCATATAATTCTTGAAATTTTGATGACCATGTTCATGGTCTTATGAATTTAGAAGATGATAGGAATTATATGCTGAATTGTTTAGGATTAATTCTTGATCATTTATGTGTTTTAATGGAATCCATAATTTGTCCTCAAGTTATGGATATCCAAAGGTCACTTTTATTTAACACACACTTAAAACACATAAGTTACATGAAAATGAAGAGTCTTCATTTTTATGAACCTTTAATTCATAAGTTATGAAATGAAAAGTCTTGGATGGTTACAAAAGATGAAGAGTCTTGTCCTTAAGTTATGGAGGTTCAAGAGTCACTTCATTAATAAATATATAAATAAAGTGTAGCCTTAATTAATTCCATAAGTTATAAAAATTAAGAAAAGTAATTCTTTTATTAGTTTAAAGTCTTCCATAACTTGTCCTAAAGTTATGGAACTTGAAGAGTTTTTGGATTAAAACTACTTTAAACACATAAATCATGGAATTAATTAGTTTTAAATAGTTTCAAAACTTGCCCTCAAGTTTTGGAATTTGGAAAAGTTTCACACACTTTAATAAACTTTAATTCCAACACTTAGAATTTTAAAAGTTAAAATTCAACACTTATACTATTTATAACATTAATGGTTAATTATTTTATATATGTATAAGAACAAGTCGTTTTACCATTAGTAGGCCTCATTCACGAAGCCGGTCTATAAGGTGGGTATAAGGTTGTTGCCTATAAAATAGCGACTTAATGGGTGTCCACTCTCATCCACCGCTTGCTTGATCGGTGGAGGGTTGTTAGTCGAACGGGTAGGACAATGACTTTAAATTCTCATTAAAAGTATAATGATTATTATAAAGTAACTAAATATTTTTTATTTAATTTCCAATCTTAGTTACTTTAGGAAAAATTTGAATTTGCTGCTAGCCTAGGGAATTCACACTTTGTACCTTACCAAGTCGTTGGTGGAGCGTGTGTGGTTAACCGACACACTAACTTGGACTAGTATGGATCATGAAGGGTGACTTAATGTTTGTCATAGATCAATGGAGCGTGTGTGGTTATCCGGCACATTGATTGGGTGATAATATTAAGGGTACCAAGTGAATTGGTATGGTTATTCACACCTTGTCTTGTGATCCTCGGCATCCCAGTCACAAAATTTGAGAGGGCACACTCGAGATTGAAACATGCCATTGAAAAGTTCAATGAATCTCAAAAGATCTTGGAATTTCAAATCTAATTAAAACCTAATAAATTATTTCGTTTTTCATGGTGGAAATTGGTGAATCGTCATTCGCCTACCTTCAAATATTTTATAGCTTGGATTACGACATCCCTCTTCCAAATTATAAAATATTGTGTTAGGTCCTAGCCTTAATATTTCATATTGGGTGTTATATTAAGGACTTTGAATCAACTAACTTAATTTTCTCCCATTATAGATGTCTGGTTCAGACAACTATGATCTTCCCAAATCTCTTGAAGATGGTGTCCCTCAACATCATGCTTCACTTCCTCCACATCCTCCAATTATTCTCCCTCACCCACAAGTTCTTGAAAAGTTTAAAGTCACATAATTCCTATTGGCAAGCATAGTTTATGTGTGCTCACATCTGGGAGATAAAGTCACATATTGACAAGCCGGGAGAGTTGGGTGTCAAAGTCTCGTGAAGGTTGGATGTTCAATCACTTTCTTAGTAACATAGTGAGTCTCTTTGGGACTACTATGAGACAGACTATGACATGACCCTTAATGATGTAATGATGTTATCTATTTGCTTGGTTTTATGGAATTAGCAATGATTTGGAACACCAATAAAGAAAATTTGATTAAAAGAACAACTTCCCAAGTCTTAAATGGACATTGACAATGGTAGCATTGGATATCTAGAAAAGGATTTCTCTTCCCAATGGAAAGGGATCGGCCATAGTCAACTCGGTTGACCAAATGGTAAAGAGAAAGGCTAAGTCTGAGATAGTCTCATGTGCCATTACCAAAGGGTCCATGTGTTTTGTTGCCAAAGGAAGGGGCATTGGTTGCGAAGCTGCCCTATTTACCTGAAAGATCATAAGATTGATCAAGTCAAAAAGTTTGACTCTACTTCGGGTAAAGTCCACTGTCTAACTCTATTAAGTTCCTATTTGGAGATTCTTATTACATAATGTGAATGGGTCACATGCTGATGTTTTAAGAATCAAATAGGAAGCTTAAAGTAAGTATATGTTGATTCTGATTGCGAAGGTGGGTTTCGATCGCATGGTTCGGTAATCAGAATTTTGAGCTGTTGCTTAAGAGTTATAATATATTGCTTATGAATAGATAACAGCAAGGTTTTCATGTGGATTGTAAGGATAAGTTTTTCCGCAAAGTTTTAAAATAAAAGAAAAAAAGGGTTTTAATTTTATTTATTTTAAAAAAATATCCTTACAATGGCATCTGTGGAAAATTGTTGCTTATATGTTTCCAGTAATAGCAATATCGGAAAGTGGATTTGATTCCTTCATTTGTGGTAGTGTCTGAATTTACCGAATGAAGAAAGTTTTTCATCACCCAAGTTTCAATTGGACAGAAACTTAGAATCATACAAGCTGTATTGTATGATGAATGAGAATTTTCATCTTTGAAAATTAAGACTAATTCTTTGATCACATGTATATGTGAGTCAATTGAAGGACTAAGGAATTAGGTACACTGGGTGTGCGCTGGTCAAGGTCCACCACAAAGATTGATTTGTCATGATTTACTAAAGATTAGTAAATATGATTATACTTATAAGGTTAAGTATAATTCTATAACATTGGAAATGTTACAATGTATGACAAAACAAATGAGAAGAATCAAATTAGGCAGAAAGATAAAAGTTTCTCAAATCTGAAAGGATGGGAGAGTACTTTAGTATCATATTTCACGATCATCTTAATGATTATGAAACCATATCACAAATTCATACTCTAAGGATGTCTTAGTGCATTGTTATGGCTAAGAAGAGAGGTCATGAATTGTTGGATTGGTTAAAATCAAGAAGACGAGTCATACTTCGTTCCAAAACAATTCTTAGAGTCATACTCCAAGATTGTAACATTGATTGACATAAAGGAAGATTTATTAACACTAGTCAAATGTAAGAATAAAATGTTTTCTACTCTTATACATTTGAGATTGGTAAGTTGTGATGTCTTGGATGAGACAAAGACCAACTAAGACCAATTGTGTGAAGTGTTAGTCTTGATAAGAATCCGCATTGTCCCTTGAATATTTGTTTTGTCAAGGAATGGTTCTTGACTGGGGAAACTTATATGTCAAGGGGATAGTGGGAGCCTTAAAGATCCTGAAAGAGTTTCAAGATTTAATCAAGAGTAAAACCTGTAATTTATCACTAGCACACGACTTAAGGTTTGCAACCTATCATGTTGACATAATTCTTATTTCTGTACCTACTTCAAATAAGTTGAATTTGCATGTGAGTTATCAGAGTTCAACTTGGAAGCATTGGTGGGCCTTGTGCTACCAAGGTGACAAGAAACTAAGATTGAACAAGTTTAATCCATGTAAGGCTGAATTTGTCACTAACCTTATCTTGTGATTATGGTTTTGACAAATTCACATGGATAGGAACTCATACACTATAAAATCTAAGTGTCATAAGGTTTCTCTCCGATTCATGAAAATGATGGTGAGGAAACGCTTTCACTAAGTAGATTTTACGTAGATATCAATTGTGTTATTTGCATTTTCAAAAGTCGTTAATGGAGCGCGTGTGGTTAACCGGCACACTAACATAGACTTGTGAGAAATGGCAAATGCCTAAGCGATTGAGACTATGATTACGGCATCCCTTTTCATAGTCCTGAAAATTGTTTAGACACACATGTGAGCTATCTAAGAAAGGGTGTATGAATCTAAATTTCAGAAGTCCAGCAAATTTCTAGAAATATGTCAGAGCTAGTGGGAGCATAAGTGTTATGCTGGTAATCATCATGTTAGTGGGAGCATGATTATTACGTTTAGTGTTGCAAGTTAGCAATGTTAATTATAGAAAACAAAGTTTTAATTCGTGAAGTTGCAGGAGTTGAAAAGTTGTTTTGCTATAATTAAGGGAGAGGAAATTATACTTCATTTCAATTCTAAAGCTTAGATTGAGATTTTAATCATCTTTAGTCAAGAATATATATATGAATTTTATGTTGGAATGGTTCAACTTGAAGAAATTCTATATATATTGCGTTTTCAAAATTCGATTATGATTACGGCATCCCTCTTCATAGTTAAATTTTGAAAATATGGCAAATTAAAAAATATTGTAGCAAAAGACTTGTCTAGTATCATGTCTTTATGTCAAACATCATGAATCGTGTCCCATATGCTTCGGATATAGGATCAATTGCATGTGCTATAATATTCATCTTTTCTAAATTTTCCAAATGCTTAAGGCATTGAGAGGGGAAAAGTCTAGAACTGGATATGACTAAAGTGATTAAGCAATTGTCGAGGACAATCTGAGGTTCGCCAAAGATTGGTTGCTCAGGGAAAGTTGAAAGTATGATGTAAGTTGTCGAAAAGGACCATATTGACATATTCTGAAAAGAAGTAACTCTTGTTCGGAAGTGATAGTCAAAATGGGACTATGGAAATGTCTCCATAGGTGGAAGTTATTCAATCTATGTAAGATTAGAAAACCTTAATGCAAAGAAGGATGTTTAAAGCAATGTACTTTGAATATGGGACTTCCTTTCCATAGAAGTTGACCTTCTTTGGAATACTCTGTAATGACTGGTGACAAGGTTTTGGTGACTTTGTGCATAATCATTACAAGAGGAACATTGCATAAAAGTTTAAAATCTAACAGATTTTTTGGTAAATGATAGGAATCGGGGATTCTCACATTTACAATAAGGATTTGGGATTGTGAAATGAGTATCAATGGAATCATGTTCAATTGATCTACATCACAATGTAAGGATCATAGACAAACATAGTGTGCATACTTGGAGTATGGCATAACTATTGTTTAGAAAAACAAAGTGTACATGCTAGGAGCATGGGACGACTGTTGTTTTTATTCAAGTCTTAAGTTGATTGTTTGAAACATTATACAATGAATAATGTAATCAATATGGTGATAAATAAAAGGTGGTTCTATTTATATTCAAAAGGGTTCTGAGACCATATTGGATTCGATTATTATTGTGCTTCACTTTGCATGTTTTGACTTCGAAAATAGCTAGGTTATTCTTTCCGAATGACTAAGTTATTTAAACACTCCATAGTCATTCATATGTTGAAAGTAGGTATGAATCAAGATTGTCATGAATCGAGTTTGTAGATGGCTAAATGGGTTTAGTCATAGCAATGGTTGCTACAACATTCATGAGTGCTCATAAGTTATGAAGTATTGGATTAAACCCACGCTCACTTGTATCACTTCATGGAATTTATCTCGAGTGATCGTGAGACGGTAATATCATATAAATCTTCAAACCTAGAGATATGAGTTGTTACCTATGAGTTGGTTGTACATTGATTGCACGTAAACGCACCAGTAACTTGATGTTATAAAACGTGCCTTTGTGTACAATTCAACAAGTAGTAGAACAAGCATATGAGTCGAAGTTTATCTGTTCCTTCTAGAAATAGAAGCGGTATCTGGGCCCCTCGATGATTTTGTTGTGACCTATGTACCGGCCGGTCAGAACTAAATTGATGTGTTCGATTAAGTTCTTTGTCAAACAAATCAGAAATCGGGAAACAAACTGCTGGACAATAAGTACGACGTTGCTCCATGTATTTGTCCGGCTGATATCATGAGAACAGAGGATTAAATGATCACTTATCTAAAATGGCGCTTCATAGTTCAACAGAGTTTTCGAGAGCTACGATTGCTGGTTGGTTCCTGAAGTAACATACGCAAATATAGTTATTAGACTTATCCAAGTGGGAGTCTGTTGGATAAGGTGTCTAAGTCCATAACTTATTTGGTATATACTTGACCCGACCCGGCATGGTCCATTTGGGTTGCATCTCATCCAAACTATTTATGGATAATTTTATGAGAGTTATACACATATGTTTATTAATATATTATAAGTTATAATATATTAATATGAAGTTATGTTATTTAATTAGTATTAGTCTTAAATTAATTATGAATTAATTTAGAGATTAAAAGGAAGTCTAATTAGATTATGGGCTATTAGTTTTATATGGTGTGGGCTAACACTCATTTGTTAATGGGCTAGACTTATATGGAAGTCCATGGATGATCCATGGAGCTTTTAACCCCTGGATCCTTGGAAAGGAAAAGACATGGTTTATTAGGGTTTCATCCTAACCATGCACACTATATAAGCATGCTTATGGAGCATGAAATGGCACCCAAAAAAAGGGGAA
This sequence comes from Lactuca sativa, assembly GCF_002870075.4. NCBI lineage: Eukaryota > Viridiplantae > Streptophyta > Magnoliopsida > Asterales > Asteraceae > Lactuca > Lactuca sativa. The sequence continues at coordinate 58,199,803 of NC_056624.2, forward strand.
ACTAGTGAACTAGTGTGTGTGTGCTTGTGTGTGGCTGAAAATACAAGTTTGTATACTCTCTCAAAGTTTTTTAAGAGTTTGTGGTGTTTTGTGATTCCATTTGAGGCATTCACACTATTGGTGCTTGGCCCTCAAACTCCTTAGGAATTGAACTCATCATCAAAAGGTATGTAATCTCATCTAATTCTTTTATGTTTAAAAGTACCCCATGCCATGTTAGATAGGTTATGAACCTTGGAAAATTATTATTTTGCATGTATTTAGACAAACATAGATCCAAGGTTTATTAGGGTTGCATGCACACTTAGAAAGTGTTAGATTGCTCAAAACCCAACAGGCGCAACTTCACCAAGGGAATAACGGAGGAGGCAACGGTCAAGGGGCCGGGAGTTCGAACAACGGGATGAATCAAGGACCCACCAAAACATTTACCTACAAGGACTTTACAAACGCCAAACCACGAACTTTTAACAGCACTGGAGGAGTGATCACTCTGAAGTGATGGATCGAGAAGGTGGAATCAGTATTCGAGATATGCGATTGTCCTGAGCAGATGAAAGTGAAGTTCGCGGCCTGCACTTTTGTCGATCAAGCGCTCACCTGGTGGAACGGACATGTGGAAGTCATGACACTCCCTGTAGCCAACTCCATGCCATGGGCGGAGATGAAAGAAACGTTGATGGCTGAATACTGCCCACGAGGTGAGATTCAGAAAATGGAGCAGGAGCTGTGGAACCTCACTATGCAGAATGCGAATATCGATGCCTACATATCGAGATTTAGTGAACTGTATTTGTTGTGCCCGGGTATGATCACCTCGGAAGGAAAGAAGATTGAGCGATTCATCTGGGACTAACATCACCAATCCAAGGAAATGTGATAGCTGCAAACCCCGAAACATTTGACAGTGCAAAAAGATTGGCGAAGAAGCTGTATGACCATAACAACAAGAAGGGTGAGAAGCCAGCGGAGGCTGAAGGAAAGAAGGAAGGTGATGGCAAGAAAGGGAAGAACAGCAAGAGGAAGGGGCGTCAGGGCCCCGAGACCTCTAAAAAGCAGCAGACAGTGGCAGTTAATGCTGTCACCGCACCGGTTCCAGCCACACCACATGCTCCAGCCTCAGTTGCTTCAAATGCTTCCAGACCTTATTCCTGTAATCTTCCCTAGTGTAACAAGTGCGGTTTCCATCACAACGGCGAATGCAAGGAGTTGCAGTACACCAGTTGTAACCGAAGGGGACACACGGCGAAGTACTGCATGACCTACCCTCCCCAGAACCAACAACAGGGAAACAGCAACAACAACAACAATCGCAACAACAACAACAATCGCAACAACAACAACAATCGCAACAACAACAACGTCACCACCGGCGGCAACAATGCAGGACCTAGCCACACCTGCTATGGGTGTGGAAGGACTGGGCATTTCCGCCGAGACTGCCCTAACAACAACAATCCAGGAAACGGAGGAACAGGAAGGATGCTGACCATGGGTCAGGGAGAGGCGATTCAGGACCCCGCTGTTGTTACTGGTACGTTTCCCTTAAACCACACTTATGCATGCATCCTATTTGACACCGGAGCAGAGCGAAGTTTCGTAAGCAATAAGTTTAAACATTTATTAAAACAACAGCCCCAGAAGCTAAATGAAACCTTTACGGTGGAAATGGCCAATGGGAAAACCGAATCCATCGGGGAAATCTACATCGGATGTACCCTAACCCTCAATCAACACGTCTTTCGAATAGACTTAATGCCTGTATCAATTAGGAGTTTTGATGTGATTATTGGCATAGACTGGTTAAGCCCCCATCATGCTGAAATTATGTGTCACGAGAAGGCCGTTCGCCTTCGCCTTCCTAATCATGAAACCCTAGTAATTTACGGAGACAAACCTAGCATGAACCTTCGCCTCGTCTCGTGCATCAAGGCACAAAACCATCTACGAAAGAAAAACTTGGCTTTCCTGGCTCACATAGTGGATAAAATCAAGGAAGAGGTTACGTTCAAGACATTCCCATAGCATGTGAGTTGCCAGACGTGTTTCCTGAAGATCTTCCAGGAGTACCCCCAGAGAGACAAGTGGAGTTCCGAATTGACCTTGTTCCAGGAGCAACTCTTCTCGCTAAATCACCCTATCGGCTAGCTCCTGCCGAAATGCAGGAATTGTCCAGCCAACTCAGTGAACTCTTGGACAAGGGATTCATCTACCCTAGTTACTCGCCATGGGGAGCTCCAGTCCTCTTTGTCAAAAAGAAGGACGGATCTTATAGAATGTGCATCGATTACAGAGAGTTAAATAAACTCACTGTTAAAAATCACTACCCACTCCCACGAATAGACGATCTATTTGACCAGCTCCAAGGAGCTAGTTATTTTTCTAAAATAGATCTACGGTCCGGATACCACCAACTCAAAGTCCGGGAAGAGGATATTCCAAAAACCGCTTTCCGAACTTGCTACGGACATTATGAATTTGTCGTAATGCCCTTTGGTCTAACAAATGCCCCTGCCGCATTTATGGATCTGATGAACCGAATCTGTCGACCATTCCTTGACAACTTTGTCATCGTCTTCATTGACGATATTCTCATCTATTCCCGAAGCGAAGAAGAGCATGGCCAACGTCTCCGACAAATCCTAGAAACTCTACGATCGGAAAAGCTATACGCAAAACTCTCCAAGTGTGAGTTCTGGCTCCGGAGTGTGAACTTCCTAGGTCATGTAGTTAGCCAAGATGGAATTCATGTGGATCCCTCTAAGGTCAAAGCTGTTGAAGGATGGGCAATCCCGACAACACCCATGGAAATCCGTCAATTCTTGGGTCTAGCAGGCTACTATAGGAGATTCATTCAAAACTTCTCTAAGATCGCCAAACCACTTACCTCGCTTACACAAAAGGGCGTACCATTCAAATGGACGGACAAATAAGAAGTCGCATTCCGAACCCTGAAACAAGCTCTCTGTAGTGCCCCGATACTATCACTACCGGAGGGAACAGAATATTTCATGGTCTACTGTGATGCGTCAAATCAGGGCTTAGGTTGCGTTCTCATGCAGCGTGGAAGGGTGATAGCTTACGCATCTCGCCAACTAAAGACACACGAAGTAAATTATACGACCCATGACCTAGAATTGGGAGCCGTGGTCTTTGCCCTAAAAATTTGGAGGCATTACCTTTACGGTACGAAGTGCACCATCTTCACAGACCACAAGAGTCTCCAGCACATCTTGAACCAGAAGGAGTTGAACATGAGGCAACGAAGATGGGTTGAATTACTAAACGATTACGAGTGTGAGATCAAATACCACCCAGGCAAGGCCAACATGGTAGCTGACGCATTAAGTCGGAAGGAGTACTCTAATCGTCGTATGAAGACTCTCTCAATAACCATTCAATCTCACCTAGCCACTCAAATTGCAGTAGCCCAGTCAGAGGCCATGAAGACGGAAATTAGAGCAAGCGAAGCATTGCACGGAATGGAGAAGAACCTAGAAGCAAAGGAGAATGGAGTATACTATTTCATGAACCGTCTTTGGGTCCCTAAACTCGGAGGATTTAGGGAGGTAGTTATGAAGGAAGCCCATAAGACGCGATACTCTATTCATCCCGACTCAGACAAGATGTATTTGGATATTAAACAACACTATTGGTGGCCCAACATGAAGGCAGAAATTGCCACCTATGTTAGTAAGTGCCTTACGTGTGCCAAGGTAAAGGTGGAGTACCAGAAGCCCTCAGGGTTATTACATCAACCGGTAATCCCTGAGTGGAAATGGGAAGGGATTTCTATGGATTTCGTGACCAAGCTACCTAAGACGTCGGATGGACTGGACACCATATGGGTAATAGTCGACCGACTGACGAAATCTGCCCATTTCCTGCCAATAAAGGAATCCTACAAGATGGAAAGATTGACACGTTTATACATTCAAGAAATCGTGAGACTCCACGGAGTACCAGTGTCTATTATCTTGGATAGGGATAGTAGGTTCACTTCATGTTTTTGGCAATCTCTCCAGAAGGCACTGGGAACTTATCTCGACATGAGCACCGCTTATCATCCACAGACGGATGGTCAAAGTGAACGAACCATTCAAACGCTCGAAGACATGCTCCGCGCATGTGTGATAGACTTTGGGAAGTCTTGGGATACCCACTTACCCTTAGTAGAATTCTCATATAACAACAGTTACCATTCAAGCATCAAGGTCGCTCCTTTCGAAGCACTATACGGGCGTAAGTGTAGATCACCATTATGTTGGGCTGAGGTAGGTGATACCCAACTAGAAAAAACGCATACATCAGACAAGGCACTAACGGGACCCGAGATCATTCGTGAAACCACGGAAAAGATTATTCAAATCAGAGCTCGATTACAAGCATCGCGCGACCGACAAAAGAGCTATGCAGATAAACGGCGAAAGCCCTTAGAATTTCAGGTCGGGGATCGAGTACTGTTGAAAGTCTCACCCTGGAAAGGAGTTATTCGTTTCGGAAAACAGGGAAAACTGAACCCACGATACATTGGACCTTTCGAGATCGTCGCCCGAATAGGTCCAGTGGCGTATAAACTGCAGTTACCCGCAGAGCTAAACAGTGTACACCCCGTGTTCCATGTCTCTAATCTGAAGAAGTGCCTATCGGATGAAACACTCGTCATTCCCCTTGACGAGATCGAAATCAACGAGAATCTCCTATTCGTTGAAGAACCGGTTGAAATCATGGACAAGGAGGTGAAGCGTACTAAACAAAGTCGCATCCCGATCGTGAAAGTACGGTGGAACGCAAAGCGTGGGCAGAATTCACGTCGGAACGCGAAGATCAAATGATGCAAAAGTACCCTCACCTATTTTAGCATTCTCAAATCTAGCTTTCAAATAGAATTTCGGGACGAAATTCCCTCTAACGGGGGGATGATGTCACAACTAGAAATTTTGTGTCTTGTAATCACTACACTCAAGTAAAATGTAGAATCAAAAACTTAAGAGCATGTATGATACTTACTCTATGACAACAAAATTTCAATCCAATACACCATACAAGTACTACAAATAGCCAACAAGCAATTGGAAACCCTAGAAGTTCTTGTTAGGTCCATTTTGGACTAGGACTTCCTTATTGGACTCAATGGGCCAATAAGCTTCCAATTTGACTATCATGGGATTAGAACCTTTAAATGGGCTCTAATTGGACCCACTTTCATTTATTTCAACATTTTGGGCCATAATGGGCCTAGAATTAAACAAAATACCTTTATTGGACCATAACAAATATAATCAACCAAATTGGGCCATGAGGCACCCTAGGAGTCCAATGGGCCGAAAAACAATCAATATGGACCCATGATTTGGATTTAAGCACCAAAGGCCCAAGTCTCCATTTCTCCCCTCTATTTCTCGGCCCAACACAAAAAAAAGAGATTAATTAGAATTAAACCTTGACACATCATTATTGCTCAAAGGGTATCAAGGTTTAATACATCACATACATCTAGGGCATCTCATGTTCCCATGCAACTTCTTTTCCCTCTCTCTCTTCTTATGATCGGCCGAGAGCCAAACCACACACACACACACACAACATCAAAACTCTTCCAAACTCTCTCAAATATTCTCCTCCTTCCCACTCCAAAATCTCAAAATTTTGCTTGTGAATTAAGAGGATTTCAAGAAAATATCATCACTTCTTGGTAAGTTATACATATCCAAGGATTTTATAACTCTTTTCTCATGATTAGATCCCTTCTCTTAAACATTTGTGGTAATCATACTTTTAGAATCCCCTCAAGTCCGAGATCATCATCAAGGTGTTGCTAGGGCCGAAAATCACCTCACTTTCTTCCATTTCTTCTCCAAAACTGAAACCACACCCAAAGGTGAGCTTCATACTCCCTATTTTTCGGTTTTTATAAGTTTTGTGGGGGGGGGGGGAATACAATCAAATGTGTAGATCTATGAGTATATGTATGCTTTGTATGATTTCTATGCTTATTTACATGTTTATATGTGATTATGGTGTTGAAACTAGTCAAAAGGTCCTTAAAAATCGAGATTTGCATTAGGATGTATGAAACAAGTGTTAAACATATTATTACACACAAATCATTTCTAGAAAAATAACCAACTTGGTTAACATGAACTCATTGGGCGAAAAATCCCATTTTTGGACTCAAAATGTTAAAAATATAAGGTTAAAGGGCCCAAAATGACAAAATACAAATTATGATGGATGAAATGAGTCAAAACAGTTTCAATAAGGTATTTTCTGGAAATATTCTCTTTGAAGGATTAAATGTGAAATTTTTAAGCATAATGGGCCTAAAATGAATTTTTCGGCCCAATAAAGCCCAATATGCGAGATTTTCAAATTAGAGAAGCTGGAACTTTGATTTTCTGTAAAACAGGGGACTACTAGTGCTCCATGTCCATTTCAAGGGTTAAAAATGCTTTTCATATTTAAAAAGGACCAAAGATGCAAAGTTTTTCTATTCTGGGCCAAAAGTGTAAAAACTGCGAAAATAAGGGTTTCAGCCGAGAAAAACTTTATTTGATGGACTAAAACTGTTTTTCAAATAACTTTGAGCTGAAAAATAACTTTTCTACAAGTTTTGATACTAAAGTGTCAAGAAAAATAGTTTGAGGACTAAAATAGAAATTTATTTTATACAAAGGGTTAAATGTGTAAATTGTCCAAAAGAGAGGGGCTGCAATAAAGACACATCCTAATGTTTTAAATAATAAATCCGCCATGAGGAAATACTAGCATCTCGACTATCGGCAAATTACAATACACCTTCAACACCAAAAATCGTTATCAAACGAATTGATTCGGTCTCGAATAAATAATGAATCCGAAATTACTAACACGACGAAACATCAATACACACGTGGAAAATTCGGGAAGTCAATACACACGTGAGAATACACCAGACGTCGATACACCGTCTTTGGGCCCAAAAGTTTCAAATCATGTTTGTTGGGCCTAGCTAGCCGAATGGCGTGATCTTTAGGCCCGAAGGAAACTCGCTTACATGTAGTTGGGTCTTATATGACCTAATTTCGTGTAAAAGGACTTTTACAGGCTTTGTGCTGTTGGACCCCAAGGGCCTTCTGGTGCTGCTAGTAAAGTCAAGAATTCACCAAATGCGAGTCGGGCTAAGGGCCCTTCGCATTCACGATAGTCTCGAACGACTTACGGAAAATATCGGGGCTTCGCACCCTCTTTTCCTCCTCGATCGTGGGGCTACATGAAGTCCGGGTGTTTGGATTAAGTGAATAGTGCGAGCGACGCCTAAGGGATCGTTTGTATGGTTGTAAACTAGTCATTTTCATTAATGTGCATTTATAACAATTCACAATCCACAATTAATCCAACGTCGCCGGGACTCAATGAATACACCTGTCGTAACGATGTAACAAGATATAAATTATTTGATGCAAAGTATTAGGAAAACGTTGGGTTTTCCTAGGGTTTTCAATTAATATACCTACGAGTTACATACCGAGTTTTACAAATCGTTCTTTTACATTTATAGAAACAAACAAGCATACTTACGGATCTTCACAGTTTTGATACTAAGTTCTTTTCAGAAAATATCAGATTTTCTGGTGATTTTCAAAACAATACAAACCACTATATTTCAAACATTACTTATGAACTCACCAACATTTCATATGTTGACGTTTTTCAAAATACTTGTATTCTCAGGTAACAGGTAAATCGAAAGGGAAATATGTATTCAGTAACGTCTTGTTATTGTTTTAATTAGTACCGAACAATTTACTTTTGGGCATGTAATATTATGGATCAATGTACTGAATGTAAACGCTACCAGTTGTAATATTCCAATGCTTGGTATTGAATGATGTTATGTTTCATGTATATTCATTGTGATGGTATTCAATTGAGTCACAATATCCCTCGGACGTTTCCGCCGTCTGGTTCGGGGGTGTGACAGCTGATAACCCACCACGTGTGCTATTTACCCATTAAAACTCCGGGTAGTCTCCAGGGTTGCTGATAACCCATAGATGTTATATGTGTTGTGTTGTATGTGGTATTTTGGGGGACTCACTAAACTTTTTGCTTATGATATGTCATTTAAATGTTTTCAAGTTTTTCTTACATTAAAGGAGGGGCACGGCTCGATTGCATCGCATTAATGGGAGATTTGTGCACATTATAACTTTTATGAAACTCTGATAAATGTATTGAGGTTAAATGGTCTTATCTAAGATTTTGTAGTTGTAATTTGAAAAAACACTTAAATACTTAATTGAAAAAAGTTGGATCGAAATTTGGCTAATTACAAGATGGTATTAGAGCTTTGATTTGAGTGATTTGGGCATATTCTCAGGTGTTCCTGAACTCAAACTGAGGAATTGGTAACATTTTCTAAAAGAAAATTATTTTCTAAAAGAAAATGATTTTCTAAAAAGGTTTTTAAATAAAAAGGAGGCGGATGCATGCAATCAATCGAGATCAAGTAAGTATTTCCCAATATACCCATACATATTTTATGATTGATGTTTGATATAATTATATGAGGAATTGCATGCTATATTAGGGAAATGATCTTCTTAGTAGTTCACAGTAGGATGCCTGATTAGGAGAGATGCCTTTATGCATGTTGTATGAGTTGGTAGTGATGCATTCTAGTAACTAGGGATATTTAGGAGCTTTTGATATAAGACTGCCTGATTAAGCAATGCTTTTAGTTTTAGATGTTCGAATGTTGTTTGATTTGTGCTTTGTAGGACTCAAATTGATGTAAGTTAATTATTGCATGAATATGTTAAGTTACATTTTGAAAAGGTTAAATAATCTCATAATGATTGATCTGGCCCTATTGCCCATCTGTTGTCTGATTCTAACCATTGTAGGGTAGGGTCTTTTAGTCGAAGGATTATTTAGGTTTGTTGCATGTAATTATATTCGTGAAGTAGTTAGCTGAAATTGATGAGAGTCCTTCAGTAGCTGATGATAAGAATATGTGAGAATCCTAGGAGACCCTAGGAAGTGCTTTAGTGCGAGTGGTGCGCTGTTTAGCAGATTTGCAGGGTATCATTATGTGGAAGTGACTTAGAGGATTCGAGATGATTCTAAGGAAAGTATAGATAGGTGTGTAAGGTATTATTGGGTCTGTACTACTAAAATAACAGGTTTCGTACTCGAATTAAGGAAAGTCCTGAAAACTCTAAGGAGCTGATTGAGGGTAGAAACATGGTTTGGCACCATGAATCCACTGCAGCATTTTGGTATTTACTAGCCTTTCGGTTATGGCTATCCATAATGAGTATGAGTTTGGTGATTGTCTAGTCCTTAGTGACCATGTCAGTTCGGCATTGAATAGTATAGGTCTAGATGAGTATGTGATTTTGAGGTCTTGGGGGCCACGCTTAAGGTAGTGCCAGTTTGAGTCAGAGGAATCAAGGAAGGAGCGATTGGGATGAGCGGCTTGAGGATTGCAGCCTGAGGTTGAGTGATCGGCCGATGGCTTATGATTTTATTTGCTATGAAGAGGATTATAATATTCCAAATTTTTGTGTTGGGGGAAAGAGAGAGCGAGCATATGATTTTAGAAATGGGAGGACGACCCAGTTGGGGAAACTAGATGGTTGCGGTATCTACGACGAGGATAGGAAATACACAAGATGATTCTTGTGGTTTGATCACCTCGAGATATTTCATCTGTGGAAATACAGTCATTTTCGTAGAGACTGTACAAGATGAGGAGCAGGGGTATGCTTCCTTGAATTCAATTAGAGCCTGTTTTGGAAGGTTGTTCCAGGTGATCAGTAGAAGTGAATCAGGAACGACAACTTTCGTTGTCTATGTTGTATCTCAACTATGAGGATGATGCCTCTTGTTTTTATGACTGGGTCTCATGATGGAGTGAAGGTTAGGTTTTCAGAGGCAACGTATGTGGTAGTCCAATTGTTCCTAGATGGAGAACTGGTGCTACAGATGTGTTGGATTAATGTCTAAGTCCATAACTATAATTGGTAAGACTTGACCCGACCCGACATGGTCCATTTGGGTTGCATGGCATCATGCACTTGGATAGACTATAATGAGAGAAATAATACACTTATGGTTATTAATATATTATAAGTTCTAGTATATTAATAATAAGAATAATAAGATTATTTAATTAGTATTGATCAAGAATTAATCTAGGATTAATTAAGTGATCAAAAGATGACTAATTAAATATATGGGTTGATTGTGTAAATCATCCATACTTGTATAGTGGGCTAATGCTCCATGGATAATCAAGTTGGGCTAAAACCCATAGGATGGTCCGTGGATGCTCCATGGTGTATTTGAACCCATGGATCCAAGGAAATGGAAAGTCATGACAATTAGGGTTTACCCTAATTGTAACACTATATAAAGATCTTATTCTTGACAAAATCGGACACTAGTATCATTCTAGAAAGGGCTAGCCGATTTTCATGAAGTGTAGAATTCTCTCAAGTTATTCCAAGTGTATTTGGTGTTGTGTGAACCATTTGAGGTGTCACACTTGGGACACTAGGCACTCAAGCTTCATGAAGACTTCCTACATCAAAGAGGTATGTATTCTATCTTGTTACACTCATTGTTTTGTATGCTAGAATAGGATAATACCTTGGATGTTCATATTTGTATGTATAATAGAGAAAACATAGATCCAAGGTATTTAGGGTTGCATGTACACTTAGGAGTGTTAGAATGCTCATAACCCAACAAAATGGACTATCATAGTTGTTGTTGTGTAGCTGCATGGGATTCTTAATGATTGAGGCGTTTATGATTGGGAAGTTCTGAGGTCTCCTTCTGAGATTTGGAATGTCTTTAACTTAGCTATACTTTTATCTGGGAGATCATCTTTCATTGTGTTATGCATTCCAAGAGTCAGGGATGGTATGTATCTGGCTAAGCCGGTTTGAAGTGTAGTTTTTTTACAGCATTAGTTGGTGATAGTTCGAACCCAAGTGGGGGAAAACTAGGTATGCCACTTGGAAGATCATCGTTCTGTTTGAGTTCACGGTTCCAAAAGAATGGGTTACATGGATTGGAGGTTCAAGGATGTGTCATCTGATGTATAAACTGCTACCTATAGTCTAAGATAATTAGTGGTTGATTTGTCAATCGAACTCAGGGTTGGGTATATATAGTTTTGCATGGGTTTAGTTTAGTGGAAAAACATTGGATTATTATGTTGTTTTCAATGCATTGACGATCTTTGGTTTTTCTCGCTCATTGTCAATAGTTAGGATGCTTCGAAGGTATCGAGTCGCATAAGTTGGAGGTCAGTGTACGTGACACCCTATCGCCAAGTTTTGTTTATCGTATATCATGGCTTCTGGGTAAGTTTGCCCTAAATTCCTGGATTTTAGAGTTATTGTCTATAGTAGACTCAAGTTTGATTAGATAGTAGGTAGAGCAATGAAGTGAGTATCTATGTATTTCAAATTGTGGGTCTTTTAGGTTCCTTGTCATCTGTTGTGATTGTAAAAGGATGTGGAATTGTATCAAGGGAAGTTACTTTGGATACGACAATCTTTGTTGAGAGTAGTAAAGTGTTTCATCTGTTTTGGTGTGTGGGCGCCCAATATCGTTTGAGCATGAGATCTTAGTTCAGTAAGCTCAGTATGGTGGTAGTTAGGTAAGGAGATTTTGGGATGGCTCAGTAATCCAGTGATTATGAGGTTATCGTAATGTAGATTGTTAATTTATAGTTCTCTATTTATCTCATTGTATATAGTATAGGGGTTGTTTTGTGATATGTTAACCAATATATTGATATCTATACATGCAACCCTAATTAAGGGGGTTTCCACACTATCTATAATGGTATCAAAGCATAACCCATGTCTACTTCCAAACGTATCTACACCATACACAAAGTTCTTATCTTTTCTTTTTTGATCAATCATGTGGCTTATCATGCTTTCTTCTATTTCACTGTTGCATCTCATCATAACTCCTGCACTGCACTGGATTTTTTTTGCTATCAACTACCATCACAACAGCCTTGTAGATCATCAAATTTGTCTCACCTGCTACACATCATTCTCCTATTGTTTTTGTCATCTAGAACTTCTTTGTTGTTTACTATCATCACAGGAGTCTACGCCAACTGATCTCTATTGTTGTCGATTTCATCTCAACTAATCACTGTTTCCAATAACCCTTACAAGCTGCTGTCCAGCCGTCCTCACAGCTCATGCCTTCCTTCGGTCAACAACAACCATTTCTCTCCTGCCTTAGACCTCATTAGCAAAAAAAATTTGACTCCGTCATAGCACGTTTACCGTTCCGCAACTCCACCAAAGCATCCCTCTCATCATGCCTTTGACGGTCAAGCTTCTCAACAACAATTTAGAGACATTTCTTCGAGTTTTCAGGTAACCACCTCGCGACAAGAACTACTACATGGATTCAGGAGCAAGCTCTCACATGTCCTTCAAACAAGGTACAATACAATCTCTAACTCCATGTAGCTCAAAATTCATTATGGTTGGTAAAGCTAAACACACTATCCACACCTTAAATAACATCATACGCAACTCTCTTATTCAAGCCTCTCTTCCTCCTTACTTTTGGGTTGAGGCTCTTCTTTCTGCTACTCACATATTCAATCTTCTTCCTACCACAACCCTACACCTTAAAACCCGTCTGAAATTCTTTTTGGTTTTCCCCCTCTTATGATCACCTTCGGGTCTTTGGTTGTCTTTGCTCCCCAAATCTTTCCTAAACCACCCCTCACAAACTCGCTCTTCGTTCATTGACATATGTTTATCTTGGCCCATCCACTGATTATCGGGGATATCATTGTCTTGATTTAATCGCTCAAAAAGTGATTATTTCTCATCATGTCATTTTTGATGAAAATCATTTTCCTTTACCCGAATTCCGTGCTTCACTCCCATCTGAGGATTATAACTCTTTCATTCTAGATGATGACTCTCCTCAGTTACCATTCTCTTTCTCTCCTCCACCCACCATCACTCCCACTCATGCTACCACTATGGTGCATCAAAACTCACCTAAACTTGAGTCACACACTAACTCATCTCCATCAACTTCCTCAAGCTCTTCTCCTTCCCCACCTCCTCCCCCCTCCGCCGATCCAATGGCTACCAGATCTCATACTGGAAACATAAAACCTAGGCAAATATTTAATTTTTTTATGTCCTCTAATATCTCCCTTATTCCTCGCTCCACTGATGAGGTTATGTGTGATCCAAATTAGCATGCTACCATGGATTAAAAAATGTCTACTCTGCACTCTAAACACACATGGGATCTTGTTCCCAAACCCATGCATCCCAATATTGTGGTATGTCATTGGTTTTATCCTCACAAACTTGATAGAAACGGATACATGGAGCATTATAAAGGTTGCCTTGTTGCTTAAGCTTTTTCTTAGCAACCCGGTCTTGATTTTAGTGACACGTTTAGTACTGTTGTCAAGCCAGCCACCATTCGTACTGTTCTTAGCATCTATGTTTCTAAAGACTAGCCTATACATCAACGTGATGTCAAAAATGCCTTCCTTCATGGTGATCTTGTTGAGACTGTCTATCTATGTCAACCTCCCGGCTAGGTCAGCTCTTAGTTCCCTAATCATGTTTTTCGTCTTCACAAAGCCCTCTATGGCCTCAAGTAGGCTCCTCACACCTAGTACTAGTGTTTTTCTCTTTTTCTATCATTCCTTGGGTTACATGGTAGTAAATATGATAGCCTTCTCTTTACGTAGATGATATCATTCTTACATCCTCTTCTCAAACTGTAGTATCCAAGGTCATTAATCTTCTCTCCTCTGAGTGACCTTGGCTCTTTATCATTATTCCTTAGATTTGCTACTACTAGGAGTGCTTCTACCCTATTTGTTTTGTAGTTTGCCTTCACTCGAGAAATTCTCACACGTTCTGATATGGTCACATGTAATCCTTGTAGCACCCCAGCTGACACCAAATCCAAGCTCACCTCTGATGGTGATCCTGTTTTGGACCCTACAGTATATCGCAGTCTTGTAGGTCTTGCAATATCTTACCTTCACTCATTCTGATATTGTTTATGATGTAAATCAAATCTATCTCTTTATTCATGATCTGAGTGTTCCGTATTTTTAGGTTCTCAAGCGTATCTTAAGGTATCTAAAGGGTCCCTTAAATTATGGTCTTCATGTATATCGTTCAGCTGTTGATCGTTTGGTTTCCTATTCTTATGTTGATTGGGCCAATACTCGTCATTCCACTTATGGGTTGTGTGTATATCTTGGCAATAATCTCATTTCTTGGTCCTCCAAATGACAACATGTCGTGTGTCGCTCTAGTTCCAAAGCTGAGTACCGGGGGTAGCCAATGTGGTTGCAGAAACTGCATGGCTTAGAAATCTTCTCCTCGAGCTTTTTTGTCCTCTCTCACATGGCAGTGTTGTCTTTTATGATAATGTTAATGCCATGTACTTAGCCTCCAACCTAGTACAACACCAAAAACCAAACACATGGAAATTGACTTACATTTTGTTAGGGAGCGTGTTGCGATTGGTCATTTGCGTGTTTTACATGTTCCTTCTGCTTATCTGTATGCAAACATTTTTACAAAGGGCTTACCTACTCAGTTGTTTTTGGATTTTATAAATAGTTTGGACATTCAAGATCCTCTTGTTCCAACTATGAGGTTGTATTAAGTTATAGTTCTCAACTTATCTCATTGTATATAGTATAGGGGATCCTTTGAAATATGTTAAGCTATATATTGATATCTATACATGCAACCCTAATTAAGGGGGTTTCCACACTATCTATCATAGATGAATCCAAGTGAGGGATGGTCACTTGGGACCATCGGGGATAGTTCTAAGTACAAGCCATTTTAGAAATTGTACCCATTTCAGGGATTTGGATTGGTATATTTGGAGGGAGCACCAAGGTTCCATGAGGTTAGGAAGAATCCAAGATAGGTCAGGATTGCGAGTATGGAGAAGACTACCGTTTAGTCGATGAGGTCTTGAACAGCTAATCGGGTGGTGCAGATAAGATATTGTTTCATTAAGGGTTAACTAGAAATTCCAATCAACATGGTATCATCCTAAGCCAACTAGAGAGCCGGTTCTGGTTGCGATAGAGTTAAGGGTTAAGCAAGGAATAATGTTTTTTTGAGTGTTGAGCATCGAAGGAAATGATATTGATTCATAGGTAGGTTCAGGTCGAGGGTTCTGTTAGGACCTCTCTTCATGTTCTTATCATAGGAAGGCTTTGGGGTCTAAGGCAGGACCAAGCAACTAATAGATTCCGATAGGACAGAGTTTTAATTCACAGTGTTTTGGTTAGTTTGTAGCTGTAGAAGTGATGTAAGACTACAAAGAAGCCATAACATTCACTAGGTTAGTGTGCGATTGTCGGAGTAATGTAAGACTGTGGAGTAGCTGTAGCATTCACTAGGTTAGTATGTAGTTGTGGAAGTGTTGTAAGACTGCAGAGAAGCCATATCATTCACTAGGTGGGTAGTCGGTTGTAGCAGTGGTGGAAGTCTATGACTTGGCCCGTGGTATTCTCTAGGATTATTTAGATGATAGGGTTGTGATTCGGCCTTAGCATTTGTAATACTTGGGAAAATTGTAGGCTGGGTTGGGGACGAATGTGATGTGAGAACTAGGTTTGGTTTGTAGCCATCACTAGGGTAAAGCGGATTTGGTGATCGTTCGTGTGTGGGTTGGTTGAGTTGTCCTTCATCAAGAGTGAATGGCTGATGGAGTCGTGTTGGCGAATAGACCAGGACTACCTGTACCTGTTTAATTTTTGAGTCAGGGGATGATATTGTCCTCGATGATGATTTTTTCGGTACCGATAAGTGGTCAGGGTGTATATGTTTTCAGGTATCTGTAAACTTGTTCAGGACATATAGTTTTGATAGGTTCGGGTTATGAAGTTAAGTCTTTGTAGGAATGGTTTTGGATTGGTTTTGTCTGTATGGGAGTCATACATCGTTCAAGGTTTTCAGTTTTAGGCATAGCGATTGGATACTCATTCCCTTAGGGAAAAACTTGAGATTCAGTTTTTGTTAGGTCTTGTAATTTATGCTAATTTAAGTTCAACAACAGTAAGCGTGGTTGGTCATCGGAGTGAGGTGACTTCCCCAGTCATTTTCAGAATTCAAGGAGTTTATTTAGGATCGTTTGTTTCAACAAAGGAGATAGTAAGGAACGATTTTGAGGACAAAATGTAATTTAACTGGGGGAGAGTTGTAACACCCTGTTTGGATCATTTTGTGAGTCAGGGCTCATAGGATGTAAATCGATTATGTGAAGACTTTGGGGCTTCAAGAAAGTAAAGTTTAGGCCTTATTTAAAATTTACAAGTTTGGTTGTGAGGTCTAAGCCTTTAAATCATGAGTAGGAACCAAGAGTGAACTGGAGTAAGATAGGTGTCAGACTTCTTCCAAGGATAATACTTGTAGGGGTCGAAATGTTAATAGTGATGAGTCGAAATAGTCTGAGTCTGTAACGATTCAAAATCCAAATGATCTCGAATCTCTTTCTATTTTGCAAGGCATTGTTGTATTCGAAGCTTAGACATTTAGTCCTTGTAATTTTGGTAATTATCCTCTAAATAGGATGGGTACTAGAGTAGAGTAAGTAACTTTTGAGTGTCATTCTTTATCTGGTACTCTGGAACTCCTGTACTCATTTTCAAACTTGAATACGAGCAACCACATTATATTTATATCTTGTGTTCTTAACAGTTTTCGGAATATCATTTGTGTTTGTAATCAATTCTAACACACTTCAATAGTTTTAAGTTCGACTTGTGTTAAGTCAAATTTAACAAGATAGGGTTGTAAAGATTTTCAAGACCTTTCTGTAGGTATAAAGAACGTCGAAATCAGAGTTGGAACGAAGAAGTTATGGACGTTTGAAGTTTAAATGAAAAACATGACATTATCTAGTACGTTGGGCATAACTATTTACGCTAGGCGTAATTACATTGGGTGCAAACCCTAATTTTTTGGGTTTAAACCCTATTCGAGCAACTAAAATTTTGGAAACTCTCTCTATATTTAGCCTCCATCCTTTCCAAAGCCTCATCTCGAAACATTAGCCCCATTTGTGAAGATTTTGAGCCGCTTGAGGGTTTATGAGTGTTTTTGGGTACATCTTGAAGAAAAAGAAGTCCACCATTGAAGCTTGTTGAAGCGTAAGCTCTTGGACCGTGAACTCATTTGTCATTCCTCAACCTCAGAAGGTATAAATCTTGAATCTTTATCACTTATTTCACTAGATCTAGAATTGGCTCATGTTTTGGCTATGTCTTGGTTATGTGGCTTGGATCGTGTGAGTGAAAGTTACTCTAGAACCTTTGAGCATCATTTATGGACATTTTATAGCTATTAAGTCAAAAAAAAGTCGGATCTTGGGGGGTTGTAGTTCACTTATGCATGATTTGTTAACCTTTTTATGAAGTTATGGACCTAAGGCTTGGTGTTGGGCTCCATTAATCCATGCAAAAGCTTAAAGCTGTCAACTTTATCAGTTAAGATCTTATTAGGAGTTAGATTTGAGTATTGGATAAGTTGTATTAAAGGATTAAGCTCTCAAAGTGGAGATTTGAACATCAATGAGTTATGATGGGTGTACCATCTTGGTACATCGCACATAAAGAGTTTCGACCCAATTCCCTTTCTTTGATCGAGCAGTATGTCGGGCGTACTGGGTTGGTATGCGGGGCATACTCACCAGAAAGCCATTTCGGCCATTTATGGGCCTCAGTCATTTTTGCGCCTTGAGTCATTTTGGGTTTGGGCCATGGTTAGATGGGTTAACTAAGGGAAGGGTAAAATGGTTTTGTACCCTTGGCATGATAGAATATAATCTGGACCCTTGTTTATGGATAATTTCCTTAATTGTTAATCAAGGTTATTTTGGTTATGATTAGTATGAGGAGCATTCACATCGGCATCTCGTGTGCGTGTGTGTGATTAATTAACATCAGATTGAGGTGAGTCTTCTCATTGTTCTTATGCGTCAAAGGCAACAATGCCGACTCACTAAATTATGTATGTAGGATACTAGTTGTCTTTGTGACTCTTACATGTTCGTATGAGCCTATGTGGTAGTATATATGTGCTAACCAACTGAGACTTTTTTGTTGTTATTGTGATATGTGTTACTGCGTGTGCTGAGACTTTAGCTAGTCTCGAGGGTTGTTGATAACCCATCGGGCATGTTTTTTTCCCACTAAGATTTCGGGTAGTCTTCAGGGTTGTTGATAACCCACTGGTGTGCTGTTTTCCCACTGAGACTTCAAGCAGTCTCACGGGTTTCAGATAACCCATAACTGTTATATGTGGTATTTTGGGGAACTCACTAAGCTTTGTGCTTACAATTTGTCTTTTAAATTTTTTCAGGTTTTTCTTGCATTAAAGGAGGGACATGACTCGATTGCATCGCATCAACGGGAGATTTGTTCACATGATAACTTTTGACGATACTCTGATAAATGTTTTGAGGTTAAATGGTCCTATCTAAGATTTTGTAGTGATGATTTAAATAAGCACTTAAATTTTTATTTGAAACAAATTGGGTCAGAATTTGGGGCGTTACAGAAGAGTATATTTTCTAGGGATCCATTTGCTTATATATCAATGATTATTTGATATCACTATGTCGAAAATTTTCTTTATTCAATTCTATCTTTTCTTTTGGCACATATAAGCATTGAAATCCTTGAGGTTATGGGTATTACCATCTCAGATCTAGATTTCGCACAGTTTGGCAAATGATTTTACTTACATTCCCATAATTGAATGAGCCCTACCTCCATAACAGCGAATGGTTCTTGGTTCGCAACGAAGTGTTTGACTGTTCAATTTATCTAAGGAGGACAAAGTATCTGATGAATGGAACATTATATGTGACTTCTCGTGGCTCAAGAAAAGTGATCATCACTTTTTACACGTGGCGGTTCAGGGCATTGATGGTTCAATAACTCTTTTTAAATGTGGCATTGATGGTTCAATAACATTTGAATTTGAATTTGACGTCGATTATTTAAGGACAACATGATCATTAAGTTTCCTTTTTCACATTCCCGGCATTCACGTAAAAACCCTAAGTTCACGTTGCAATCAAATCTCAAATTCTCTCTCGTTCGTTCGTCATGTCTATCGGAAACACTGTGGTTGATCAATTCAACACAAATGGCAAAGAAATATGTCAACCAATATTGAAAATTCAGAACAACAATCTTTGGTTCAACCCATTGATCAATGATTATCCAGATGAGTTGAAGATGCTTATTCAAGTGATGTATGATTCAATTCACACTCATGTGTTAACTATGTCTTTTGCTATTCCCATGAAATGTTTCTCTGGCTACTTCAACTACTATGTACAATAGAACCATTGAGATTGTCACATTTCAATTGATAACGAAAAAGAGGAAATGATTGACTAAGAAGCAGTATGCCTAAATTATGAAATTACCATCTAAAGGCCAGTTCGATGAGGTTACAAGTGAACATGTGCTCCACATGTTTAATGAAATGGGGCATCATCCACCTATTTCAATTGTTAGCCATTTCAAAAGTCAGCACTTCTTGGGGTATAGTGTTTTTTCTTTGGTATTACTCTTCTATGTTTAACAGGCAGAAATTTTGGCTTGGATAAGGCTAAACTCAAATTCTACACTATAACTGATCGTTTGTAATATGGCCTTAATGTGGATTATGCCTCATTGCTCTAGGCTGAGTTTGGTTCATCGATTTACCATTCGAAGATGACTTTAGAAGTTTCTAGTGCTCGATTTTGAAGTTTGGTTTTACATGAGGTTTATACTCAAGAAGCTATTCCACTAACTACTGATGATGATGTTGACACATTTTCTCATATGAGTATTCCCTTATCTTCTCATGATGATCCGATTATTTTTCCTATGGTTTGACGAATGCTTAATTTGGTGTCTCCTACCAATAAACTTTTGATTAAATACAAAGCTTCTATGGATCTAACTTATACTGGTGTTCTTCCTAAGAAGGTTACTTTTGAAGGTGCAGAGGGGTCTTCCAAAGAAGTTAAGGGTAAGTTGAAAAACAAGCAAAGTGCGAAACCCAAAGCAGTTTAGGAGGAGGTGTCTCAGGAAACTATGGTTTGAGAAATTAGGAAATAGGGTTCTTAAGAATATAAAAACATTTGTTCCTAAGAAATCTACAAGTTCTCCTTCTGAGAAGCAAAATAAGAAGGTTCCTGAGATGGTTACTGAGGAAGTTCCTATTCAAGAGGGTGAAAATCCTACTCAAGCGGTTGTCTCTATGAAGCATATGAAGGTACAATTAAAGGTGACAACGCGAGGTGTTATGATCAAAGGTGTTTCTACTTCTGATTCTTTAGATACAAAGAAAAGAAAAACGTTGGAAGTTGTACAGAGACCGAAGAAGTTTAAGCCTTCTCCTGTCGAAACACCATTGATAAATGTTACGGTTGAGCCTGGTTATGCTAGCGAAGCCATAAAATATGCATTGCATGGTTTGTTTCATGTTTCACCTAGGAAGGATACCTCTATCAAATCGAATTTCGAGGAGACAAGTAATCCTAATGTCAATACGAACATATCTGATATGGACGTAAACATCAATTCTGGTGACTAAACAATCACATAATTCCTTAAGAAGACCACTGTCACACCACCCGAGGTTTCACATTCCAAGTCCAATATGGAGGAGGACGAAACTTTAAAAAACAGTGCAAACTTATCTAATAAGGACATACATGTTAACATGGGTGACGGGAGTTCGACAATAATCATTGATACTACAACTGTTCCACCACCACCGTCTACTTCACCACCACCAACATCTACCATTCCACCTACATTCGTACAGCTACATCACCAATTTTTCAAAATGTGATGAATGAACTTATTGCATCTTTATTTTCATTTCAATCCACAGAGCCTGAGCAACATGTTAACGAAGCAGAAGATGAAGATGATGTCATGGATGGCTTTGGAGAATTGGAATTTAATCTAGATGAAAATGGTGTTCTTGATAATGCTATCATATATTGTAGAGTCTAGATGTTGTAAAAGTCAAAGTGTTTGTTTTCTTTAGTTTTCACATGTTAATTATTTTACTAAGTCTTCATTTGTGCGAAGCATATAGTTCAGGACTTAGTATATTTTTTGTACACTCAGGTTTCCTATAAATAGGGACTGAGGTTAGAAGTAGAAATATTGAATACACGAGTGATTCATTAATCATTCGCATGTTCTCTCTGCTTAAGTTTGTAATCAGTTTCTTCATCAATATAAGATCTGATTAATATTTACTTCTTGTGTTCTTACTTTTCATTCATATAATCATGATTGCTTTCTAAATCTCGATTACAATTCTCTTCAATTGCAATTCCAGAGATCTTCATCAATTTCGATGTTAATCCCTGAATACTATGATCAGTGGGCTGATAGGATGGAGGATTACTTAAATGGAATTGATGAAGAGATCTGGAATTGTATCAGTGGAAAAGGTCTACTTCATGATAATGTTCAATCAATTGGACAATACGCTTCTTTAGAAGAAGTTGCTGATCAACAGAATCGCATGAAGAAAAATGAGAAAAGGTGTATGAGAGAACTAAGAGGTGCTTTGCTTCCTGTGGTTTACAATTACATTCGTAGTTGTAAAACAGCCAATAACATTTGGATCACACTAAAAGAGAAGTATCAAGGTAGCGAAAAGACGAAGATCAATTCCGTTAAGCAATGTCTTGTTGAACTTAAGGAATTCAGACAAAAGAATGTTGAAACTCTTGAAAACTACTATGATCGTCTGAGTGAGCTTGTTTATCATTGCAGCAGGTATGGAATCACAAGATCTCTTATGGAATTCAATCTAACATTCATCATGGGTCTTCGCAAAGAATGGCGTAGTGTGAGTATGATGATAAAGAACCAACAAAGTTTTGATACAACCAGCTTGAATGATCTCTACAACCAGCTAAAAACACACGAAAGCGAAGTTACAAAAATGTTTGAAGAATCAAAAAAGAGTCTAGGAGGTCCTCTGGCTTTAGTTTCAAAGGTTACTGAAATTGATACTGGTGAAAAGGAAGTATCAGACAATGAAGGTTTCTTAATGAATTCTGATGATGAAGCAGTTGCATTTTATTCAAACAACAGAGTTAAGAAATTTTTCAAAAATCCTTTCAATCCTAAAGGAAAGCCAAATGATGCAAAGAGTGGTTTTATAAAAGATGGAGGTGAGGAAAAGAAGAAATTGGAAAAGGTTGAAGAAAAGCAGAAAGATGCGAAGGCAGAGAAGAAACTAAAAGGTGATTCTGGAATTAATTGTCATTAATGCAATGGTGCAAATCACTTCGTAGCTGATTGTTTGCTGAGAAAGAAAGAGGAGAAGAAAAGCAAAATCAAAGATGAAGCCGACTACTTAGAGGAGCTTGAGGAGGTGTGTGCGAAGGTAAAAGGATTGTCATTAGTTGCGAAAGGAGAGTCTGATGAAGAAGAAAGTAGAACTTATCAGATCTGGTCTTCAGGATCTGATGATGAAGAAATGAGGCATCCAACTCATGGTGCAATGTTCGCAAGTTATGATAGAGTTGCGAAGAGAATGTTTCTAGACGATGCTTTGTGTCCAAGTCCACTGATAAATCTCCAATGACCACCAAGGTACGTGCTATTCTTGAATAATTTAATATTCCTTTATCTGCTTATGATGCTGAAATAACTTCATTTGATGATACGGTTGCTTATTTTGATTCTGTTATTGTGTCTGCTAGTACAGAAGCACAAAATCTAAAATTGAAACTAGTTGAGACAAGAAGACAATTAGAAATAAAATGAAGCAGAGTAGATAAACTTGAATTGCAAATGAAAAATGTAAATTGTGATAGGAACAATCTAGATAAAGATATTAGGTTGTTACTAGCACAACGAAACATTTATTGTAACTCTGCTAAACGGTTATATGCGAAGTTAACAGCTTTACATCATTCATCTGAAATAAGCAAAGAACAACATAGGAAACTTTTACCTATTCTTGAATATGTACGTGAAAAAGTTGATGTTGTTTCTTATGACTGCAAAAACACAATTGCTCAATTTGACAAAATACCTGATGATAGATTCACATATGGTATTGTCAAAATTGATGAATTCTTGAATGCGGATGAGTTGGTTAGTATTGTTAATGAAAGTTTGACAAAGAATGAATAAGTGAAAATCTTAAAGAAAACTGAAACTTCAACTCTTGATTCTCAACACAATTATGCTAATGTTGATGACAATTCAGATAATCTGAGTGAAATCAGTGAGATCGAAGAGGAAGAAGAGGTCGATTGTTCAAAATTTTCTATCATTAATATCACATCTAAGGTCAAAGGTAAAAAATTATAGTTGATTCGATAGTAAAGGATGAAAATGATAAACCCTCTACTTTGCAAACTTGTGACTTTGATAATGTGGAAGTTGAAAGTTGTAAGACTGATGACACTGATGAAGACAAAGAAGAAGTGAATGATTCGCATGAAACACCTCAATGAGTTGTTAATCAAGCGTTTGGTGTTACAAAAGAATTCGACAAAATTTTTAATAACAAAGGTGCACATTATTTGGAAACTAACACTATGGTTTATCCAAATTTTACATGTACAGATAACACAATTTTTCCAAATCAAGTCTTTGTCACAACTGGAAATGTTGAGAAAATTAAACCTGAATTCTACAAAATGGTTGAAAATGACAATCAAAGGTCAACTACTGAAGGTTTCTTTGCAAATCAAAATACAGTAGAAAACAATTTAACTCATAATTCTTATGTTTTTCAAGGTCAAAAATCATCACAAAAATGGGTGGTTAAAAGTGAAAAAGAAAACAAAGTTTTTGAAAGAGATGAAAAACCATAGATGGAAGTGAAATTAAATTCTCATGAATTTTAGTTGATGGTTGGACAGTATTCAAAAGAAAACAATGTTTCAAAAAGAGAAGCAAGAAAAACAATTTTTTGGCAAGTTGTGTCAAATCATAAACCGAAAGTTGAGAAAGCATAAATTTCAAAGACAAAATCATCAAAATTTCAGAGAATAAACAAACAAAAGGATATAAGTTTTCACAAACCAATATATTCTGTTGACAAAATTTCAATGAAAAATAACGATAAATTTGTTCGGAAATTTGACAACGTTAGAAAATTTGAGACTTCGCAAAATTTTGTGAATGATCATAAGTTTCAAAATGTTGGCAAATTAAAGAATAATTCATCAAATTTGAATGTCAAAACTCAAGCAAAACCAAAATTTTCACCCAAACAACCAAATTTTCCAAATTCTTCGATCTCAAAACCGACCAAAGTTTCGTATACAAAAGGAAAATCTGATGTATATACGATCAACAATTGGCTTGAAGGGAAAGGAAAACAATACCAAAATGGGAAGTTTTCAAAGTAACAGATAAAGACTGCATTTGACAAGTTTGTGAATGAGTCTTCTACTGGTAGTTCATCATCTCATGATTCGCAAGTCCCGGTACAAAAGTGGAAACCAGTTATGAAAATTGCGAATGTTGTGAAGGATGAGATGAAAGTCAATGGAAATCCAAAACTATCGAACAACTATATTTCAATATCTAGATCTGATGATGTTGATTTAATTGATAATGTCACAGACAAAGTGAAAACACGGTTTTTAAATTCAAAAAATTTGTTCAATACTACTAATGAAGGACCCAATAAGTCTTGGGTTCCTAAATTCTTTCAATAAATGCAGGTGATATGTGACGAGCAATATGATGCGAAATGGTATATTGATAGTGGTTGCTCTCGTCACATGACTGGAAGAAAGGAAAACTTGCGAGATTATAGAAGCTTGGAAAATGTTGGAGTAGTCAAATTTGGAAACAATCACAAGTGTCAAGTGAAAGGCTACGGAAAAGTCACAAATGGACAATTCACAGTTAACAGGGTTGCTTATGTCGAAGGTCTTCAACATAACTTGATTAGTGTTTCGCAACTTGTTGTGGGTACTGGAAATCAAGTTGTGTTTAATGAAGAAGGAAGTATCATTTCAAGAAAAGAGACAAATGAAGTACTTCTCAAATCCAAAAGATATGGAGAAATGTTTACACTAGACATCAAACCAATTGTGGGCAAACCTGTAGTGTGTCTACTATCAAAGGCCTCTAATGATGTTAGTTGGCTCTGGCATAGAAGATTATCTCATTTGAACTTTCGCAATATTAACAAGCTTGTCACTGAAGATTTGGTTCGAGGATTACCTATACTAAAATTTGACAATGATACTTTGTGTGTAGCTTGCAAACAAGGAAAACAACATAGAAAAGGTCATCCAATTGTGATAGATTCAAAGATCGTGGAACCATTGGAACTTCTTCACATTGACTTATGTGGACCGTCGACTGTTGCTACAATCAATAAAAAGCGGTACATTTTAGTTATTGTTGATGATTTTTCTCGATTTACATAGGTATTTTTTCTCCGGTTAAAATCTGAAGTTGCTTAGATGATGATTGATTTTATCAAAAAGATTGAGATCAGTCTTAAAAAGAGTGTTCGTAGAATTAAAAGTGACAATGGTTCTGAGTTTAAAAATCAAACACTGGATTTATTTCTCACAGCCAAAGGCATTTCGCATAACTTCTCATCACCATATACTCCACAACAAAATGGTGTTGTTGAAAGAAGAAATAGGTCTCTATGCGAAGCAGCAAGGACCATGTTAACATATGCGAACTTACCTCAATATCTTTGGGCTGAAGCTGTGTCGACTGCATGTTTTACTCAGAATCGTTCATTCATTCATCGAAGCTTCAATGTCACTCCATATGAAATACTCAACAATCGAAAACCTAATGTAAAATTTTTCCATGTTTTTGGTTGCAGGTGTTTTATAATGAATCTAAAAGATAATTTGACCACGTTCCAAGCTAAAGCTAATGAAGGCATATTCTTAGGATATTCGCAAAATTCATGTAACATCCGGATTTCCAGGTATATTATTTTATTTAGTTATTTTTGGAGTTTGTGGAGGAACTCGGTGAGTTGGTGCCAGACTCGCCGAGTATGGTCACGGATGTTCATCCGGGTTCGCGTCCGGACTCGGCGAGTCCATTCGTGGACTCGGCGAGTCCATGTTGTTTAATGAAACCCTAATTTTCAGGGTTTGAAGACCTATTTAAAGGGCCTTATGGCCGTCATTTGCAGCCATCCACCCCAGAGAGAGACCCTAAAGAGATCTAGAGAGTTTGTAAGGAAGGAGAGACCAATCTTGATTTTTGGTGGTTGTTTTTGCAAGAAGGAAGTGTTTAAGGCAAGAGGAGGCTGAATGAGGTGAGACTTTTGGTGGTTTTGAGCTCATAGAGACTGTATTGAGGTATTATTCTCGGACCCTCTTCAGTTTGGTGTTGATTCTTAGTGTTAGGGTTCTCCTACCCTTTTTGAAGTTGAGAAAATGGTGTATTTGGTCCCTCCTTGAGTATGTGTTCTGGATCTAGACCCAAAGAGGTCCAGGGACCTTAACCCTTGGAGATTTATGAGTCATTTTGGAAGTCAAGAGCTTGGAATGACATTTTTGGGGCTAAATCACCATTTTGGACCATTTCTACGTTATATGTGTGTCAAGGTCTGAACTTTACGTGATTATCATGCTTGTGGAGGCCAAATCTATGATTGTACGGGACAGATCTGACCTCAGAAGTTGTTTTGAGTTTGTGCAT
Organism: Lactuca sativa; assembly: GCF_002870075.4. Classification (NCBI taxonomy): domain Eukaryota; kingdom Viridiplantae; phylum Streptophyta; class Magnoliopsida; order Asterales; family Asteraceae; genus Lactuca; species Lactuca sativa. Next base: position 58,226,540 of record NC_056624.2, read on the forward strand.
GGCATGAAGTCGCCGAGTCCCAAGAACAGACTCGGCGAGTAGTATGAAGGTTGCCCGTTAATCACTCAGTGAGTCGACTGCCGAGTTGGAGGATGACTCAGTGAGTCAGAAGGGACTAGAGGACTGGAGTTCAAGGCTGTACTCGCCGAGTTGTTCTTGAGACTCGGCGAGTTGAGTCGAGGTGGCCCCGCAATTCATGCCTAATGTGACTCGTCGAGCTTAGGGAGGGACTCGACGTACCAAGCGGGACAAAGAGTTAGGGGTCATGTGCATACTCGCCGAGTCACCGGAGTGCACTCGGCGAGTTGGGTCAAAGTTTGACCGTTGACTTTTGTTGACTTTTAGGGTTTGGTCAACAATGGAGTCCTTGAGTCAAGAGGGGGTAAAATTGTCTTTTACCCTTCTGAGGGTGACAATAGAGGGTCGAGTATAGCCTCGAGTGTTATATTTATGAGGGCATTTACTTTGTGTGAATAGGCGGAGGCTAGGTAATACTTCTACTGAGTCAGAGGTTTACAAGACGTCTGAGGTGAATCTTCTCACTATGCCTTACCCGATGAGGTAATTATATGTGAACGAAGGGTATTATGTGAATGATGTATGTGTGATGTAAGTTATATATGATATGTTATGTGATATGAGCATGATGTGTACCGGAAGGTCAAGATGGTATGGACCGGAAGGTCAACAGAGTCTGGGATGGAAATCCCCTGAGACACTTGGATCGGAAGATCCTATGTCTTGGAAATGCATATGTGCTATATGTGGTATTTTGGGGAACTCACTAAGCATTTATGCTTACAGTGTTATGTGTTATGTGTTTCAGGTACTAGTGATGATCGCGGGAAGGCACCGACATGACTCGTACACATGCACATTGGAGTTTAAACATTTTGATCTTGGGTTTTAGTACTGATACAATGTTTTTATTTATGAATGCAAATTATAGTTCATGGTTTTTCAAAAGTGAAAAATTGTTCAAATTTTTATGGTGTTACAATTCAGTTGCATACACGGTGTTAAACAAGCGAACAAGAAAAGTTGAAGAAACTTTCAACTTAACCTTTGATGATTACTATCTTAAACAAATAGATAGTAAATTTGAAAATAAATCAATTCTTGTTGGTTCAGATACTCAAATTGAAAATTCAGATATCAATGATTTTGATTATGACTTAATTTTCGGAATTCCTGACAGGGCAATTGATGCGGAAGCTCATGCTACTGATAATCAAACATCAGAATCCTCAAAACATACTGATGATTCAACAATTACTACAAAATCAATATCTTGCGAAAGTGTGCCTGAAGTTCGTATGGAGGGGGAGCATACAATCACAAATGTACAGAGAGAGCAAACTTTCAAGGGGGAGAATGAAACTATGAATCATCAAGTTGAGGGGGAGCATTCGCAATTTCAACAGGAACATCATGTTGAGGGGGAGCATCAAGATGAACATCATGTTGAGGGGGAGCATGATGCAATAGAGACAATTAATCTTGATGAAAATGATGAATTTCATGAATTAAATGATAATTTTTTTGTTGCAGGATCTGAAAATGAAGATATGTACGAAGATGCACCATTGGAATTTAATCCTGATTTTCCACCACTTGAGAAATGGACAAGGAATCATCCCAAAGAACATGTGATTGGGAATCCACAAGATGGTGTGTTAACAAGAGCTCAAATTCGTGCGAAAAATAAGGTACTGAATGCGAACCAAGAATTGTGTATGTTTAATGTTTTTATTTCGATAATAGAGCCAAAGACAGTAAAGAATGCTATGGAACACTCAGATTGGGTGGTTGTTATGCAATCTAAACTGGCTGAATTTGAACGAAATAAGGTTTGGAAATTAATTCCTAAACCTTCTGATGTTTCGATTGTCGGATTAAAATGGATTTTTAAAAATAAAACCGACAAAGATGGTAATATTATTCGAAATAAAGCTAGACTAGTTGTTAAAGGCTATTCGCAACAAGAAGCAATAGACTATGAAGAAACATTTTCTCCTATCGCAAGACTCGAAGCAATTCGCATATTTTTAGCTTATGCAGCTCACAAAGACTTTGACGCTTTTCAAATGGATGTTAAGTGTGCATTCTTAAATGGAGAACTAGGAGAAACGGTTTATGTTGAACAACCATCAGGATTTATAAATGAGGAACATCCTGATCATGTCTACATGCTAGACAAAGCAGTTTATGGGTTAAAACAAGCACCAAGAGCCTGGTACACAACACTTACAAATTTTTTGAAACAATCTAAATTTAAACAAGGATTAGTTGACCCCGCATTATTTTGCAACAAAGTTGGAAATCATCTTATGCTTGTTCAAATTTATGTTGATGATATTATTTTCGGCTCAACTAACCCAGCTTTGTCGATTGAATTTGAAAATCTCATGAAGAGTCAATTTGAAATGAGCATGATGAGAAAAATTAATAATTTTCTTGGTTTAAATATAAGACAGAACAGGGATGGAATTTTAATCAACCAAGAAAAATACACTAAGAACCTACTTGAAAAGTTTGGAATGAAAAACAACACGAAGCTGAGAGTACCAATGGCAGTGGGAACAAGACTAACTCCTTCATTAGATACTCCTGCAGTTGATTTAACTCTTTATCGAAGCATGATAGGGTCTTTATTGTACTTAACTGCAAGCAGACCTGATATTATGTTTTCAGTATGTAATTGTGCTAGGTATGAAGCTAATCCCAGAGAACCTCATTTAACTGTAGTGAAAAATATTTTTCGCTATCTTAAGGGGACAATTTCGTTAGGACTTTGGTACCCTTCAAAATCAGGATTCTTCATTCAAGCTTTTTCAGATTCTGATCTAGGAGGATGTACTTTGGATAGAAAAAGTACAATTGGTGGGTGTCAACTATTGGATGGGAAATTGGTGAGTTGGCAGTCGAAGAAGCAAACTTGAGTTGCTATATCAACTGCGAAGCTGAATACATTTTAGCTGCTGCTTGTACTTCGCAAATCATTTGGATTCAAAGTCAACTTCGTGATTATGCTATAAATATGAAAAAGATTCCCTTGTATTGTGATTCTCAAAGTGCAATTCACATTTTTCATAATCCTGTACAACACTCAAAGACAAAACACATTGCTCTTCGATATCATTTTATCAAAGATCATGTGGAAGAGGGGAATATCGAAATACATTTTGTTAAAACCACTGAACAACTTGCTGATATTTTTACTAAACCTCTTGATGAAAAATCATTTGTAAGAATTTTAGTAGGTTTAGGGATGATCGATGCGAATTCAGTGCCAAAATCAATAACTCAAGAATGAAAGGTCCATTTAGCAGCTCTGAGTCAGAATCATTCAGAAGTTACTGTGCGTTAAGAGGCTTCGCATTGCTTCGCATTCGCACATTTGGTAACTAAGGTTCAATTTAATATTGTTCTTTTCTGCTTTGCGAAAAACTTGAAAAATCAAAAATATTTTCATTTGTTTGTCTATTTTTGAAAAGTTCAAAAACAACAAAAAGATTTTCATTTATTTTGTCTTTAATTTTTGAAAAATACAAAATCACAAAAGTATTTTTCTTTTTAACTTTGTTCTTTAAGTTTTGTGTGTTCTTAGTTTTTCTCAAGAGCATAATGCGAAGAGGTCATGCTTATATGTTTCTATGGGAAGGTATCATTTCTTTCAACTTTGTACTAGTTAGGATGTCCCTAGAAGCATGCTGCAGCATGTTGACACAAGCCTCATATGACTCTATGTGTGAGAAACGAAAGCCTTAATGAAATTATCTTATGAAAATTTCTTCCCAATCAGGCTTATATTCACATTAGTCAAAAGAGCTACCTTACTCTTCTCATATGAGTAAAGCGTTTCTGTTTGGTCCACAAACAACAGAGGTACATTCAATCTTATAACCAATCTTTTTCATCACAAAATTTCTTAACTCGATGCACACACCAAGACACATGTCCAAGAGATCACTTGATCAAACCAATCGTGATTTAGACATGTCATCATTCTGTGTTAATGATCTTGTTTCATGAGTCCGTGAATTAAGTGAAACCCAAAAACTTCGCAAGTTAAGGAATTGATGGGGAACTATATTCCAGATTTTTACGAAAACACTTGTTTCAATACCTGATATTTCATATACTCCAAATTATATTCATTCTTATGAGTGATCCTAATCAAATTTTTGAAACTCACGAAGTTTGTTTCCCAACAGGATCCAGCACTTAATTTTTTTTAATATAATTTCTGAGTGAGTATATATCTGAAATTCTAGTCACTTTTCAAAATAATCCAAAGCAATCTTGTTCCTGAACACAATGTTCAAACAAGTAATTTCGGTTACAAATACTCACCTTATGTTTAGGATGATATGTAACGAAATTTGCAAACCACTAAGCCTATAAAAGAAGCCCTTCGATACTTTTCTATAAGTATTCGATTGTATGTCACGGGAAAACGCGAAAGCAATTGATTATCTCTCTTGGTAATTAATGAAGCAACCTTTGCCTGGGGTTTTACTGCTTTATGTCAATAAAATTTTGACATCACAGAATTCCAAATTTTTTTTAACTTGCTTCTTATCTCATTTCTTTGAATCACATGCACTCACGAAATCCTTGAGGTTCTAAGTAATACCAACTTAGGCTGATGATTTCGCAAGTCTGGCAAATGACTTCGTTTAAAATCCCATGAACGAAAGAGCCCAACCTCGATACCGAAGGGTCTTCATTCACACAGCTGTACTCATGAACAGTCTCCAGTAACTGTTGGCCCTAGTTTCAAGGCACTTTATGGGGCATGATCATTACAACGGCTATTGATTGAAAGTTTCAAGGAACACGTAGCCTACTCTATTTTTGGAAACGGTTCATCTTTGAGATTAACATATAAAAGGGATAATCTATTCTGATAATCATTACGCGATTCAAATTTCTCAGACGAACAAAAAGCCTTAATTTTTCTTTCAAGAAATTTCTCAGAATAACAATGGCTGCTACTCAATCCAACGCAGAAGAAGTTATCTCACAGTCTCTTATGAAGATTCAAAGCACAAGCTACCAAGTTGATCCTAATGTCTCATCCTACCCAGAAGAATTGAAGATGTTGATCGTTGCACTGAAAAGGTCACCATTATCAACTGCTATGTTCAATTCTTTTCCTGTTCCTATGACTTGGTTGTCAATGGCGGCATCAACTGCGTCATACAACTATGCAACAGATGTCATAACCTTCAATCTGGTGAATAAAAAGAGGGTTCGTCTTAACAAGAACATGTTTATTGACTTCCTGAACATTCCTCATAACCCACCGTTCTTTAAACCAACCAATTCACAGATTATCTTCATGTTTAATGAGATGGGACATCAACCCACTCTTGAAAAGATAAGTGATTTCAGGAAATCAAGCTTACCATGTATTTGGAATTTCTTATTTGGTATCTTTCTAAGTTGTTTTGACCGGAAGGAGTGTAGGTCTAGACAGGGGACGAATGGAGGTTTATGCCATGGTTATGGGTCTTTACTATGATTTAAGTATCGATTATGGAACTCAGCTTTAGAAGGAGTTCAACAAAAGCCTAGAAAACACAAGTGTTGATAAGGGGATTTCTTGTGCAAGGTACTGGAGTTTGATTTTAGAAAAAGTATATGCAAAAGAAGGCATTCAAGTTCCTGAAGAAGGAGAAGTTGCAGAATTTTCTTTGTATCAGTTTCCCAAAGTTGTTGAAGATGATGAAAATATCTTCACCTGTGTCACAAGAATTCCTGATGCAATGCTTCGCAAAGTGTCCTCTACTCACAAGGAGTTAGTTCGATACATGAAGACTTTTGATCCTAATGTGCGAACTGGAGTGTTACTTGAAATCAGTGTTGAGTCATCAAAGAAGAAGAAGAAGATTCAAAAGGAAGAAAAACACGAATCTTCAAAAGTGTCAAATGCTAAAGAGGTTGAGAAAGATGAGCTTTCTACCAAAACTATGAAGGAGATTATACCGACAAAGTCAGGGGTATTAAAGAAGCTTCGCAAATCATCACAAAAGACGACTACTTCTCCTACTATTGGCAAAACTGAGGTGAGTAGTAAGGGGGTTGTGTTTAGAGACATTTCGGCTCCTATTTCTCCTGGTTCAAAGAGAAGAAGAGCTCAAGAGGTTGCGAAGCATATTACTCAAAAGCTCTACAAGAAAAGGAAGATGATTATTCGTAATGAATCATCAGATGATGAAGTGGTTCCAGAGACTCCACTTGTTTCCCTTTCCAAAATGGTAAATATTTCTCTTCCAATTACTTCGCAAATTTCCACTACCACATCCATTCCACTTGAAGTTGTTACAAACAAATCAGTTCATGAGGAGGAACTTATTTCTGATAAGGTTGTTAACGTATCTAATACGGGGACACCTATCACGAATGTTGAACTTACAGTGCCAATCAACTTATCTACTTCATTACCACCATTTCCTCTTCCAAATACAAATATAACCACATCATCCATCTTTGATCATCCTTTAAAACATCCCTTTACCACATTGTTTCCATCTCAATCACCTAAAACACCACAACCTATATCTTCGCAAGCTCAGTTTGATGAAGAAACCGAAGGAGGAGGTTTTGGACGAATGTTTGAAGCTTTACACTTTGATTCAGAGGAGGAGGAAATACCTGATCATATGCTTATGCTAGGTAAGCAATTTAAAATCCTGAATCGAAAGTTGAATGCAATTATTCAATCACAAGCTGATTCTGGTACAAAGTCATCTATATCGGGTTTGGAGGTTGAATCCATGATCAAAGTTGCAGAGAAACGTATAACTGCCAAAGTTGATGATTCAGATAAGAATAATGAGCTTCGCATTCAAGCTCAAGGAAAATCTTTTGACCGCTTTATAAAAGATTTGCAAGTTGTTACAAAAGAACGACATGTTCTTTTTGTACAAGATGTGAAGACGGTCAGGGAAGATGTTAACTTCAAAATTGAGGAGTTAAAGAAAGAAATTGCAAAGGAGCTTCAAGAGCTCAATTCACAAAATTTGGATGTACAAAAACATGTTGATATTGTTGCTGAAGCACTTACCAAGCTTGCTACTGATTATCAACCGTTTGCTCAAATTATCGAAGCCAAGCATCAAGAAAATAAGGAGCAGTTTTCAAAATTAATTCAGTTGGTGACTAAATTAAAACGTTGTGTTTTGCAGCCTTCTCAACAATCAATTCTTACTCCGTAAATTTTAACGCTTAAAGTCAACACTTTGGAGCAAACTATTCAGAAGGCGTTGGCCCCGATTACTAATTTTACTTCCGTCTTACCAAAGAATGCCCCGCCTGCTTTCACAGGGGTGCAAGGGGGAGAAATAAAAGGAAGTAAAGGAGAGGATGCGAAAACTGTTGGGAAGATACATTCAACTCAGGTTAAAACAACTTTGCCTGTAATCACAAAACCAATTCCTTCAACAATAGTAACAACAAAGCCAATTTCTAAGGGAATTACAATCGGTTCAACAGAAGGAGGGAGTTCAAGTGCGAAACCTCAAACAGTGAATACTGTAAAAGGCAAAGAGGTGGTTATTGAAAAGTCGAAAGAAGAAAAGAAAGCTGAGGTTGAAGCTGAAATGGAAAAACAAAGACAAATTCAGAGCATACTAAGGCAAAGAGCAAGTGACCCACCAACTTTGAACAAGGGTGATCCTGCGAAGTTGTATTCTTTTGAAACCATTGAATCCAAAGTTTTGGGGAATCACTTGTATGTGTTTGACAAAAAGCCTAGAAGAAGTTATGATGTTGCAAATTCAGACAGATGTCAACATGATTTTACAATAAACGAAATGATGTTTATTATGACGCAGTACAAGATTAGTGAAAATTTTGAAAATGCTGATGAATACACCTACTTGAAGATCAGATTTCATGTTGTACTTGCGAAGGATCAAGAGGAAGCTTGGTCTTTAATGAAAATCAAGAAAGTTCTAACAATCAAGAAGGATGTAATGTTTGAGAACATGCTTCAAAACTTTCGATATTTCGTGGTTCGTGCAGATAACAAGGCATTTGATTTTACCATTGCTAATTTTCCCTTGATGAATCTAAATGATCTCATTCAAGTGGCATTTATCCTTAAAGATGTTGGATTAGTGTCTAAGTCCATAACTATTTTGGTATGTACTTGACCCGATTATGAGCATGGTCCTTTTGGGTTGCCTTCACCATAGCAATATGTAGGATGATTTAAGGAGAGAAAGGTTTAAATATGATTTATTAATATATTATAAGAATAATATATTAAAGGAGAAATCATATTGTTTACTTAGTATTAGTCAAGAATTAATTGATAATTTTGTGGCTAAAAGAGATTAATTAAATTTAGGGGACTGGACTGCAATTATTGGATAATTGAGTTATTGGGCTAAGGAATGCTAAAGGAATAATGGGTGAACGAAATTATGATGGAAGCCCATCATATTTTCGCCCATGACCTTATCCAGAAGGTTCGATGGGCTGCTTAGAGTTTAAGTTGGCCATTAGGGTTTTGACTGAAACCCTAGCAGCCCACACAAGTATATAAAGGACCCCTTAGGCCCCAAAAGGGTGTGGAACTAATTCTCTAGGGTTTCTAGTCGTTTTTGGGCAGCCTCCTTTCTTCTTCTCTTCATCCAAGTTGCGTAAGGTGTTTGTGACTCCATTAGAGGTGCAGCACTTGAGGCACTAATGTAACGACCAAAAAAAATACAACCAATTTTAAATTTTTCAAAAACATCTCGATTCCATTAAATCTTTACAAAAAGGTTTTCATTACAAAACATTTCACGAGTTCCCAGAATCACAACACTACGAAATCATGAGGAGCGGTACGATCACGCCTTCGCCTTGCCACAGTCTCCTAAATAACCTGAAAAACATGAAACCACAACTGTAAGCCTGAAAGCTTAGTGAGATATCCCCAAAATACCAACCACAAATACCATACACGCATAACATGCCACAACATATCAGATCATAGAACAGCCATGCACTTCGGGTCTACTGTGTGACTGGTCCGCCGCACCGGCCTACAGTCCACCTGGTCCACCCTCTGAGTCTATCCACATACATCGAGTCTGCAGTGTGATTGGTCCGCCCGCTCCCGGGCCTTCAATCCACCTGGTCCACTCTCTGAGTCTACAGTATGACTGGTCTGCCCGCACCGGGCCTTCAGTCTATCTGGTCCACTCTCCGAGCCTTCGGCACGTCTGGTCCGCCCTTTCGGGGCCTACAGCCTATCCGGACCGCTCGCTGGGCCTTCGGGACAACCGGTCCGCCCTGGGTATCTTGGCCTACAGCACACAGCAGGACCCGCCTCAACCTAACTCCAGTCCAAACTACCATGTGCACATATACGTACAATCATATAGCAATTCACAGTCAACAAGCAGATCAAACAGATCACATATCATACCACCATCCTATCCAGGATACCGACCTAACACGTCACTAACACAGCATCTCCCTATCTCTCAGGATACCGATCTCAATCAGGTTTGTAACATATACCATCCTAACTCACAGGATGCAAACATATCAAAGCAGTAACATAACAAAAACTACCTGGATCTCAATCCGATAAGGGCCGGCCTTGGTGCCTTAGACCCTGTTGATATAGTGAGGATAACTCACCTCGAAACTGCCGACTGAACAGATAACCCAAGCTGCTCCGATCACTGATACGATCTCCACCACTGGACAACCACCAATGCACTGAACTCAAAACAATAATCAAAAATTACCAAAATGCCCCTGGAAACCACTGGTCAACCCTTGGTCAAAGACAAGGTCAAAGTCAACCCCTGACTGACTCTACTCGCCGAGTCAACCCGATGACTCGCCGAGTCCCCATAATCAGATCTTCCCATAATTCGCGACCTAACTCGACGAGTCACCCCGAGACTTGTCGAGTTCAACAACTCTGAGTCCACTCGCCCATAACTCATCGAGTCATCCCTTGACTCGCCGATTCTCGACTCGTCCAGAAAATATTGGGACTCTTCGAAAAGACTCACCGAGTCTAAGGCTATCTTCAACCTACTCGTCGAGTTGTTCATACAACTCGCCGAGTTCCATACCATCTTCATCCAACTCGCCGAGTTGTTCTTCCAACTTGTCGAGTTCCAGTTCATCTTCAAGCAACTCGTCGAGTACACCCATGTGACTCGCCGAGTACCACCGGTCTGAATCCATTCAGAAGCATTCCAGGCCATGCAATTGCTCCAAAACATAGATCTAGCCTCCTACAACTCATCCATCACGTAAAGTGGCAAACTTTACGTGAATCCAAAGAGATCTATGCATTTTGCACATTAGGGCTAAGGTTTGGGACATGATAGCTTCATCCAACACTCAACACAGGGACTTTCATGCATTCCAACTCTTCTCCTTTCTAGATCTGAGGTAGCAACCTCAGATCTAACCTCTAAACTCCAACACATCCAAATATATAATCTCTAATACCCCCAAAATGATGCATCAAGGAAAATAGCAGCTCAAAGACGAGATATTACCTCAAAAGAACGCCCCAACTGCAATGAAACTTGAATCCAAGCAAAGCCCCTTGCTCCAAGCCTCTCCTTCTCTAAGATCTCTTCAATAACCACCCCTCCAAGCTCTAATTTGCTCAACAATGGTGCCTCTCCATGATTTTAGGGTTTCTGGGACTCAAGGGGTGATAAAGAGGCTGGGAGGAAAACATAATGTTCTTTATATAGGGCTCAACCCCAAGAATTAGGGTTTTCTCCACTCAGCGCCTACTCGTCGAGTCCACCTCATTGACTCGCCGAGTCGGCTACTTAACACGCGACCAAATCGCAACTCTACTCGCCGAGTCCATCCATGGACTCGCCGAGTCACTCTTTCCCAATTTACTCTTTTAGCCCTTCAACTCCACTCTTGATATTTCTGGATGTTACAATTCTCCCCCACTTAAATTAGGCTTCGTCCTCGAAGCCTACAACAATTCAATCCCAAAGATACTCCGACAACGCGCCACCTGACCTGAACCGGGCCAAGTCCCTCAAGGCATACCCATCGAAACTCAAACACACTTTCTCTTTCCCTACGGTGTCATGATCACCGTCTCGAGCCGGGCACCGGCTGTACCCTCTGATAATCACACTCAACAATCGAGAATTACCCATGAAGCATCACTGCCCCAAATCCCAACAATCACTTGACCCATAAGGGCTAGAAAGCCATGAACCATCGGATCCCCGATCCGAATCCCACTCTATCCATTCCGTGATGACGGAAAGACCCATTCTCAATCTCGGAGCAACTCCCACGAGTTCTCCTCTTGCAATCAAATACACATGCTGAACTTTCTCCAGCACCCTCAGGTTGGGAAAACCTGATACACTGATGATATCCTCCAACATCCCCCAGGATGAACCACTAATACATATCCAACACCCTGATCAGAATCACAATGAGAGCCCAAGACTCTCTCCCTGCGTCCCTTCCGAGTCTCTTGGCTCTACATCTGCGGAATTCCTCCGCAACCTCAGCAGACATCCCAAACCGGATGAGCTTCTATTCCACTGCCGCAAACATGCTGCTTAAAAACCATACTCGAATTACTCTAATCATAACTCTGCTCTGCCGCTTTCACTTCCATGAACTTGCACTCCCTCTCGGAGTTACACACCTCCCTCACTTCCTTTTCCAAAGAATCCACTTGGCCATATTGCCACTCCAACAAGTGTCACGGTGCTTGCCCAACGCTATACCACCCTTTTTAGCGTATCCGCTATCCATCCAACACACATACTCTGACTCTCATCGTAGGGACTCTCAAGCCCCTGCACTATCTCCACTAATCAAGATCACTACCTGGGGCCAGACCTTCTAATGCAATCACACTGCAACAAACACAATCCATATCCTCAAACTGATCCAACAATACTTGTAGAGTCTTCAGCATGACTGGACCGCCTCACCAAGCCTTCAGCCCATCTGGACCACTCTCAGAACCTTCAAGCAATCTGGACCGCTCGCAGTGCCTTCAGTTTGGCTGGACCGCTCTCCGAGCCTTCGGCCTGACTGGTACGCCTACCGGCCTTCAGTCTATCCAGACCGCTCAACTAGCATACAACATTCTGGGCTATTCCCCCCCCCCCTGGAAAACCTCCCATGCATAGCGTTCTAGCCCTCTAGGGGTTCCGAACTCTAACTCCATCATACAAACTCGATCCCGGCCTGCTCCCATGCCCTCCACAATCAAACGCCCTAGGTCTGTATCCTGCCCCGCATGCCCGACAGTCATTCCTATCAGCCTATACTCTGGGCTGACAGAACACTTGCTGAATCCCAGCAGCTAAGCACCCTCAAATACTTATTGATCTCCCGGAGAATTCTCTAATTCTCTCCCACTTGTAGCACTGATTAACAACCATCGGTCGCCATCACCGACCTCTCAGAACAACTCTGCACAAAGAAAACACTTACACGTGGACTGCTTCCCACAAGCATAAACAACCTCAACGAGATCTCACATCAACACCGATCAACCTGCTCGAAAGAAACTCAATCTGCATCTAACCACTCCTCAGAAAGCAAATGCTACCTGGCCTGCAACCCAATGCCGGGTTTCCACTAATAACCCTCATGAATGATAACCAACGGAATTCCCAAAACAATAACCCATAACCAAAACCACAACCCGCAAAATGACGAATACCACAACGAAAACCAAACAAAATACCAGCTCATAAACATTTCACCACAATAATCACAAGATAACAAGATATCAAGAAAGAAACATACCCGCAGCTGCATCCGGCACTGCTCTGACCTCCTCTGCTGCAAGCTGATAAGCACGACCCTGAGCCCTTGGGGGCTCCGCTCCACCCTGACCTCCACCTGTGATCCTCAAAGTGGCCGGTGCTGGAGCCTGCACTGGTCCTGCAGCAAGCTGTGGACAGTTGACCCTCAAATGCCCAACCTGATGACAATGATAGCTAATCCTCAAATCCCGAACTGGCGCAGAATGCCGACAATCCCTCGCATAGTGCCCCTCCTTACCGCACTTGCGGCATGCACCACCGGACCTAAAAACCCCGGTGTGTCCCTTTCCACACTTCCCACAAGTGTGGTTGCTCAGACCCCCCACTCTAACATCAACGGTCTTGGACCGTTTCGGCACCGGCTACGACTGCACCGGAGCCTGCCTCAGCTCACGCAACTGCAACTCAATCTCCAACTCACGCCGCCTAGCGGCCTCCTGCAACTCCAACAATGTCCCGCACCTTTGCGCAGACACAAACTGCCTGATGTCCCTCTTGAGCATGCTCAGATATCGAGACATCTAAGCCTGCTCTGAAGCGAACTCTGGGCAAAACATCGCCCTCTTAGTGAACATTCTGGTGATCTCAGTCACCGACTCCAAATCCTGCTTCAGCTCAAGGAACTCCTTAGCCAATCTCTCCCTCTCAACCTGCGGAACATAACGAGTGATGAACATCTCTCGGAACTGATCCCATGATACCGCAACCCTCTGCTCATCTGAATATGACCCTGTGGTCAATCTCCACCAATCTTTCGCCCCGAGCCTCAACAGGTTCAGAGCACACCTCACCCTCTGATCAGCAGGGCATAAACACGTGAAGAAACACCCCTCCACGTCTGATAACCACCTCATAGCAAAAATCGGGTCCTGAACTCCATCGAAGGTGGGAGGCTTCGTATTAGCGAAGTCCCGATACTGAAAACCCCGACCAGCTCCTCCCCCTGCCGCCGCGGCAGCCGTCTCAGTGAGAGCTGCATAGCGCTCATCAAAATACTCAACCATGGTGGTCTTAATCGACCCAAACAGCACCGGCAACTCAACCCGGAACAACTCAGCAATCTCCTCACGCAGGATCTCACGAATCCTCACATCCAACTCGCTCGTGCTCATCTGACTGATAACCTCGGGCGGCACCGATCCGCCCGGAACTCTCTCTCCAGCTCCCGATCCTGATCCGGATCCACTCTCATCATGCCTCGGAATCTCCATACTGAAAAACACCACACATAAATCTCAGACTCTTCCCACAACCTAGGATCCAACTCTCTCAACCCAACCCTAGAGATCATGGTTTCCCTGATACGCGTATGGGTCCTGTGCTTTCAGTAGTACGGGCCCATACTACCTTCCACACCTACCCATATTTGTATGAAGTACTACCACAACGCCCTAGAGAAATATGCATAACAACGCTCAACCCTCACCACTAGAGGAACACTGAAAATATCCCATAAGGAACCCTAGGCTACAGGCATCACAAATCAGGCAACATTATCATAAAATCCTGAAGATCCCTAGTCTATCACTAGCATGCTGTTCTATCAAAGCGCAAAACAAATAAGCATGCATGGTATTTTGGGGTTACTTACTGGCTCCGGCTGATCGTACCTCCGCATCCTCCCTTACTCATTTTGAAAACCATTTTAAATACTCTTTTGAAAACTCTCCTCGATTTGAGACTGGAGTCACACGAATGTTCCTCCAATTCACTCAAACCAAGGCTCTGATACCAACTTGTAACGACCAAAAAAAATACAACCAATTTTAAATTTTTCAAAAACATCTCGATTCCGTTAAATCTTTACAAAAAGGTTTTCATTACAAAACATTTCACGAGTTCCCAGAATCACAATACTACGAAATCATGAGGAGCAGTACGATCACGCCTTCGCCTTGCCACAGTCTCCTGAATAATCTGAAAAACATGAAACCACAACTGTAAGCCCGAGAGCTTAGTGAGATATCCCCAAAATACCAACCACAAATACCATACACGCATAACATGCCACAACATATCAGATCATAGAACAGTCATGCACTTCGGGTCTACTGTGTGACTGGTCCGCCGCACCGGCCTACAGTCCACCTGGTCCACCCTCTAAGTCTATCCACATACATCGAGTCTGCAGTGTGATTGGTCCGCCCGCTCCCGGGCCTTCAATCCACCTGGTCCACTCTCTGAGTCTACAGTATGACTGGTCCGCCCGCACCGGGCCTTCAGTCTATCTGGTCCACTCTCCGAGCCTTCGGCACGTCTGGTCCGCCCTTTCGGGGCCTACAGCCTATCCGGACCGCTCGCTGGGCCTTCGGGACAACCGGTCCGCCCTGGGTATCTTGGCCTACAGCACACAGCAGGACCCGCCTCAACCCAACTCCAGTCCAAACTACCATGTGCACATATACGTACAATCATATAGCAATTCACAGTCAACAAGCAGATCAAACAGATCACATATCATACCACCATCCTATCCAGGATACCGACCTAACAGGTCACTAACACAGCATCTCCCTATCTCTCAGGATACCGATCTCAATCAGGTCTGTAACATATACCATCCTAACTCACAGGATGCAAACATATCAAAGCAGTAACATAACAACAACTACCTGGATCTCAATCCGATAAGGGCCGGCCTTGGTGCCTTAGACCCTGTTGATATTGTGAGGATAACTCACCTCGAAACTGCCGACAGAACAGATAACCCAAGCTGCTCCGATGACTGATACGATCTCCACCACTGGACAACCACCAATGCACTGAACTCAAAACAATAATCAACACTTACCAAAATGCCCCTGGAAACCACTGGTCAACCCTTGGTCAAAGACAAGGTCAAAGTCAACCCCTGACTGACTCTACTCGCCGAGTCAACCCGATGACTCGCCGAGTCCCCATAATCAGATCTTCCCTCAATTCGCGACCTAACTCGCCGAGTCACCCCGAGACTCGTCGAGTTCAACAACTCTGAGTCCACTCGCCCACAACTCACCGACTCATCCCTTGACTCGCCGATTCTCGACTCGTCCAGAAAATATTGGGACTCTTCGAAAAGACTCGGCGAGTCTAAGGCTATCTTCAACCTACTCGCCGAGTTGTTCATACAACTTGCCGAGTTCCATACCATCTTCATCCAACTCGCCGAGTTGTTCTTCCAACTCGTCGAGTTCCAGCTCATCTTCAAGCAACTCGTCGAGTACACCCATGTGACTCGCCGAGTACCACCGGTCTGAATCCATTCAGAAGCATTCCAGGCCATGCAATTGCTCCAAAACATAAATCTAGCCTCCTACAACTCATCCATCACGTAAAGTGGCAAACTTTACGTGAATCCAAAGAGATCTATGCATTTTGCACATTAGGGCTAAGGTTTGGGACATGATAGCTTCATCCAACACTCAACACAGGGACTTTCATGCATTCCAACTCTTCTCCTTTCTAGATCTGAGGTAGCAACCTCAGATCTAACCTCTAAACTCCAACACATCCAAATATATAATCTCTAATACCCCCAAAATGATGCATCAAGGAAAATAGCAGCTCAAAGACGAGATATTACCTCAAAAGAACGCCCCAACTGCAATGAAACTTGAATCCAAGCAAAGCCCCTTGCTCCAAGCCTCTCCTTCTCTAAGATCTCTTCAATAACCACCCCTCCAAGCTCTAATTTGCTCAACAATGGTGCCTCTCCATGATTTTAGGGTTTCTGGGACTCAAGGGGTGATAAAAGAGGCTGGGAGGAAAACATAATGTTCTTTATATAGGGCTCAACCCCAAGAATTAGGGTTTTCTCCACTCAGCGCCTACTCGTCGAGTCCACCTCATTGACTCGCCGAGTCGGCTACTTAACACGCGACCAAATCGCGACTCTACTCGCCGAGTCCATCCATGGACTCGCCGAGTCACTCTTTCCCAATTTACTCTTTTAGCCCTTCAACTCCACTCTTGATATTTCTGGATGTTACAATTCTCCCCCACTTAAATTAGGCTTCGTCCTCGGAGCCTACAGCAATTCAATCCCAAAGATACTCCCACAACGCGCCACCTGGCCTGAACCGGGCCAAGTCCCTCAAGGCATACCCATCGAAACTCAATCACACTTTCTCTCTCCCTACGGTGTCATGATCACCGTCTCGAGCCGGGCACCGGCTGTACCCTCTGATAATCACACTCAACAACCGAGAATTACCCATGAAGCATCACTGCCCCAAATCCCAACAATCACTTGACCCATAAGGGCTAGAAAGCCATGAACCATCGGATCCCCGATCCGAATCCCACTCTATCCATTCCGTGACGACGGAAAGACCCATTCTCAATCTAAGAGCAACTCCCACGAGTTCTCCTCTTGCAATCAAATACACATGCTGAGCTTTCTCCAGCACCCTCAGGTTGGGAAAACCTGATACACTGATGATATCCTCCAACATCCCCTAGGATGAACCACTAATACATATCCAATACCCTGATCAGAATCACACTGAGAGCCCAAGACTCTCTCCCTGCGTCCCTTCCGAGTCTCTTGGCTCTACATCTGCAGAATTCCTCCGCAACCTCAGCAGACATCCCAAACCGGATGAGCTTCTATTCCACTGCCGCAAACATGCTGCTCAAAAACCATACTCGAATTACTCTAATCATAACTCTGCTCAGCCACATTCACTTCCATGAACTTGCACTCCCTCATGGAGTTACACACCTCTCTCACTTCCTTTTCCAAGGAATCCACTTGGCCATATTGCCACTCCAACAAGTGCCACGGTGCTCGCCCAGCGCTACACCACCCTTCTTAGCGTATCCGCTATCCATCCAACACACATACTCTGACTCTCATTGCAGGGACTCTCAAGCCCCTGCACTATCTCCACTAATCAAGATCACTACCTAGGGCCAAACCTTCTAATGCAATCACACTGCAACAAACACAATCCATATCCTCAAACTGATCCAACAATACCTGCAGAGTCTTCAGCATGACTGGACCGCCTCCATGGGCCTTCGGGACAACCGGTCCGCCCTGGGTATCTTGGCCTATAGCACACAGCAGGACCCGCCTCAACCCAACTCCAGTCCAAACTACCATGTGCACATATATGTACAATCATATAGCAATTCACAGTCAACAAGCAGATCAAACAGATCACATATCATACCACCATCCTATCCAGGATACCGACCTAACACGTCACTAACACAGCATCTCCCTATCTCTCAGGATACCGATCTCAATCAGGTTTGTAACATATACCATCCTAACTCACAGGATGCAAACATATCAAAGCAGTAACATAACAACAACTACCTGGATCTCAATCCGATAAGGGCCGGCCTTGGTGCCTTAGACCCTGTTGATATAGTGAGGATAACTCACCTCGAAACTGCCGACTGAACAGATAACCCAAGCTGCTCCGATCACTGATACGATCTCCACCACTGGACAACCACCAATGCACTGAACTCAAAACAATAATCAACAATTACCAAAATGCCCCTGGAAACCACTGGTCAACCCTTGGTCAAAGACAAGGTCAAAGTCAACCCCTGACTGACTCTACTCGCCGAGTCAACCCGATGACTCGCCGAGTCCCCATAATCAGATCTTCCCTCAATTCGCGACCTAACTCGCCGAGTCACCCCGAGACTCGTCGAGTTCAACAACTCTGAGTCCACTTGCCCACAACTCACCGAGTCATCCCTTGACTCGCCGATTCTCGACTCGTCCAGAAAATATTGGGACTCTTCGACAAGACTCGCCAAGTCCAAGAACAGACTCGCCGAGTCTAAGGCTATCTTCAACCTACTCTCCGAGTTGTTCATACAACTCGCCGAGTTCCATACCATCTTCATCCAACTCGCCGAGTTGTTCTTCCAACTCGTCGAGTTCCAGCTCATCTTCAAGCAACTCGTCGAGTACACCCATGTGACTCGCCGAGTACCACCGGTCTGAATCCATTCAGAAGCATTCCAGGCCATGCAATTGCTCCAAAACATAGATCTAGCCTCCTACAACTCATCCATCACGTAAAGTGGCAAACTTTACGTGAATCCAAAGAGATCTATGCATTTTCCACATTAGGGCTAAGGTTTGGGACATGATAGCTTCATCCAACACTCAACACAGGGACTTTCATGCATTCCAACTCTTCTCCTTTCTAGATCTGAGGTAGCAACCTCAGATCTAACCTCTAAACTCCAACACATCCAAATATATAATCTCTAATACCCCCAAATGATGCATCAAGGAAAATAGCAGCTCAAAGACGAGATATTACCTCAAAAGAACACCCCAACTACAATGAAACTTGAATCCAAGCAAAGCCCCTTGCTCCAAGCCTCTCCTTCTCTAAGATCTCTTCAATAACCACCCCTCTAAGCTCTAATTTGCTCAACAATGGTGCCTCTCCATGATTTTAGGGTTTCTGGGACTCAAGGGGTGATAAAGAGGCTGGGAGGAAAACATAATGTTCTTTATATAGGGCTCAACCCCAAGAATTAGGGTTTTCTCCACTCAGCGCCTACTCGCCGAGTCCACCTCATTGACTCGCCGAGTCGGCTACTTAACACGCGACCAAATCGCGACTCTACTCGCCGAGTCCATCCATGGACTCGCCGAGTCACTCTTTCCCAATTTACTCTTTTAGCCCTTCAACTCCACTCTTGATATTTCGGGATGTTACAACTAAGCTTTTTAAGCCAATCCAAGCAAGGAATTGATTGTTATTGCTATATAAAAATCAAAGGTAATTCTATAAACCCTAATTTAGTTTATAATATGTTAGATCTATGCTTATTAGTCTTGGATTCAAAGCATGTACAATAGAGAAACCTAGATCTAAGCATTAGGGTTTGTATGAGCACATAGGATTGTTCTTATGCCTAAAACCCATCAGTGGTATCAGAGCCTTGATTGGTTTCTGTTGTATGTGATGCTATGTTGAATTATTTACTGAAAAACGATTTTTTGGCCTCTGCCCGACCTGACTCGGCAAGTCAGTGGATGAACTCGGCGAGTCTGTCTGACTCGGCGAGTCCAGTCCCTGACTCGGCAAGTCTAGGGGTTAGATAGAGGGAATTTCGGGATTTAGCTGCTGTTTTGACTTGGATTTGATGCTTAATTCGTTTTTTGAAGTTAAAATCCGAATTTTATCTTAATTAAATGTTTATCCTTGCCAAAACAATAGATAATTTCAAACCTTTTAAATATTGGTTGTTTATGTGATAAATATGGATTATTTAAAGTTATTTGGTAATTATCTAATGACTAAAATAAGATTAGGTCAAATATATATAATTATGAAATTAATTGTTTAATTTGAATTATTTGTTATTTGATCCCTAATGTTTTGAAATGTTTCAAAACTTGCCCTCAAGTTTTGGAATTTAAAAGTTGATCAGAAGTTTAATTTTGAAATGTTGAATTCTAAAACCCTAGTAATTTGAAAAGTTCAAATCACACCCTTATGGTTTTATTAATTAATTAAAGTGTATAATTAAAAGTGATTTAATAAATCCATAAAGTTTTGGTTTACATTTAATTAAATTAAAAGTATAATTTACCAACTTAAACCACCTAGTATTTTAAAGGTGTAAAATACACCCTATACTATATATAGCATTAAAAGTCTAATATTATATATGTATGAGTAAACAGTCAGTCTTATCGTTAGTAGGCCTCATTCACGAAGCTGGTCTATAAGGGGTGTTTAAGGAAGTTGCCTATAAAATGGCGATTGAATGGGTATCCACTCTTACCCACTGCAATCTTGACTAGTGGAGGGTCGTTAGCCGAACGGGTAGGATAGGACAGAAACCTTCTATTATAAGTATAATGAAGTACAAAGTAACTAAACGCTTATAAAAATTCCCAAATCATAGTTACTTTAGGAAAAATGTGAAATTGTATGCTAATCCATAGAATTACACTTCGTACCCTTGTCAAACGTTAGTGGAGCGTGTGTGGTTAACCGGCACACTAATTTGGGGATGACATTAGTAGCGAAGGGTGACTCGATGTTTGTCATAGATCAATGGAGCGTGTGTGGCTAACCGTCACATTGATTAGGTGATTGTAGCATTGGGTGCACCACGTGATTCGTATGGTTATTCACACCTTGTTTGTGATCCTCGGCATCCCAGTCACAAATAGTAGGGCATAATCGAGATTAAACATGCCATTGAAAAGTTCAATGAATCTCAAAAGATCTAGGAGTTTCAATTCATTTAAAACTCAATATTCCTTTTCGTTTTTCATGATGGAAATTGATAAATCGTCATTTACCTACCTTCAAATATTATGCAACTAGATTACGGCATCCCTCTTCTAGGTTGTAGAGTATTGTGTTGGATCCTAGCTTGATGTTTCATTTGGGTGTTACATAAAGAATTCTAATCAACATAACTTGAATTTTCTCCCGTTTTGTAGATGTCTGAATCTTACAATGGTCTTCCCAAATCCTTTAGAACAAGCTTTCCAAATGAAGATGATGTTCCGAGATACGATCATGGAAATGAGAGTCATGCTTCACTTCCTCCACCTCCTCCAATTATTCTCCCTGACCCACAAGTTCAAAGGCTTGAAAAGTTCAAGCTCACTCAAGCCCTTTTGGCAAGTAAACACAAAGATGGGAAACCTGTGTGTGCACACGTCTTAGAGATGAAGTCACACATTGATAGGTTAAGCATGTTGGGTGTCGAGATTTCAAGCGAGTTGGCTGCTGACTGGGTTCTTCAGTCACTTCCTGAATCATATAGTGAGTTCGTTAGAGAGTACTATATGATGGATCACGACGTGACCCTCATTAATCTCACATATTTGCTTATAGCTGCTGAATCAGCAATGATTTGGCATGCTGGTCAAGCAAATTTGTCTGTTGAATCAAACTCCTAAACTTCAATGGACACTGGCAACATTGGAAATGCAGAAAGAACTAAGTCTGTGATTGTCCGATGTGCTGTGCCAAAGGAGTCCATTTGCTTTTATTGCCAAGAAAAGGGGCATTGGAGACGAAGTTGCCCTAACTACCTAAGAGATCTAAGAGATGGGAGAGTCAAGACGTATGGGTCTACTTCAGGTAAAATCCATTATCTAACTCTTTTAAGTTCCTATTCTAGATTCTTAATACATGATGTGATAATATTACATTTTGATGTTTTGTAGGATCGATGAAAAAGAGAGGAAGCTTAAGGAAAGAAGTGAGCTGAATCTAATCGTGAAGAAATGGATTTCGATCGCATTACTTGAAGAATGGATTCTTGAGCTACTACTTGGAGTTAGAATAGATTGTTAAGAAATATGTAATAACATAGTTTTTTAATTGAATTGCATTGTAAGGACAAATTTTTTCCGCAATAAAATGAATTTTGACTTTATCTTATTTATTTATCCTTGCAATGGCATGTATGAAAGAATTGATGTTTGAATGTTTCTATTATTAGCAACAATGGATTTGATTCTTAATTATGTTATTTGTGGAAATGTCAAAAAGTTTACCAAGTAGGGAGAGTTTCTCATCGCCCAAGTTTCAATTGGACAGAAACTTGGAATCATGCAATGTGTATTGTATGATGAATGAAAAACTTTCACATTTGGGAAACTTAGACTAATTCTTTGGCAAAGTGTCAATTGAAGGACAAGGAGATCAAGTACACAAGGTTGTGCGTTGATCAAGTCCACCACAAGAGTGACAAAGATATTCGTCATGATTTGCTAAAGTTTAGTAAATATGATTATACTTATAAGATTAAGTGTAATTCTGAGTTGATTGAAAGAGTTTCAATGAATAGTAGAACGAATAAAGAAGAATCAAGTAGGCAGAAAGATAAAAGTTTCTCTTTTCTAAGAAGAAGGGAGAGTACCTTTTATTGTGTTTTATGATAAGTCTTAAAGATTAAGAACCATGTCTCAATAGATCCTCTAAGTGAGTCTTAGTGCAATTGCATGTCTAAGAAGAGGAATCGAGTATTGTAGAGATGGTTAAATCAATAAGTCAATCATACTTCGTTCCAATATCAAGTCTTAGAGTCAAGATTGTGACATTGAGTGAAAAGTCTTAAGTAGGTTTATAACACTCATCAAATGTAGAACTTGGAAAAGTTTTCTTATTCTTGCACATTTGAAATTGGTAAGTTGTGTTGTCTTGGATAAGACAAAGACCAACTAGGACCAATTATGTGAAGTGTTTTGTCTTGATAAAAAATACACTAACTCTTAAATATTTGCTTTACCAAGAAATGTTTCTTCATAAGAGAATCTTATATATCAAGGAGTCAGTGGGAGTCTTAATGGTCTTGAAAGGTTTCAAGAACAAATCAAGAATAAACCTTATAGATCATCACTAGCACACGACTTGAGGTTTACAACCTATCGTGCTGACATTATTTTGTTTCTATGCCATTCCAATTGAATTAATTGTGTATGTGAGTTCTATGAGTTCTCATTTGAATGCATACTAGAGCCTTAGTCGATGGAAAGTACATTGATATGTAAGGACAAATTACTAAACTACTTGGAAGACATGGTGGGCACTCGTGTTACCATAAGGCAAGAAATCAAGATTAAGAAAGTTCAGTCCATATGAGGTTGAATTTGTCACAAACTTTGGTTTTGGCAAATTCACATGGATACGAACTCATACACCATAAAATCTAAGTGTCATAAGATTCCCTCCTTCATGAAAATGACTGTGAGGAAATGCTTTCACTAAGAGAGATCTTAAGAAGATAGCAATTGTGAAAATTGTATTCTCAAATTCGATTATGGTTACGGCATCCCTTTCCATAGTTCGAATTGTGAGATTTGGCAATTAGTTTGAACATTTGGAACTTAGTAACATAAGTTCTAAATTGTTTAAGCACACATATGAGCTATCTAAGGCAAAGGTGTATAAGTTTAAGAAGCTTAGATAAAGGCTTATCGAAGCATCTAGTATTAAAAATATGAATTTCAGAAATTCAATAGGCATTGTTTTTCTGGAAGTTCATTTATTTTCTGAATACATGTCAAAGCTAGTGGGAGCATAAGTGTTATGCTTATACGATAATCATGATAGTGGGAGCATAAGTGTTATGATCATTATGGCAAGTATTGCAAGTTAGCAATATTAATTATAGAAAAACAAAGATTCAATTTGCAAAGCTGCATGGGTTGAAAAGTTGTTTTGCTATAATTAAGGGAGAGAATATTATACTTCGTTTCAAAATCTAAAGCTTAGATTGAGAAATTTTAATATCTTCAGTCAAAGGATACATTGTGTGTTCTCAAATTTCGATTATGATTACGGCCTCCCTCTTCATAGTTCAAATTGTGAGAACATGACACATAAAATATTATGGCAAAAGATTGGTAAAGTGTCATATCTTTATGTAAGACATTATGAATCGTGTCCCATACGCTTCGGGTATAGGATCGATTGCAAATGCTATAATAATTTACCATTATAAAATTTTCCAAATGTCTAGCGCATTAAGAGGGAAAAAGGACTAGAATTGGTTTTGACTAAAATAATTGAACAACTATCAAAGGACGATCCAAAGTTCGCTGAGGATTGGTCGCTTGTAAGTAGTTAGAAGTATGGTATTGGATGGACCATATCGACATTATTATGAATAGATAAGATTCTATTAAGAATGAGTTGTCATATGGCAAATGTGGAAATGTTTCCATATTGGGAGTTGGATATTGAGAGTCTATGCCTAGATTAGAAACTTTTATGCAAGAAGGATATTCAAAGGAATGTACTTTGAATGTGAGACTTCACGTCTATGGAATTGTCTTGTAACAATTTCTGATAGAGTACTTTGTAGTTTCATTAGCCAAGTCTTGGTGACTTTTGTGTTGTGACTTTACGAAAGGATCGTTGCGTAAAATGTTAGAATCTAGCATATTCTAGTAGTGGCGAGAACCTTGTGTTCTTACACTAACAATGGGGATTAAGGAATTGTGAAATGAGCATCATTGAAAAAGTTTTTCAATTGATCTATTTCACAAAGCATGGACCATAGGAAACAAAGTGTGCATGCTTAGAGCATGGGACAATTGTTGTTGTAATTCAAGTAATAAGTTGATTTTCTGAAACAGTAAACGATAATAATGAGTAATCAATATGGTGGTTAAATAGAAGTGTTTTATTTACTCTCACAAGTTTGAGGCCATATAGGATTAAGTATTATTGTTATGTTTCAATTTGCATGTTTTGACTTCCAGAATAACTAGGTTATTCAAACATCCACAGTCGGTCATACGTTGGAAGTAAGTATGTAGGAAGACTGTCATGAATCTGTCTGTAGATTGTCTGAAGTGTTTAGACATAGCACAAGTTTTCTACAAAGTTCATGAGTGCTTTGATAAGATTAGAGTATTGGATTAAACCCACGCTCACTTGGATCACTTCATGGATTTATCACGAGTGATTAGTGAGACGATAATATTGTATATTCTTGAAACCGAGACATGTGAGTTGTTATTTGTTGGTCGGTTGCACATTGATAATAAGTAAAGCGCACCAGTAACTTGGTGTTATAAAACTTATTGTTGTGTGTGATTCGATCAATAAATGCAAGCGAGCATTTGAGTCAAAGTTTATCCATTCCTTTTACCCAAAATAGGATAAAAGCGATATATGTGGGCCTCTCGATGATTTAGTGATGACACTAAGTGCTTGGCCAAGCCGGTACTAAGTTGATGTGTTCAATTGTAGTCTGTTATCAGTCGTCGTAAATCAGAAGTCGGGAAACAGTATAGAGAGAATGATTAAAATTCATGTCTTATGTCTATACGATATCTTGAGAATGGAGGAATATATGATCCCTTATCTAGAGGACACGTTATCTAATAAGATCAGAGTTGACAGTAGCTTTTGAAAGCTACGATTGCTGATCAGGTTCTGAAGTCATACGGAAAATAGTTATTAGACTTATCCAAGTGGGAGACTGTTGGATTAGTGTCTAAGTCCATAACTATTTTGGTATGTACTTGACCCGATTATGAGCATGGTCCTTTTGGGTTGCCTTCACCATAGCAATATGTAGGATGATTTAAGGAGAGAAGGTTTAAATATGATTTATTAATATATTATAAGAATAATATATTAAAGGAGAAATCATATTGTTTAATTAGTATTAGTCAAGAATTAATTGATAATTAATTTTGTGGCTAAAAGAGATTAATTAAATTTAGGGGACTGGACTGCAATTATTGGATAATTGAGTTATTGGGCTAAGGAATGCTAAAGGAATAAGGGGTGAACGAAATTATGATGGAAGCCCATCATATTTTCGTCCATGGCCTTATCCAGAAGGTTCCATGGGCTGCTTAGAGTTTAAGCTGTCCATTAGGGTTTTGACTGAAACCCTAGCAGCCTACACAAGTATATAAAGGACCCCTTAGGCCCCAAAAAGGTGTGGAACTAATTCTCTAGGGTTTCTAGTCGTTTTTGGGCAGCCTCCTTTCTTCTCCTCTTCATCCAAGTTGCATAAGGTGTTTGTGACTCCATTAGAGGTGCAGCACTTGAGGCACTAAGCTTTTGAAGCCAATCCAAGCAAGGAATTGATTGTTATTGCTATATAACAATCAAAGGTAATTCTATAAACCCTAATTAAGTTTATAATATGTTAGATCTATGTTTATTAGTCTTGGATTCAAAGCATGTACAATAGAGAAACCTAGATCCAAGCATTAGGGTTTGTATGAGCACATAGGATTGTTCTTATACCTAAAACCCATCAAAAGACATGGAAGAAAACAAGCTAAAAGGATATGATACTGATGTGTTCAGATTTGGTTTCGCACATATCAAGATATTCATAGATAACTACTATGATTGCTTGGCATTGACTGATGAAGAACTTGCATCAGGCCTTGGAAGAAAAGTTACAGACTCTTGGGAATCAACTTTGCCTCAAACGGAATTAAAGAAATATGCAGATGGAGAAATATGCCTTAAACCTTTTGGCATGGTTTTCGCAGGCAAAGATACGAAGGGGGAAGCCTAAGAGGTTTTTGTTTAAAGTCTCAGAGATAGAAAGATATACCACTTCGCAATATACGAATTTCATTGTTCGTATG
This sequence comes from Lactuca sativa, assembly GCF_002870075.4. Lineage (NCBI taxonomy): Eukaryota > Viridiplantae > Streptophyta > Magnoliopsida > Asterales > Asteraceae > Lactuca > Lactuca sativa. Next base: position 58,253,411 of record NC_056624.2, read on the forward strand.
AATAATTGCACGAAGAATAATGAAGGACATAGGAAGGAGCTTAAATTCCCACTTCGATATCAATGAAACCTATGATGACACCTTCGACAACAATACCTACTCCAAATGTCGATGTCGACTTATCCAAGTTACAAAAGAAAGGGATAAGTATTGGAGAAGGAGGTTCGAGTTCTGTTGTTGTTTAGGCTACATCAACTGATGATCCAAATGATAATGGGAAGGGTGTTCGAGTTGAGCCCTTAGCAGAAGAATAGAAAAGGTTGCAAGAGACTAAGATGGAAAAGATTAGCCATTTGAATAGCATTATGAGGTAGAGGAAAGATGATCCACTAGATCTTAACAAGGGTGGTCTAAATAAAGTTTGGAACTACGAATTAACTGAAAGCCCAATTTTCAGTGAAGATGAAGACAATATATTAAGCCAATTAAGAGTTATGCAACTGAGAATACAGACTCTAATCAACTAGATTCTCCATTTATTTACTCATTGTTTGTATTTTCTCAATTCAAACTTGCTGATAATTACAAGGACAATGAGGAATTCAAAAAGATGAAGATTCGATTTCATGTTGTGCTGGGAAAGGATGGGGAGGAGTTGTTGTAATTAGTGAAAATTATCAAGTTCATATCGATTACTCCTGATGTATTATTTCGAAGGATTATTGCAGAATTTTCGATACAAGGTGGTTTATGCAAACAATATTCCTTTTGAATTCACAATTGAAAATTTTCCACTCATTAACGTGAATGATCTCGTTTCGAAAGCATTATTGATGGGTGATCTTAAAAAGACTGATATTCTAGAAAAAATTTACCTATGTTCTTGGATATGGGGATATCAAGACTTTTCTAGATGCTTATTTTGCTCATCTATCTCTAACTGATATCGATCTCTCTACTCACTTCGACAGAAGATCAAAAGTTCCTAAAGCATTGTTAAAAGGAAAAATAAGCATAAAGGATTATGAAGATAGAGAGATTGTTCATGATCCTCTTGGAGTCGTATTCATTAGGAAAGGGAAGAAGGAGAATAGGGAAAAGTTTTTATTTTGAGTGGATGATGTTGAAAGATACTTGACTTTGCATCTTACCAGTATCCTAATTCGCATCAACAATCATAAAAGAAATGAGAATGAAGACAGAGTGAATATTAGGAAGATCATTCATTGGTATATGAAGATATGATAAGTTTTGCTACAGATTGTAAAGATACTACCTAAAGTTTTGATGATTCATCTTTACTCACAAAAGAGGAAAATGTTAGGTCTCTATTTGTTGTAAGAAGTTGAATTGGTAGCTATCTTTAGGCGAAGTGTCTGTAAATAACGAAGCTCCACATGACTTTGCTATCTTAATGTATTTACTAGGCATCTATGTTGTTTGTACCGTATAGTTTAGTCCTAGTATTTTTTTTTTTTGTCCATGAGTACCCTATAAATAAGATATGTACTCAGAGGGTAGAAGATCAGAAGCAACATTCACATTAGCCTTTCATTGTACTCAAACTCTTTGTATCCTTCCGAAATAAACATGTTGAAACAAGATCTAATTTAGATCAATGTGTTCTTACTCTGTTTTCTTAATCAATTGACTAAACCACATTTCTAAACAACTTATCACACTCATTTCTCTCTAACATTCTTCTTGTTCTTATCTACTTTACATTGTTCGTACTTTATTTTATTTGATCTTGAGCACATTGTTGAGTTTCTTACTTCAAGGATGGACTGGTTTACCAGACTTGACCGAAACTCTTATTACAATCAATCATTGACGTTAGATTGATTCAGGGTTTGATTTTCCAAACCTTGTCCGTACAAACTTGTGAACTCATAAAAAGATCTTGGTTCTTTGAAGTTTTCCTTTGGATTAAGGTAGCCAAGATAAACGATGGTTTAGTTCTAAGTCAACACAAATATAAATTTTAATGGATAGTGGAATGTTTGGTTGCAAACCAAGTTCGTTTCCCATTGAATAAGTATTGAAGTTAAACAAAGGAGAGAATGAAGCGTTTGTTGATGCGAATCAATATAGTCGATTGATTGTTCGACTTCTTTATCTTCAAGCCACTAGGCCGAATATAGCATATTCGGTAAACATGTTAAGTTAGTTAATGGCAGACCCACAATACAACCACATGGAGGCAGCTTATCGTGTCCTTCGGTACTTAAAGGCCACATCGGGCCAAAGGAATTATTCTTTCCCATGAAGAAGCTCCAATCTTGACTACCTTTTGTGACTCTGAATGGCTAAGGTGCCCTCATACGAGACGATCACGAACTGGGTATTTTGTTCTACTAGGAGGATCCCCTATTTCTTGGAAGACCAAGAAACAATCAGTGGTCTCTCGTTTTTTCGCTGAAGCCGAATACTGAGCACTGACCTCCACAATTAGTGAAATTGTTTGGCTTCGTTGGTTACTCCAAAAATTGCAAATTCCAGTTTCATCACCTGCATCTTAATTTTGTGATAACGAGACAGTCTGTCACATTGCCAATAATCTGGTCTTTCACGAGCGAACCAAAAATGTTGTGATGAATTGTTTTTTTTGTTTGGGAACGAGTTGAGTGTAAAGAGATTATTCCTCTTAATATTGACAGCAAGATGCAAGTTACAAGTTGCAGACTTACCGACTAAAGGGCTCGGAACACAGCTCCATTTCTTACTTGGCAAGATAGGCATTACAAATTTACATGCTTTATCTTGAAGGGAGTATTGGATTTCATATTATCTTTTATGTCTATCTTACACGTATTTAAAAGAGTTTGTTATGGTAGTGTAGGGTTTTTTTTATTGCCCTTGCTATGTATGTTTTTTTTGTTAAGAAAATATACAAAAAGCTTTTATCTCCTCTGTTTTTCTAGAATTTTAGAGGGTGATATTTTCCTAACAAAAATTATAAATATCTCCAAAAGACTAAAAAATCTTAACTTTGTATGAACTTCTCAAACCTTTTATTCATCTCTCGGAACGGAGATATAAGTGATTATATTTTGCTATATAGATTTCATCAAATTAACGAACAAAATGAATTTGAAAATTATTTGTATATTTCTCATGTAACTTGATATTCAAAATTCAGTTATGAAAACCTACCATCTCCCATGTGAAATAGTAGTTGGCCATGTGTTAAGCATTATTATTATTATTTTATTTTCTGCCAATTAAAATATTTTATTGATGATTTATCCTCGTGTATATTATTATTATTATTATTATTATTATTATTATTATTATTATTATTATTCAACATATAATATATGGGGGTACATTTTTGTTTATATATAACTGCAAAAAGATGTTTTTTTTCTAAATTAAAACTTAAATAAAAACTCATTGCAACTAATATATATATATATATATATATATATATATATATATATATATATATATATATATATATATATATATATATATATATATATATATATATATATATATATATATATATATATATATATATATATATATATATATATATATATATATATATATATATATATATATATATATATATATATATATATATGAACCGTTAAAACATGTAAGAAATTCGGTAAAACATGTTAAATACACAAAATATTGTTACAGGCTTCATAATAATCTATAACTTATACTAATTTTGTTACTGACTGTGATCTTTTTTGCTCATAATAAAACATGATGGTTTGTTTTTTTTTTTTTTCGTTCATAGTGCAAGTTACATATTTACTTTCAAATAATAAGCTTCTCGATAAGAGATATTTAATTTATAAATATCATATATCAAAATAAAATCAACTACAAATATTACTTACATGTAATTTCTCTCAAATTATGCTTAAATAGTTAAATATGTTAATCTAAATTATATTCCACGTTCAACAAATTAAATTAATTTGTAAAACTGATTTCTTCAGCTACAGTAAAAATAAAGTTGTTTGTCAAATGAACAAAAAATCATATTCAAAGTATATTTAAATGCATAATATTTCCTAACTCAATTTAACCAAAAGAAAAAAGGTTAGAATATATTCAAAGTATATTTAAAACGCATTTAATGATTTAAATGTGTTTACTTTTATTTATTTATTTCTTTATTATAATATGACATTTTCCTTGTATTTTTAATGTTTTGATGAGAAAAATAGTATACCAGTCAAATTAGATTTGTATTAGAAAAAAGGAAATATCGACATAATTTAATATTTTTCTTTTTTTCTAAAAAACATATAAAAATCAAAATTACTTAGCATTTGACAGTTTTTTCTAGGAGTTCTAATATAACAAGGAACTGAATATCCATTGGCATAAAGTTCTTCGGTTTCCGCACTATAAAACTGACTAGAGGCCCCTCCAAAAGTTCAACCAACCAATCGTTCTACAGATTCCCAAACCTAAATCATCAATTCGCCTCTTTTTGCGCCTGTTCTTCCGATTAATTTCTCATGGATTCCTCACCACTGATGTTGAATGGCAATGGTGGGGTCTCTGACAAGATCATCATCGATACCGATCCAGGCATTGGTATTCAACTATTCATTCCTTTTCTCTATTATTTTATTATCTTCTATAAATCGGATTTCATTTCAAATTTCGAGAAAAAGTCAATGAAGTTCCATGAATTTAGCGATGTTATTGCCCTGTGATTTTATCTTCTATGTGTGGATGATGAGATTATTCAGATGGATTAGTATATTTAGTAGCGTATCGGGCTTGAATTTGTTTGCTCAAATGTGGAATTTCTTACTACAGTAAACTGTATAATAATGGGTTTATTGTAGTGGATATGTAAATCGGTGTTGTAACTATCGATAACTGAATCCATTATCAGTTTCAAAAGTTCTAAAGATGTCAAAAGCATCAAATGATAGAATACGAGGGCGTTTCTATGCACATTTGAGTAAAAAATGTTGAATATGAAACGAATGGATGCGAATTTGAGATGAAGATATGGAATGATGAAGTTTATCATTTTGAACTTTCTGAAAAGTTCATAGAAATCTTGAAACATAATCTTAAATCACTCGACAACAGTTCTTTGTTCATGATCATATTCTATTATTCTTCTCGAATTTGCAGATGATAGCATGGCACTTATGATGGCTTTTGAAACACCAAATTTGGAGATTGTTGGATTGACAACCACTTTTGGTAATGTCTCTACAAAAGATGCTACTCGCAATGCCTTGATTCTGGTATTCTATTTCTTTTGACTTCCTTATTGACATATTCTGTTATTACCTTTTTTTTTTGTTCAATTGTGTTTGGATCTTGTACATGATCAATTACTGGTTTTTCTTATGCAAAAGGATAGTGTGAGCTTGCAGGACATCCAGGTGTCCCTGTTGCTGAAGGTAACCCTGGACCTCTAAAGGTATGTTCCTTTTTGTCCCCATTTGGTGTCTTAATACATTAAGTTACATTTTTTGGCTTTTAAAAAAGAAACAACCATAACAATGTATGCTATTAACATGAAGTTCTTAATGACTTTGTGGTAGGGTGGAGAGCCTCAGATTAATGACTTTGTGCATGGATTAGATGGATTAGGCAACATAAATCTACCTGATCCTAAATCAAAGAAAGTAGAGCTTTCAGCATCTGAATTTTTAGTTGATAAAGTTTCTCAATACCCTGGTGAAATATCTATACTTGCACTTGGCCCCCTCACAAATTTGGCTATGGTAAGTTACAAATATTCTTATAATCATATCACACATTCATAATGCCAATATGCCATATTAACATGTTCTTTTGTTAATTTAGGCCATTAAGAGGGACTCATCATTTGTAACAAAGGTGAAAAAAATGGTTATACTTGGTGGATCTTTCTTTGCACTTGGGAACATTAATCCGGCTGCTGAAGCAAACGTAGGTCCTATTTTTTATTTTTTTTTTCATTAAGTGGTGTCTGGATAAATGAAATTTGAAAGTTATTTTAAGTGCAAGAAATAGATTTTTTAAATTACAATGGCTCAATAAGTAAGAAACTGAAAGTAGGATGGTATAATAAACAAATGGATAAAACCACATTGCTATTTCATGCATTTCCTTCATTTTCTGTATTAAATTAATTTATAGGCCATCAATCTAAAAAAACCACAACATTGAAATAGTTTCCCTTTTCTTTTTATTGAATCTTATCTACACAAGAATAATAATAATCATTATTTTATTTTACTTTTAGATTTATGGCGACCCTGAAGCAGCGGATATTGTCTTCACTTCGGGTGGAAATATAGTCGTAGTTGGCATAAACATCACCACACAAGTCAAACTAACAGGTCTATACTGTATTTGGCTTGCATTGGACTGTGACTGAAACTGATGTCAATGAGACAAAAATTGTAATTTTTTATCCAACCCAAAAAAAAGGTGGGGCAGAGATTCATTTTCGATCTCTTGTATGTGGAAAAGACGTAAATACCCTCATCATCCTCATCGTAAAAAATAGCCCTAGAAAGCATGTCCAGTCCATACCCGTCGTTATTTGTGTAACAAACGCAGCCTTCGGCTGCGTCTGTTACACATAGCAGGATTGGACGGGAACAGACTGGACAAACTTTCTAGGGCTATTTTTTACGATGAGGATGGGGAGGGTATTTACGTCTTTTCAACATACAAGAGATCGAAAACGAATCTCTGCCCCACCTTTTTTTTGGATCGGACAAAAAATTACAATTTTTGTCTCGTTGACATCAGTCTCGTACTGATTTTGTGGCTGTCACTTTCAGACCATGATCTCGATGAACTGAGGCGGTGTGGAGGGAAGCATGCTCAGTTTCTAAGCGATATTTGTAAATTTTACCGCGATTGGCATGTGAAATCGGATGGCGTTTATGGTAATTCACATGTTCATATTTATATATTGATAATATGAATGAAATCAAAAGATTTATTGATATATTTTTTTAATTTCTTCAGGGATATTCCTTCATGACCCAGTGAGCTTCGTGGCACTAATTAGGCCGGATCTTTTTACGTACAAGAAAGGTGTTGTTAGAGTGGAGACGCAAGGCCTTTGTGTTGGCCATACTCTAATGGACCAAGGATTGAAAAAGTATATTTTTAACTCAAAAGTAAATATGAATGTCGAGTGTGAGTTTTTAATATATTTATATTTCTTATAAATGATGCAGATGGAATACGGAAAATCCATGGACTAGTTATTCACCGATTTCAGTTGTGTGGACGGTCAACGTTGACCAGGTTCTTAGCTACATTAAAAAAGCTTTAATGACACCGTAATTAATTATGTTGGCATCATGGAAATAGTTTAATTGTTATTTGGAATATAATTTGGGTATTAAGGCTATTATTATGGTAAATGTATTGTAGTTTATTCGAAACAACATCTACGTATTTACTAATTTGGCTTGATTGTAAACTATCTTTATTTTATATAAATTTCACGAGTTTAGTATTATGTGTTAAATGGTTCAATGGTTAAATTCAAAACAGAGAAAGAGTAATTTTATATAATGAGAATGTAGTTTAATTTGTTTCAGTAGCCTTGGGACAAAATACAGAAGAATATTTGTGTTTTTATCATATTATCGAGTTTGTTTCTTAATTTTTTTTGAAATAATGATTAAATCATTATAATGTTTTTGACAGTTGAAAAGAATTGTTTTTGATAGTTATCCGTTTTTGAAAATAAGCAAAATATAGAAAACAAAAACGTATTTTTTAATCATTCAATCTAGTTAACCATTCGATTATTTGGATACGACTTAATGTTTTAAATGTTTTTTCATTGTTATAAGTTTTATCAATACAAATAAAAATATTTAAGGTTAAAATTAAAAAATAAAAACTTCAAAAGTAAAAAATGAACAATAAATATAAAACGAAATGACTAATTAGTAACTGAATAGAAGAAATAATGGAAGTATGTCTTATTCATAACAATGTTTAACTACATTGAGGAATCATGTTTAACTACACCAAAGAATAAGACTATGCCTACCTAGAAGCACACATATATCTCAGGCCAAAGGATATATATTTGGCTCACAAAAGGAGTCATATTCATCTCCATGAATATTAACTAACCTTTACATTAACCTTTAATCATAGATATTCCCACAGGCCTAAGGATATATATTTGGCTCACAAAAGGAATCATATTCATCTTCATGAATATTAACTAACCTTCACATTAACCTTTATTCATTGATATTCCCATAACATGACCAACTACAAATAATTACAATAGTAAACATATAATCACATATTTAAACATTCTAGTATAGAATAGTGCCTCATTTATGAAAACAATCATTCTCAAAGTATATTAATTCATATCTAAAAACAAAAGTACTTAATGTATTAATATCCCAATACCAAAACATAATTATAAATCAGAAAATTGCTAGAAGGATGAAGTCTAATATCTTCGATATTACTATCATGCTTAACATATGGCACAGACTTTGTGAACGGATCTACTAGATTCTGACTTGTATGAACCTTAAGAAATGCAGTCTCTTTAGATCCAATGAAACTATAATTGTATACACCATACATGTATGATACTTCCATTGCATGTACTGTTTCCTCATGGTTATTCTTAGCTCATTCTCTATGACTACAGAATCAATATTTTCATAATATATCTCCATGGGGATTTTAGTGTCAACACTTCTACCATGTCATAAATAAATTTATGCATCTTGACTACTTCTTAAATTGCATTTGATATAGTGATATATTTGGACTCTATTTTAGACTACATAACCATGAGCTACTTGGAGCTAATCAATCCGCCACTCGACCATTCATAAAGAAAACATAGCCTAATAGGATAATAAGAATCATCTAAATTTATTTGCAAACTCGTATAAATACTAAGCTCATATTTCAATCCTGCATAAAATATGAATATATCTTTAGTCCTTTGTAAGTACTTGAGAAAATTCTTTACAACACTTTAACTAATATTCTTATAATATCTACCCATCATGCTTATGTCATACAAACCATCATGTATAGTACGTAAAATGGCATACATGATGGATCCTATGTTAAGGCATAAGGTACACTTTTCATGCAATTTTACTTCATTTGGTATGATTAGACTCTAAGGCTTCCTTCGAACAATGTCATGTTGTATTGGCATAATTCCATTATTGGAATGATGAATGTTGAACTACATAGATCTATCTATATAGATCCTGAATCATTGGATATAAGGTGAGTTTCCTAGATCTTTCATAAGAAAGCACTCTCCAAGCGGAGACTTTACTTCTTTTAAAGTTGGAATGTCATGTCACATGAGAAGTATGTCATCTACATAAATGATCGAGGAAACAAAACTCTCTTACTTTCCCTAATGTAAACACAGGGTTCATATTAATTTTAAGCAAAACCAAGTTTTGATTTATCAAGTAAAAATGAAGATTATAGCTCCTAGATGTTTGCTTCAATTGATATATATTTGAATCTTGCACACTTCATTAAGATGCTTGGATTCACCAACCCTCCAAGTGACCATTCAAGAAATCGGTTTTGAAATCCATTTGCCATATAACATAGTCATAATATGTGGCTCTAGCAATTAATATCGTAATCAATTAAGGATCCTAATTGGGGAGAAGGTTTGATCAAATCCCATACCACAGGTCTATGTATAACCTTCTATGACAAGACAAGCCTTAGTTGGATGTATTTTACTTTCTATTTTGGTCTTTTTCTTGAAGACCATTTGCATCCAATAGACTTGTTGTCGGGTGGAGGATCAATCAAGTTCTATACATGGTCATCCTTCATGGACGATATCTCAACATTCATAGAGTCCAACCATTTATTACATTTCGGATTTGATGTAGCTTCATCGTAGTTAGTGAATTCACAATGATCCCCTAATAGTTTATCAGTCACTTAAAATCCAGATTGCCTTGGCAATTGAGACACTCTAACATATCTATAAACACTTTGTGTTTGTTGTGGTGCTTCTACATAGTTTGTGGGTGCTTATCATGTTTCTTATTAGTGCTTTCAAAAGGTTTTGTATTTTGTAGTCTTTAAATTTATTTAACATATATGTTGACATACTTTCTTCTTTTAACAATAGACTTGTCTCTTAAAACATAGCACTCCGAGAAATAAAAACATTGGTCCTAGAAAGGTTGTAAAAATTATAAGTATTAATAAATAGAATAACGAGACCAAGCTGAGGTTACAAATTAGTAGTACTGTAATCCATAGCTATCCAACTAAAGTGCTATCAGTAGTGGAGAATAACAATAGACCTTTTTGAACGGCAACATAGATTCTTGCTAACAACACTTAAGTGTGTGTGTCTATCACCTTTTGTACTTCAATATTACTCTATCTTAGACATGTCTTTATTAAGTAAAGTAAATATGTACTTGTGCCAAAACTTACCTAGTTTTTTTTCCACTTTTTCTGGTGTTACATGTGATAAAATGTTTTTGGTTTACCATGAAGTACGATTCGAAAGAAAACCCATAAATTTACAAATATTTTACGTTTTTACCTAAAGTATGTTTTCTTAAGATTATACGTATTCATTTAAAAAAAAACATTTACATACGAAAAACTATTTAATTAAACATCGTGTTTACATTTTTAAAATACTATTTCTTTATATATGAGTTTTTTTTCTTTATGGTTTAAAATGTAAAAAAGATGTTTTTAACTGAATGTTTTAAAAAGTATAGCATATATATATATATATATATATATATATATATATATATATATATATATATATATATATATATATATATATATATATATTATATATATATATCATTTCAAATAATGTAAATAAAATATTCAATTTTAATATTTTTTTGGTGTATAGATACATTGTTTTCTGAATGAATATGTATAATATGAAGAAACATATATAAAATGAAAGTGTATAAGATTTGAAAAGTTAAGAGTTTTCTTGCCGATTTTATTTCAAGGTAACCTTGAAATATGTTATTATAGGTAACAAGGCCAAAAAAAAAAAAAAAAACCTTGGAACGTTTAGGTATTAAAGAACAAGAAATCATTATAAATATAAAAACCACATAATTTCGCAAACTAAAGACTTTCATCTTAAAAGCTCAAATTTATATGACATTTATGTAAAAATTAAATTAAATCAAATTATTAAAACGATTAAATCCAATTTAATAATTGAAGTTTTTATCGTTATTTCAAGAACATGAAGTACAAGAACAATCCAGACAAATTAATTTTAGTGATGATTATATCTAAAAGGGGCTTTGTTATCACTAGCGGAGTTTGATTAATTTCAAAAACATTTTATGGAATTATATACAATTATAATAAAATCTTGTTTAAAATATTTATTACCCAAAATATGATTCAATTAGACATCAATCATAAGTAACCAACCATATGAGGTTCTTAGGGTTATACATTTGATCTGTATGGATCCATTAATTTAGGAGATGACAATCACACTTGATGCTTCTATATGTATAAGCATAAGTATATCTAAAACATTACTATCTTTCAACTCATCAAATCTTTCTTTTTTTTTTCTTCTCGGCTTGATAACCTCGATCACACACACACAGATATGGAAGTATTAGGGTTTTAAATGATATTGCTTCTAGATAATCGCTCATATAGTTAATTACTTTAATTAGTTACATGGTTATTAAATAAACCTTTTAATATGATTATAAAAGGGAAAATTGCAATAAAGCCACCAAGTTAATTAAAAATTTCGATTTTGACACCATATTTTTTTTCTCTCAATTAAGTCACTATTAAATTTTTTTTGCAATATCAACCAAATGACTGGTTCTCCATGTTCTCTCGATAACCACTTTTTCAAAATTGCAATAAAGTCACTAAGTTTACCAAAATTTTGTTTTTGACACTGTGTTTTGTTTTTCTCAATTATTTCATGATATTTACAATTTTGTTGTAATGTCAACCAATTGATCGGTTACTATCGATCTATCGGGTTACCAAATAAATGATATGACAATAATTTGTTATGCAAGCCACGTCAGAACTTATGTGGCAGGATTAAGTTTCAAATATAGTGTTTGAATCGAACCCAATTCCAGATACCTTCTTATCTTCTTGTCCTCTTTTTGTCATAGTATTTTTTTCACAAATGACATATAAAGGTTAATCCAGTAGTTCCAATTGATGAGTTTTATAGGTTATCAAAAACATGTAAAGCGGAAAATTTTAACACTTAAGTTCACATGAAAGCTATAAAGGATCTATGTTTTTTCTAATTGATAGCAACATACTATAAACTTCAAGAACCCTAAAGGAACTCTATAAAATCCGAAATTCATGAATTAGAGTTTACATACCTTTAGATTTATTATAGCAAATAAATCTTTGATCCTTTCCTTTGTGTCTTTAGAAAGAAAACATCAAAAGCATGATGCCTTTAATGACTTACACCCAAAACCCTAGAAACCTTAGAATGAAGAGGAGAGAGAGAGAGAGAGAGAGAGAGAGAGAGGATATGGATGTAAATTTTGTTTCTAAGCTTGTAGGTAAAGGTATGAATGAAATTTGTTGGCCTTGGGGTTCTACTTATAGTTTAGGTAACTCACATGTAAAGGCATATTTTAATTAATTAAAAAAATAGATTTAATCTCAGTTTAAATCTTTTCCTTATCTGCATCCACCAGGCTTCCATAAACCCTATAAGAGCCTCAAAAACTGTTTACCCTTGGATGCTTCTATAATTGCATTCTTTTGTTCAACTATTGAACAATTATAATTCACCTATTGCATCTTTAGTTAATTCTAATTAATCCAAAATTAATTCCAGATTAATTCTGATTAACAATTAATTAATTCCCATTGATTTCATATTATTTTATCAATTAAAAAATCAATTATTTAACTATTTATCTCATGTTAATTTATTAATCACATAACAAATCAACTATCTATTTTCAATTAATATATTAATCACGTAATATTCTAACAAATTATTTCTCTTTCTCCTAATATCATTTCTAACTATTTCTGGTTATAAGGGCAACCCGAAAAGGAATTTGCTTTTATTTGAAAGTTTATACCAATTTAGTTATAAGCTTAGACACCTTAATCCAACAGTCTCCCACTTGGATAAGTCTATAACTACGATTTCAAGTATAACCAAACAACAAAGAGTGCTTTCCAAAGCCACTGCCGAACTCTGATTCAAATCAAACATCGAACCTATGATAAGTGATCAACCATTCCTTTGTTCTTCAAGATATCGTGTGAATAAAGTCATGGATTAAATGATCAACCTCATGTTCATTTTTATGTTTCCCGGATTTCCCAGTTTGTGATCAAATTCAGACTACAAAATTAAACACATCTATTTAGTTCGTAGTGATGTTTCATATTTATATTTTGTTGATGTTGTTGAACCACTGACCCAAGCATTATTTAAGTTGACTAATGGTGATATGTTGGAGATGATTCGAAGCAACGGGTTTGATTATGGGAAGCTAACTGAGAAATTGAAGCTCAATTCTCTTGATCCAGAAATTGAGAAATTGGTCAACAATTTGGAAGTGAAGAAATCCACAAGATTTGATGTCAAGCAAGTTGAGTTGCCTCCAAATCATAAAAAGTTACCACCTACCCATGTTCAACCGTTGGAAATGGAAAATTCCTACCTCAACACTTGAAGTATGCTCATTTAGGGAAGAATAAGACCCATCTGGATATCATTTCTACCCATTTAACCGAATTTCAAGAAGAGCAACTCCTCAAAGTGTTGAATGAACATAAAGAAGCCATCAGTTGGACGATTACATATATCAAATGATTGAGCCCCTCCACTTGTATGCATAAAATTTTGATGGAGGATGAATGGAAGCCAAGTCGGGATGCGCAAAGAAGGTTAAATTCGCCTATGATGGAAGTAGTCAAGAAAGAAATATTGAAACTTCTTGATTCGAAGATGATCTATCCAATCTCAAATATCAAGTGGGTGAGTCTGGTGCAAGTGGTGCCAAAGAAGACGGGAATCACGGTGGTCAAGAACAATAAAGGTATTAAGGTCCCCACCCATGTGCAAAACAGGTGGAGAGTATGTATTGACTACCGGAAACTTAATGCAAGCACAAGAAAAGACCATTTCCCATTACCTTTCATTGATCAAATGTTAGAAATATTGTATGGGAAATCTCATTATTGTTTCCTAGACAGGTATTCCAGTTTTCACCAAATCCCAGTAGCACCGAAATACCAAGAAAAGACAACCTTTATATGTCTATTTGTCACTTTTGCATTTCGGAGAATGCCATTTGGATTGTGTAATGCCCCAACTACTTTCCAACATTGTATGGTTAGTATTTTTTTTTAGAATACGTCGAAAACATAATTGAAGTTTTTATGGATGATTTTATGGTATATGGAAACTCGTTTCAAGAATGTTTGACTAGTATCACAAAGATTTTGAAAAGATGCATTGAAACAAATTTAGTTTTGAATTTTGACAAATGTCATTTTATGGTAAGTCAAGGTCTCATTCTAGGCCACACTGTGTCAAAGAAATGAATCTAGGTGGATAAAGCTAAAATTGATGTTATTTAAAGCTTACCTTACCCGACTTGTGTTCGGGAGGTTCATTCTTTTAGGTCATGCAGGTTTCTACAGAAGATTCATAAAAGTATTTTCAAATATAATAAGAACAGTATGTCAGCTCTTGCAAAAGAAAGTTGATTTCGAGTTCAATGAGGCGTGCAAAGATGGTTTTGACAAACTCAAGGAGTTGCTTACATCCACCCCCATCATACAAGCACAAAATTGGGATCTCCCCGTTGAGATCGTGTATGATGAAAGTAATTATGCTATATGCACCGTTTTGGGTCAAAAGAATGGAATATCCTCTCATGTGATCTATTATGCATCAAGAACATTAGACAATGCTCAAAGCAACTACTCTACCACGGAGAAGGAGCTATTGGCCATAGTGTTTGCTTTGGAGAAGATTATGCAATATCTACTTGGCACCAAAGTCATAGTGTATTCAGATCATACGGCTCTCAAGTACTTGATGACAAAGAAAGATGCAAATTCAAGACTCATCTGGTGGATCATACTATTGCAAGAATTCGATTTGGAGATTCGAGATAAGAGAGGGTGCGAAAACCTTGTTGTTGACCATCTAAGCCAGATCATTTCAAATGAAACTCCTCCCCCATTGCGGGATGAGTTTCCGGATGAGCATCTCTTTTCCCTTACTCAATCTATTCCTTGGTATGCCGATATCGTTGACTTTTTGGTCACAGAAAAGGTATCCCGACACGTTTACACGTTCTTAAAAAGCTAAATTGAAAAGTGATGCAAAATACTATGTGTGAGATGAACTTTATTTTTAGAAACATTGTCCCAATCAAATCATTAGGAGATGCATACCCTAACAAGAACATAAATCCATTTTGAAAGTTTGTCATGAATTTGCTTGTGGGGGATACTTCGAACCTAACCGAACTTTGATAAAAGTTCTTGAATGTGGATTATTTTTGCCAACCATGACACGCGATTGCTATTTGTTTTATAAAATTTGTGAACTGTACCAAAGAACGGGGAATATTTCTCAAAAGAACCAAATGCCACAAAATCCAATCCTCGTTTGTGAAGTTTTTGATGTATGGGGGGGGGGGTGATTTTATAGGCTCATTTACCATTTCATTTGGCAACGTTTACATCTTACTCGTAGTTATTTATGTTTCTAAATGGGTTGAGGACAAAGCCACAAGATCGGATGATGCCAAAACGGTTATCGAGTTTTTAAAGTCTAATATTTTTGTGAGATTTGGTGTTTCTAGGGCCTTGATTAGTGATAGAGGGATGCATTTTTGCAACAAGATTATGGAGGCTTTATTGAGGAAGCACAATGTGACCCATCGCACTTCTACCGCCTACCACCCCCAAACGAACGGTCAAGGGGAGGTTTCAAATCGGAAAGTCAAGTACATCCTTGAGAAAATAAGGAACCCAACAAGAAAGGCTTGGATTTTAAGGCTTCGTGATGCCTTATGGGCCTACTGGACCGCTTACAAGACCCCGATAGGCATGTCTCCATTTAGATTGGTTTTTGGAAAGCCATGTCATCTTCCCGTGCAACTAGAGAACTGTGCATTGTGGACAGTCAAGCAATGCAACTTCAACATTAACGAAGCGGAAAGACATAGGAAGCTTCAACTTCAAGAGTTAGAAGAAATAAGAAATGATTATTATGTATTGTTACCTACAAGGTATTAAGGTGTTTCCTGGGAAGTGGTTGAAATGTGTTCTTGGGAAGTTTGAAGATGTATTGGGAACTCTTGAAGATTTGAAGATATGTGTATGAGTCTTGAGAGCAAAAGTGGCGAAACTTTTTTAATGTAAATGGGATTAAGAGTTGTTGATTTCGGCTAACATATATAAATATGTGGAAATATTGATTTGACATGTGCATTGGAATGTGTATTATATCACATTGGAATGTGTGCCACCTTCTAAATTAGAGATTTCAGCTTATCCTCCAAACCAAAATCCATGAATTCGATCAAAAGGTCCAACCGAGAACTAAGGGTTCTCGGTCTAGAGGTCTTCGACCAAAGCAATTCTCGGTCTCATGGGTTCTCGTTCGAGGGGTGTATTCGGTGGGGAGGATTCTCGGTGGCGAGGGTTTTTGATTTTCAAAAACCGAATACTTTAAAAACAATATAAAATTTTCCTTATTTATTTTAAACTATATTAATCATTTGACTCATATTTATACTTTATGTTTTATGGATAAATAAATAGACTTTTAACTTAATGTGTTTGACTTTTATTGACTTGCTTTGACTTTTATTAACCCGAAATAATTGGTTGTTACATTATCCCCCCGTTAGAGGGAATTTTGTCCCGAAATTATTTCTAAAGTGGGTACTCATGAACTAGGGAACTGATGCAGGTACTTTTGTTTCATTTCGTCTTCTCGTTCCCAAGTGAATTCAGGTCCTCGCTTGGCGTTCCGGCAGACCTTCACTATTGGTATACGACTTTGCTTCCTTCTCTTGATTTCCCTGTACATGATTTCCACCGGTTCCTCTGTGAAGTGTAGACTCTCGTTTATCTCGATTTCATCGAGTGGGATTACAAGGTTCCCGTTGGACAGACATTTCTTTAGATTGGACATGTGGAATGTGGGGTGTATGTTACTGAGTTCATGTGGTAGCTTAAGTTTGTAAGCCACCGGGTTGATTCTAGCAAGAATCTCGAATGGTCCGATGTACCTTGGATTTAGTTTTCCACATTTGCCGAAATGTATCATTCCTTTCCAGGGTGAGACCTTTAACAGGACGCGGTCACCAACCTGGAACTTCAAGGGTTTACGTTGTTTGTCCGCATAACTCTTTTGTCGATCCCTAGATGCTTTTAGTCATTTCCGAATTTGGACAATATTCTCTATAGTTTCTCGTATGATCTCGGGGCTAGTAAGAGTTCTATCAGTAACTTGTCACTTTGCTAGTTGAGTGTCACCCACTTCAACCCAGCACAAAGGGGATCTGTACTTACAGCCATAGAGGGCTTCGAATGGAGCAGCTTTGATGCTAGTATGATAATTGTTATTGTACGAAAATTTGATGAGTGGTAAATGGGTATTCCAATCTTTACCAAAGTATCATACAATCCCTTAACATGTCTTCTAATGTTTGAATTGTTCTCTCACTTTGCCCATCAGTCTGGGAATGGTAGGCTATACTCATGTCGAGTTTTGTTCCCAAGGACTTATGTAGTGATTGCCAAAACCCTGAAGTAAATCTATTACCTCTGTCAGAGATAATGGATATTAACACACCATGCAATCGTATGATTTCTTTAATGTATGTTCTGGTCAACTTCTCCATCTTGTCGGTCTCCTTTATTGGAAGGAAGTGCGCGGATTTAGTTAATCTGTCGATGATTACCAAAATGGTATCAAGTACACCCTTTGTATTGGGCAACTTGGTTATGAAATCCATGGTTATCTGCTCCCACTTCCATTCGAGTATCTCTGGTTGTTGTAGTAAACCCGAAGGTTTCTAATATTCTACCTTGACCTTGGCGCAAGTCAGGCACTTGCCGACATAGACAGTGTTGTAAAACTCGTCGAGTTGACCGATTACTCCTTCAAGTACTCGCTACTCGACCACTTACTGAGGCGAGTTACAGAATCCCGAGTACTCTCCGATCGGCCCCTTACTAAACTGAGCAATGTTGTAAAACTCGGTCAAGTCGGTGATTAATATGTATAATATACTTAATGATTTATTATTTAATAGACACACATGTGATTATTACTATATATATATATATATATATATATATATATATATATATATATATATATATATATCTTAATATTTTAGTAATTACTCACGAAGTGAGACCATTATGTATTTTTCAGTTTTTGTGTATTCACATTTATCTAATTTTGTTATATATTTCAATCAACTTATGGTTTAAACTTATGATTTTGACATATATAATTTCCCTAAAAATATTTCTACATAAATTACCAAATCCGAGTACTCCCCGAGTACTCTTAAGTACTCCTGAGTACTCTCGAGTACTCCCGAGTACTCGTTACTCAGTAGTCGGCCGAACAGGTACCGAGTAACGAGTTCTACAACCTTGCACATAGGTAGCAATTTCTTCTTTCATTTTTGGCCACCAATAAAGTTTCTTGAGGTCTAGGTACATTTTATCTGAACCGGGATGAACAGAGTACCTAGTCTTGTGAGCTTCATTCATGACAACGTCTCTGAATCGACCGAATCTCGGTACCCAGATTTGATCCATGAGGTAGCTAGCTCCGTCATCATTGACTTCCAGGTTTTTATCCATTCCTTTTAAGGCTTCTCCTGCCACATTTTCAGGTTTCAAGGCTTCTAGTTGAGCCTCTCTGATCTGCATGGACAAGTGTGAATGGATGGTCATGGTTAATGACTTCACTCCGCGGCCCGAGTACTCCTTTCAACTAAGGGCATCTGCTACTACATTGGCTTTGTCTAGATGATAGCGAATTTTTCATTCGTAATCATTTAGTAGTTCTACCCATCGTTTTTGCCTCATGTTGAGTTCCTTTTGATCGAAGATGTGCTAGAGACTTTTATGATCCGTGAAGACTGTGCACTTCGTACCATAAAGGTAGTGTCTCTAGATCTTTAGAGCAAATATTACGGCTCCCAGTTCGAGGTCGTGTGTGGTATAGTTGACCTGGTGGTTCTTAAGTTGTCTCGAGGCATAGGAAATGACCTTTCCTTATTGCATAAGAACAGAACCTAGCCCTTGCTTGGACGCATCGCAGTAAACTACAAAATCTTCCGTCCCTTCTGGGAGAGAGAAGATCGGTGCACTGCATAGGGCTCACTTTAGTGGTTGGAAAGCAGTTTATTTTTCTCCTCCCAGTTAAAAGTTACACCCTTTTGAGTTAGGATGGTAAGTGGCTTTGCGATCTTGGAGAAGTTTTGAATGGACCTCCTGTAATAGCCAGCGAGGCCTAGAAATTAACGAATTTATGTTGGCGTTCTTCGGGTTGCCGTGTTTTCGATTGCCTTGATTTTGGAGGGTTCCACATGTATCCCTTCCTTTCTAATGATGCGACCTAGGAAGTCCACCTTTCGAATCTAGAATTCACATTTTGAGAACTTCGCATACAGCTTCTCTGCCCTTAATGTCTCCAACACTTGTCGTAGGTGCTAACTATGTTATTCCTTACTTCGTGAGTAGACTAGTATGTCTTCGATGAATACTATCACAAATTTGTCTAAGTAAGGTTAGCAGACACGGTTCATTAGATCCATGAACACCGTGCGTGCATTAGTCAGTCAGAAGGGCATCACTACAAACACGAAGTGACCGTAGCGAGTTCTGAATGCAGTCTTTGGAATATCTTCCTCCTAGACTCGTAGCTGATGGTACCTGGATCTTAGATCAATCTTTGAAAAATAACTCACTCCTTGAAGTTGGTCAAACTGATCGTCGATTCAGGTAAAGGGTATCGGTTTTTGATAGTGAGTTTATTTAGTTCCCGGTAGTCTATGCACATGAATGATCCATCCTTTTTCTTCACGAACAAGACCGGTGCTCCCCAATGTGAGAAGCTTGGTCTGATGAAACCTTTAAGTAGTTTGTTTAGTTGGCCGGACAATTCCTGCATTTTCTCCGGTGCTAAATGGTAAGGGGATTTGACTACGAGGGTAACTCCGGGAATCAAGTGAATTCGGAACTCGACTTGGCGTTCGGGTGGTACTTGTGGGAGATCTTTGGGAAAAATGTGGGGGAAGTTACAGACTTCTGGAATATCTTTGATGTCATTTACTTCTTGTTTCTTATCTACTACGTGAGCTAAGAAGGTGTAGTATTCCTTGCGGAGATAATTTTGAGGCTTGATGCAAGAAATGATTTGGAGGTTTGTGTCGGGTTTGTCGCCATATATGACGAGGATTTCATGATTGGGTAGATTTAGGTGAATGACTTTTTCGTAACATAGAATATCAGCATGGTGAGGACTTAATCAATCCATGCCAATGATGACGCCGAAACTTTTTATTGTGACCGGCATCAGGTCGATTTGGAAAGAGTGGTTGTTTAGAGTGAGAGTACATCCTATGTATATATCGTTAGTGTTTTCTGCCTTTCTGTTTGCCATTTCTATAGTGAAATTGTCTTTTAGTGATTGGGGATTTTGTTTAAGAAAGTCTTTAAATTTATGGCTCACGAAACTTTTCTCCGCACCACTATCAAAGAGTATGCATGCCTATGAATTGTTGAGGAGGAACGTACCGGTAACCACAATAGGATCATTCATGGCCTCTTCATTCCCCATTGTTAAGACTCTTCCCACACCTCCGACATTCCTCACTTTTGGGCAGACCCTCTTGAAATGCCCGGTTTCACCACATTCGTAGCAAGCCTGGCTCACTCCGGCATTAGTGGTTTGGGTGGTTTGTTGTGCCAGTGCCTTACAGAAGTGGGCTATATGCCCCTTCCTGTTGCAATTATTATAGTACAACTCTCGGCAGGCACCATGGTGATGAAAGTTGCATTTATTGCATTTCGGGAGCCTGCTGACATATGGCTTTTGTAACGACCCGTTGTTCTCAAACAAATAGTAGTCAAACCCTTTTAAATAAAATTTCGAGTTTTATTTATTTTATTAAGTTCATAAGGGCTAGGATATTATTTAAATTATATAAATAATGTTTATTTTATTTATATAAGTATTTGGAATAAAATACACTTAAAAATCAACATTTTTCCCTTTTTGAACCGAGAACCTTGCACCAAAAACCCTCCCTACCGAAAATAGTTCTCGGACCGCAAACAGATTTCGGCCGATAACCCCCTTCCGACCGAAAACCCAACCGATATATATATATATATATATATATATATATATATATATATATATATATATATATATATATATATATATATCCCCGAAAAATGAGTCATTTTCTCACCTTTTCACTCGAAAACACTCCCATTTTACTCTCAAGTGTCGTCCAAGAACAAATATACCTTCAAGAAAAATCCTTCAAATCTTCATAATTTTCACCAAGAACAATCTTCAAATCTTCAAGCTGGCCAAAAACTCCCTGGACCAAAAACTCATTTGGGACCAAAAACTCTCTAAAGCCGTGAACTTGGTTCTCGGTTGAGGAGTTTAAGACAAAAATCAAGGATTTCGGTGAAGGCTAGGCCAAAAACCCTCATCAACACTTCATACAATTCTCGGTAATTCTTGTGAGAATTTCCTTACATAAATTAAGTGTTGTCTAACACTTTAATTAATTATCTCCCTAATTTAAATATGATTAGGTGTTTAAATAATTCTAGGATACCGTTCTTTCCACATACGCTAGCCCGAGGATCATCTCTACAGTTTTAGTATCCAGACTCTAACACGCAATTGAGGTGAGTTCATACCCCTACATTTTCACTATTTTCAATGTTTTTAGGGGGATACAAGTAAAACACAAGAACTCTTGTGTTAATATCCAAACGATTTCAAACCATTTGCAATTGATTCAAACTGATTTATCGCTACAATTTATAAAAATATATTCACGTATATTTTTAACCCTTCTGTAACATGTCGAACAAAAAGGGTACTTTTCACGAATCACGTACTATTACTTCATACACACAGTTAAATTGCAAAGGTTTTCAGTACATTACAGAACATTACATTTAAACTATAATTGGTATAGTTTGTGAACTACTACACTATTTTACTAAGTACAAGAATCGATACAAAAACATTCACTTAAACTATAATAGGTATAGTTTGGGAAACACTACACTATTTTACAAATTCAAGAACACTTTTCAAAAACAATTAAATAAACTATAGTTGGTATAGTTTATGGAACACTATTCTAACACATTGATTCAAGGATACACTACTAAATAATTATTTAATTATAGTTATATTACATTACAAAGTGAACTACTACGAGGTGATACATACAGTTTCAAGTACAAGAGAACACTACTACACTACACGTAAACTAGTAAATATAGGGTTGTGAGGAACTATTTTAATTGTACCCATCGGGTACAGGTCTAAGTACTATAAATTACAGCCAGAGTCTCCTAGAGGGAGAGCGTGACTTTGTGTATAGATCTATACGGGATTGACAACCCCACACCTAAATTGTTAGCTATAGTTAGGTCGGAAGGCTTGGGGCGATAAACTTCATTACATTCTGACGCCTGAAGAATGTCGTAGATGCCACTAGTTAGTTTAGTATGGTTATATGAAACTCACAACAGTATTAACTAAAACATTTGTTTACTGGATTAACACTACTTCAATGGTTTTATTTTATTTAATAAAACTACAGTACAATATTAACACTACAACTGGTGGTATCCAGGCATTCATACAAAGGTTTTCATACAATACACTATTATACACTACAACTGGTGGTATCTAAGCATTCATACAAAGGTTTTCATACAGTATACTATTATACACTACAGCTGGTGGTATCCAGGCATTCATACACAGGTTTTCATACAATATGCTATTATGCACTACAACTGGTGGTATCCTGGCATTCATACTAAGGTTTTCATACAGTACACTATTATACCCTACAACTGGTGGTATCAAGGCTTTCATACAAAGGTTTTCATACAAAATAGTACACTATTATACACTACAACTGGTGGTATCCAGACATTCATACAAAGGTTTTCATAAAAATACTACTATAATACACTACTTTTCTTATATAGAGTACCTTATTACGACATACAGTTTAGGGAAAACTGTTGGGTTTTGAGTACTATAACACTCCTATGGTGCACATGCAATCCTAAATGCTTTGGATCTATGTTTTCTCTAATTATACATGCATATTTTCAATTTTCTAAAGCATACATCCTAACTAGCATACAAATTGACATTTGAGCATTATAACTAGTTAGATAACTTACCTCTTAGAAGGACTTGTAGTTCTTGACCTTTGAAAGCTTGAGCACCCCAAGTGTGATGCCTCTAATGGTTCACAAACACCGATAAGCAAGAAGAGGCTTGAGAGAATAAGTTATTTAGCACAAAATCAATACACACTCTCCAAGAATGTTGAAGCCACTCATGTAACCAATTTTGGCTCTTAAGGGGTTTATTTATAGTGTGGAAAATGCTAGGGTTACATTTTGTAAACCCTAATGACCTTTCACATTCTTATACTCCATGGATTAAACCTCCATGGACTATCCATGGATTATCTCATTAGTTTAGCCCATCCTAAATACCCATGGATCATTCGTCTGCACTATAAAAATGATTGATTTACATAATCAATCCCCATGTATTTAATTAGTCACTTTTCTTGATCAATACTAATTAAATAATATTATTTCGTATTAATATATTATATTTTTAATATATTAATAAATCATAAATAACCTTATTCTCAAAAGTCCATCCTATCAAATTGCACTGGTGAAGGCAACCCAAAAGGACCATGTTACTATCAGGTCAAGTACATCCCAGTTATAGTTATGGGCTTAGACACCAAATCTAACGAAAACATACATGATATGGTTTTATTCATTAATAAGACTACATATACTATTACAGAGTACAGTAATTACATACATTTTGATCGTAAGGCCTAAGACCACATTACATTTACTAAAGAAAATATTGGATTTTATGGAAGTACACTAAAGCATTTTCAAGGAACAAAGTCAAACTTTCCATCTCAAATACGTACTTATGAACTCACCAACTTAAATGTTGATACACTTTCAAAACCACTTGTATTCTTAGAGAATCGGTAGACATGTGCATCTACAGGTTTTGAGAAGATGGAGCTTTTAGAGTCGCGTCTTTTACACTTTTGTAATACACTTTGATGTCATACAAATTATGTATCAAACAGATGTAAATACTTTAGTTTATCAATGTAATGGTTGTGTTTGCTTTCATTACTATTATACAATTGTTGTGATACTGTACATGATGACCTCCGCCCCCGAACGTTTCCGCCGTTCCGATTTGGGGGTGTGACAGATTGGTATCGAGAATTGTTTATAGTGAACTAAGTATATCAAACCTTACAAGACATACAACTATAAACACTATAGGGCTGAAGCACTCTGAACTAAAATTATACTTTTAAAATCTAAGTATTTTATAAGAAGTATACAAAAATACATACATACCAGAAACAGTATCACCAGAAGAACAAAACAAAAGTATTTAGATGTTGGACACTATGGTTAAACCTGGATAGTTATGTAATCATATCTGGGATAAATATAGCTTGATCAACTATATTTATTTGAGATACGACCAACATGTGTTTGGGAGTGATTGTGGTGTTGCAACAAGTCTAAAACTTACCAAACTCTATATAAAGGAAACACTAGAACCGAACATACAATTAAAATACTATAGGAGTATTTTATAGCACTACAACACTAGAATCAAACATGTGAAAACAAAGAACCCTTTTTGATAGATCTATAGTTGCCAAGTGTATACATATAATTTATATATAAATAAGATTTTATGGACATAGAATAGGTGATTTAGCTTTACTTCTTGTTCCTTGTTTGGTTGTGGAGTTAGAGTAGGATCACTTAATCGAATGCCTATATAGTTTTAGTTATATATAATTTGTGTACACTATGTGATTATAGGGGGATTAGGCACAAATCACATCGTACAAATTCATTTCAAGTGTTTCTATAAATCTCATGGTGATTGTTTACTTGTATTAGTAGACTTCAACTATAAATCGCTTAATAGAACACTATAACTGTCAGGATAAGATATACCTTGTTCAATATCACCTGACTCATGACCACTATAGAGGACTTATCATCATTTTCTCTTAAATTATTATAAAGAAAGATGCCTCCAAAGAAGTCCAACAGAAAGAACAACAACCCACCATCAAATCCACCACCGCCACCACTTCCTCAGTATGATCCTACTGTCTTCCAAGCAACAGTAAAAACCGTCGTGGCTGCCGTCATGTCACAAATCAATGCAAGTGGCACTAGCAAGGCGGGTAGTGGTGCCTACCCTTCTAACCACGAAGATAGTCGTGGTCACCTTAGGGAGTGTTCCTATAAGGACTTCATGAACGCTAAACCCAAGTCCTTTGACAACACTGGAGGTGTCATTGCTTTAACATGTTGGTTCGAGAAGTCCGAATCAATATTCAAAATATAAGCATGCCCCGAGTCTATCAAAGTGAAATTTGCAGCATGCACCTTCACAGACAGAGCTCTTACTTGGTGGAACAGCCAAGTCACGTTCCTGACTCTCCCGATAGCCAATGCTATGAGTTGGGGTGATTTGAAAGAACTAATGCTAGCAGAATACTGCCCGAGGGACAATATGCAAAAACCAGAGCAGGAGCTTTGGAGTCTGAAGATGAAGGGCTCTGATATCGCTGCTTACACTGCTAGGTTCAGTGACTTGGACCTTCTGTGTCCCGGGATGGTCACCCCGGAGAGCAAGAAGGTGGAAAGATACATCTGGGGATTGACTCCCCTGACTCATGGAAATGTCCTAGCTACCAATCTACTTACTTTTGGACCATGTGAGGTCCCTAGAGTCCAAAGGTCCATACTTTATTCAGCCACAATAGAGCTTTTGAGTGAAAAACCGTTAATAGAGCATGTTCCTGGCATTTCAAGCCCTAAGTGATATGCATTGACGTAAAGATCGTGACTTTATGTGATAATTGAGCCTTGAGAATGTAGATCTAGAGTTTGGGAAGGTTTTCTGCCTTAAAATCATCTGAATGAGAAATGAGTCTGAATGGACTCGCCGAGTCGATGAGCTGACTCGACGAGTCAGTTAGGGTTTGTCTCGATGAGCTTGATCATGCGATAACTCGGCGAGTTAGGGGTCAACTCGATGAGCTGAGCTGGACCTTCACGAGACTTCTGAGGAAATGAGTAGACTCGACGAGTCACATGGGTGCACTCGGCGAGTCGGGTCAAACATGGTCTGTTGTCTTGAGTCGACTTCTGTGACTTTGGGGTTGGTCAAACATGAGTAATGGAGACCATGGAGGGGTAAAATGGTCTTTTGCCCACTTCAAGAGTTAGAAAGAGGAAGAATAACCTTTGGTTTACTTAGAGTCGAGAATCGAGTATTTATTTGAGATAATTACCCTATGTGTTAGGCGGTGGCTAGTTCGAGATTCAAGTATGAGGATAATTGCTTGCTTGCTTTCATGGTGAGTCTTCTCACTATACTGATTTGAGTAGTAGTTACTGTGTGACCGGAGGGTCTTCATAGAGATACTGAACCCGAGGGTTCAACTTAAGCTGTGGGACTAGAGGGTCCTCATGACTGGAGGGTCTTATCCGTTATACTGTGATATGCGTTATTGTGCATATTGTCTTTGTGACTTATGATGTTATGTTATTCAGTGTATGTGTTGTTTATATGTCCTTACATTGAGATATGTGATATATTATGCATTATGCTTTGTGATTATGCTATGATTTTGCTGAGTTAGGACCAGAGGGTCCACCCGATTTGTGGGACCGGAGGGTCTCCACTGGGACACATTGACCGGAGGATCTTATTTGAGATGTATGTGGTATTTTGAGGAACTCACTAAGCTTTGTGCTTACGGTGTTATGTGATATGTTTTTCAGATACTTCTCAGGATCACAGGAAGGCGCCGACTTGATTGTACACACGAGACTGAGTTATATTTCGGAGGATCCTGTATTTTGTTAGTATGGATATGTGTTTTGATAAATTGAGATTTTTGGAGCTTTTGTGACTTATGTTAATGAGATTAAGGTGATTTTTAAATGAAAATTTTGCTTGAAAAATTTACGGTGTTACAAGTTGGTATCAGAGCCTTGGTTTCTGGGATTCGGATGCACCTTCGGGTGTGTTTGAACTCAAACTGAGGATTTGAGAAAAAAAATCAAAAGAAATGGCTTTTCTAAAATGAGAAAGAGTTTTAAGAGAAAATAAGTTGGAACAGTGTGTACAATCAGCCAGAGCCCGAATGGTGATTTCCCAAAATACCCTTACTTATTTGTATTATGAGTTATTATTGAGATATTAGTGATGCATGCTAGAAGATAGGATAGGTATTTCATATATTAGGACTGGAGTTGCCTAATTTGTGATGCCTTAGCCTAGGAATTGTTGTTATCTGTGATGTGTGGAGTAAGAGTATCCAACAAGAATCTTTTAGAGAGAGCTTTGAGTAGAGGAGTAATTTTGGAGAGATAACTAGATGAGCATTGGAGAAGCCTACCGAGGGAGTAGTTAGATACCTACAAGAGGTAGGGTTGCTTGAGTTTGGCGATACCTTTTAAGTGTGAGTAGAGCAAATAGAGTTATAACCTAGAGTGGTTTTGCATTCTAGTGGAGATTATTCGATGGCTGCATATTGCTTGTTTCGTGATTTGTGGAACTCTTAATGATGGGAGTCAGCTACTAAGTGAATATGACGATATTCAGGAGGTAGATGGTTGGCATCATAAGGAGTTCTTCAACAGCTGATGGAAGAGAAGTATGAGAACCTAGGAAGGGCCTAGGAAGTGACCTTAGTTAGATGAGTACGCTGATAAAAGAGAGTATTTGTTGGGGAGCGACCAGGTTTAACGGGATTGGTGATCGAGAAGGTTGAGCAGCTACTTAGGAAATTTAAGACAATCTGTATGGAAAGTATGGGTAGCTGTGGCAGGTAGTATGGGCCCGTACTACTGAAAGCAGAGGACCCGTACTCGAAACAGGGAGAATTCCAGAGGTTCTAAGTAGCAGATTGATAGGAGATAACATGGTTCGAGTACCATGATTCGTAGCAGATTGAGAGGAGATAACATGGTTCGGGTACCATGATTCGTAGTAGATTGAGAGGAGATAACATGGTTCGGGTACCATGATTCGTAGTGGATCGAGAGGTGATCACATGGTTCGAGTATCGTGATTTGTGGCGATTAGTGCTTCTGGTTTTACCAGTTATCCCATTGTGATTGATTAGACTAAGATCAGATGTGATAGAGTGTGGGGCCAGAGGGCCATGTCGAACTAGTTCCAATGGGGCATACCTTGAGAGGGAAATCGAGTTAGTTTCTAAGAGATTTGTGGTGAGATGTCAGTTAGAGTCACAAGACTCAGGGATGAGTAGAGATGTTGCTTATTGGAGGGTTGCGGTCTGAGTTGAGCAATCGAATCATAGATGAGGTGTCACCTTTTGTGGCAAGATTTGTGTTGTCCCCGTTTCCTGGGAGAAGCAAAAGAGATGATGAGCTTCCGGTTTCAAAGTTGGGAGGTAAACCCCATGGGGTAGCGTAGGGTTGCAACCTTTTCACTAGAGCATTTTGGGCAGTATGTTTGCTGCAAGGTATTTCTTATACCATGAGAGAGTCATTTGTGGGATTGAGATGGATAAGGCAGGGATATGACTTAGTTGAGTATAGAGAGATATATGTTAGCAGGAGTTTCGAGTAATCAAGAGAAGTATGTGGGGCGGTGGCCCTCGTTGTTTCCTTTGGACAATAAAGAGATCCGGTAGAGTGTTGGTATGAAATTTTGGATGGCTAGAGGCAGTAATGTGGAAAGTTCCAAGGATTTCATCTGGGATTCAGGATATTTGGAGTTGCTTGGTCTTAATAGGAAAATAATCGAGTGTTATGTGGTACTTTTCAAGAGTAAGTGTGATGTACCTGGTGAAACAGTCTGTGGAGTAAATTGTTAGTGTGCCAATTGGTGATGGTTTGAACCCGGAGTGGGGGAGAATCAGTTATTTATTTGAGAGGATCAGATATTTGTTCAATTATGGTTAGAGAACTTGGTATGGAAACCTGTGGTACGGATGCATGAGACCAGGGTTATTGGTGATCGAGGCGAGGTGCAGAGCGGGATAATACATGTTGTACGCGTTCAGGGAAGGAGGAGTGTTTCCACGATGAGTAGCCATTGGTCAGGGACCCTAGGGTGGTCAGAAACTCTTCGAGGTTATAATGGTCGAATTCGAGGTGGTTGGCTCGTGGGGATAGTTTTGGTGGTTGAGAATTTCTAGTTTGATGTATGGATTGTTATGTGCACTTTGGGAAGGGCAGAAGTTGATTGGGAAACCAAGTTCAGAGTCCATATGAGTATTCTTGTAGGGTTTTGAGTAATAGAGGAGGGAGTTTCAAATTGTCGTCAACGTGTTCTGAGTCATTTAGCGATTCCTCCATGTTTCAAATTGAGAGTCGGAATTTTTTGAAGTTATGAGTTGTGTGAGAGGAAGATCAGTCGTTAGATTCTAAGAGGGTGCATTGTGGTATCTGAGTATGATGTCGTGAGTAGGAGATCAATGGTTGAGGCAAGACACCGTGAGTTTCTGTGATGGTGTAACGAGGTATCCGAGTATGATGCCCTAAGTTTCGAATTATTTTGAGACTTTAGTTATGAGATGGAAAGTGGTGTAACAAGTTTCAATGGTTCCAATGGGAGCCCTTCAGTTAGTTGTAATCAATAGGATTATCTGAGTATCTGAATTACAGCGTGAAAAGTGTTTTGTCACGTTGGTGGTCGTTAGGAGTAGTGATGCTTAACCTATATGGGTGTGTATACCTATATTTGTTGGACCATGGAGCATGAGTTAGTGAATGCGGTGAGGTGATGACATGAGGATGAGATTGTGGGGTGATAAGGGAGAGTGTTGTGATACTGCGGGGAGCCGTAGTATTCACTACTCAACGAGAGGGTGTTGTGATACCGTGGAGAGACGTAGTACTCACTAGTCAGCGAGAGGGTGTTGTGATATTGCGAGGAGTCGTAGTATTTACTAGCCAGCGAGAGAGTGTCATGATGTTGCGTGGAGCCATAGCATTCACGAGTTCGTAAGAGAGTATCGTAGGCCTGCGGGAGGCCATAGCCTTCAAAAGTTAGAGAAAGAGAATGTTGTGATACTACGGGGAGCTGTGTTATTCGTTAGTCAGAGCATAACTCATGAGAGTTCTTAGGCTTGGGTAGCCTTATTAAATGAGTCTTCGGGAACCTGGTGGCCAGACCAGGGGAGAGACGGGGGTCTCCATAATGGTTGAGAATCATTATATTCTGAGTTAAGGTATGGTTATCGCAATCGGAAGGAATCAGAGAAGTGATGTACGTGTAGGTTGTGGGTTAGGGGTCACAAGTTGAGTGTTTCATTGGTACGAGTGGTTCCAATTCTGTTCCGAACCAGACTCTCGAGTTTTAGGTTGACTCTAGTGGTGTATCGAGTAGGCATAATGAAATTATGGATTCAGAGATGGATTTCATTTTGAGGAGGTGTTGTTTTTCATTTGATATCTTAGACCTGAGTGGGTTAGTTCGTTGGTATGGGAAAAACTGCAAGATGCATGGAACTAATGAGTAGTAGACGACAAAGGTCGAGGGTGAGACGATTTCAGTTGGGATTGTAGTATTCTCTTAGGGTAAAGCGAGCTCCGTGATTGGCATGTTACAATGGGCTGAGATAGTTATTGTGAAAAGGAAGCCAGTGAGACGTTATTGGGTATGCAATGAGTGCTCTTTGGAGGTTCAACTGTTCGGTCGGGGGTTGACCTAGTGCTCAAGTGTTGAAGGGAATAATTGAAAGAAAGTTAGGGATTATGATTATAGATGTGAGAGGATACTTCTGAGCAAGCATGATCATTTTTTTTGTGTCCGAGGACAAAGTGTTGAGAGTCCATTGTTCAGATGTATTCTGACAACAGTACAGTGGATGGGTCCCTGGTGATATGTGACCTTTTCGTTCCTTTGGAGTGTGATTGGGATCGATTAGTATATATGGTATAAGTGATCAGTAGCCAACTATGGATCAATGGATTGATTCTATCAGTCGTAATAAGAGAATCAGAGTGAGTGTGGTATCGGGGTCTGTTATTCGAGGAGGGATGAACATGATGATATCTTGCGAGGGCCGTCTGTCAGGGAGATAGACCACTAGAGTTTTCAAATTTTGAAGAGTCGGAATGGGTACCGCAGCGACAGAGGGGTCTGTCCTTTTTCGGGAATTGGGAGTTCCCTGTTTGGGTTCAAATGTCTTTGGAAGGAAATTATTGTATGATATGAGATTCTTTTGATGGTGCTTCTCGGGTCATTGGGTTCGATCTTTGTATTGTTGTGAAGCAATTTCGAGGGCGAAATCTAATTCAAGTGGGGGAGAATTGTAACATCAGGATTCCCAGGTATATTAATTATGTGCTTATTTTGAGATTTATTAAGTGACTCGACGAGTTGTGAGTCCAACTCGTCGAGTAGAGTCATGTTTAGCCACATTGATTAGTAACCTACTCGACGAATCAGAGAGTCGACTCGCCGAGTAGACGCTGAGTGATGAAACCCTAAATCCTCGGGTTTGGGGCCTATGTAAGGACACTTATGGGCTTATTTGCGGCTCATCAGCTTTGTTTACCTTCACTAAGAGAAACCCTAATCGGCTTTTGAGCTAAGAGATATACTGTTGAGCTAATAGTAAGTGCTTTGGTGCATCTTTGGAAGAGAAGTGATGGATTTCAAGCAAGGAACAAGAAGAGGCTGTTAGATCCACTATTGTTTCATCCAAGAGCTTCAGTGAAAGGTAAAAAGTTCATACCTTTCTCATTTTGTTGGGTAGATCTCATATTATTGGAATTTTGGGCTTTTTCCATCTAATATTGAGACTTTGAGTGTATTGAGTCCATATTGAGATTTGGACATCAGATCTGGACCATGTGAGGTCCCTAGACTCCAAAGGTCCTTGCTTTATTCAGCCACAATAGAGCTTTTGAGTGAAAAACCCTAAATAGAGCATGTTCTTGGCATTTCAAGCCCTAAGTGTCATGCACGTACGTAAAGCTCGTGACTTTATGTGATAATCAAGCCTTGAGAATATAGATCTAGAGTTTGGGAAGGTTTTCTGCCTTGAAATCGTTTGAATAAGAAATAAGTCTGAATGGACTCGCCGAGTCGATGAGCCGACTCGACAAGTCGATTAGAGTTTGTCCCGATGAGCTTGATCATGCAATAACACAGCGAGTTAGGGGTCAACTTGATGAGTTGAGTCACGAGACTTTTGAGGAAACGAGTGGACTCGACGAGTCACATGGGTGCACTCAGCGAGTCGGATCAAACATGGTCTATTGTCTTGAGTCGACTTCTTCTTGACTTTGGGGTTGGTCAAACATGAGTAATGGAGACCTTGGAGGGGTAAAATGGTCTTTACCCACTTCAAGACTTAGAAAGAGGAAGAATAATTTTTGGTTTACTTAGAGTCGAGAATCGAGTATTTATTTGAGATAATTACCCTATGTGTTAGGTGGTGGCTAGTTCGAGATTCGAGTACGAGGATAATTGCTTGCTTGCTTTTGAGGTGAGTCTTCTCACTATACTTATCTGAGTAGTAGTTACTGTGTGACCGGAGGGTCTTCATAGAGATACTAGACCGGAGGGTTCAAACTGAGTTGTGGGACTAGAGGGTCCTCATTATTGACCGGAGGGTCTCATCTGTTATACTATGATATATGTTATTGTGCATACTGTCTTTGTGACTTATGTTGTTATGTTATTCATATGTTGTTTATATGTGCTTATGCTGAGCTATGTGATATATTATGCATTATGATGTGTGATTATGCTATGCTTTGTTGAGTTAGGACCGGAGGTTCCACCCGAGTTGTGGGATCGGAGGGTCTCCACTTAGACACATTGACCGGAGGGTCTTATTTGAGATGTACGTGGTATTTTGGGGAACTCTCTAAGCTTCGTTCTTACCATGTTATGTGATATGTGTTTCAGGTACTTCTCAAGATCACGGGAAGGCGCCGACTTGATTGTACACACGATACTGAGTTATATTTCGGAGGATCCTGGATTTTGTTAGTATGGATATGTGTTTTGATAAATTGAGATTTTGGAGATTTTGTGACTTCTGTTAATGAGATTAAGGTGATGTTTAAATGAACATTTTGTTTAAAAAATTTACGGTGTTACAAAACCTCTTACTGCCCTGACTTAGAAGGCTGTAACTTTTAGCTGGGGAGAGAAACAAGACACTCTGTTCCAAACCTTGAAGCAAGCCCTGTGTAGCGCACCTATCTTGTCTCTTACAGAAAGGATAAAAGACTTCGTAGTATACTGTGATGCATATAATCAGGGGCTAGGTTGTGTGCTTATGCAGCGAGGAAAGGTTATTGCCTATGCCTCAAGACAGCTAAAGGCACATGAGGTCAACTACACCACTCAGGATCTCGAGTTGGGAGCAGTAGTATTTGCTATGAAGATTTAGAGACATTACCTTTATGGTACCAACTGCACCTTCTTCACCAACTACAAAAGCCTTTAACACATTTTTTAACAGAAAGAACATAACATGAGACATCAACGATGGTTAGAGCTACTAAATGATTACGAATGCGAAATTCACTATCATCCCAGCAAAGACAATGTAGTAGCAGAAGCCCTTAGTCAAAAGGATGTACTCAGGTCATCGGGTAAAGGCACTAACCATGACAATCCATTCCCATCGGTCTACACAAATCAAAGATACTCAACTAGAAGCCTCAAAACCGGAAAATGTGGCGGGTGAAGCCTTAAGAGGAATGGAGAAGAACTTTGAGATCAAGGGAGACGGAGTTCATTATTTCATGAACCGGATATGGACCCCAAAGTTCAGTGGTTTCAGGGACATAGTCATGAATGAATGTCACACCCCCAAACTGCAATGGCGGAAACGTTCGGGGTGGAGGATGTTATGTACAGTATCACAACAATTGCATCATAGTAATCAAAGTAAACACAACCATTACATTGAAATATAGATATTTACATATGTTTAATACATAGTTTGTATACATCAAAAGTATAACAAAATATAAAAGACGTGACCCTATACATTTTGTCTTCTCAAAAGCCTGTGGGAGTACCTATCTACTGATTTCCTGAGAATACAAGTGATTTTGAAAGAGTATCAACATAAAGCTGGTGAGTTCATAAAAATGTTTTTGTAATGAAAACCTGTCATTGAATCTGTAAAAATGTTTGTATTCTTCCCAAGAAAATCCAATATTTTCTAACATAAATGTTTGTTACTATGTTTTGTAGTAGTGTATAATGTATTAATTCATATGCCTAGTTACCACCAACATTATTGTATATCATTGTTTTCACTGAAAAAACCCTTTGTATGAAATCCCTGGCTATCACCAACAATGTATAGAATGTTTTGTTTGAAAACCCTGGCTATCATCAGCAATGTATAGAATGTTCAGTTTGAAAACCCTAGTTACCACCAGTATATATAGAATGTACCGCTTAAAAACTCTGGTTAGCATCAGTATGTATAGAATGTTATGTTTTGAAAACCCTGGTTACCACTAGTATGTATAGTAGTTTCATTACTTAAAATAAAAACATGTATTGTATCCCCTGGAATCCTCCAGTGTAATGTATAGTAGTTTTATTAATTAAAATAAAACTAGTGAAGAATGAAATCCCATAAACAAAGGTTAGTTTATACAATTATGAGTCGTATAACCATGCTTGATATGACTGACCTCTGCGACGTTCTTCAGACGTCAGATGATATGATATTTGTCACCCCAGGCATGCTTGCCTAACTGTAGCTAGAAGTTTAGGTGTGGGATTGTCAGTCCTGAATAGATCTATTCATAAATCTCACGCTCTCCCTCCAAGAGACTCTGGTTACACTAAATGATAGGATTTATTCTGTACCCCGGAGGGTACAATTGAAGAGTTGTCTTACAATCTTGTATTAACTAGTTTACGTGTAGTTTTGTATTGTTCTCTTGTATTTGAATCTATTTATATGCTTTGTAGAGTAATAATAATTATACTTAAATAATTATTTAGTGTTGTACTCTTGAAATCCGAAAATAGTAATGTATAAGCTTTGAATTTGTAAAACTGTGCATTGTAATCCCAAACTATACCTATTATAGTTTGCATGTGTGTTAAGTACTCGGTTCATGTATTTATCTGAACACTATCCAATTATGGCTGTAAGTTGAAAATGTCCCTTATGCTCAGCAGATTACAAAAGGGATAAGGTGTCTAAATATTTTATAAAATATGGAAATCTTTTGGTTGTATTAAATGCATAGGTTTTAAAGATGTTGAAATTCTTTTGTATAAATTCAAAAAAGTCATTTGTGTTTGGCTTGTATCCCCCATGAAAACATTAAAAATAGTAAAAGCATAGGGGTATGAACTCACTGTTGGTTGCGTGAAGGTGTCGGACTGTGAAACTGAAATGAGGACCCTCGAGTTGTTGTATGTAGAATTAACGAAATCCTAATAATAATTAAACACATATATGCATTTTATTAGCGAAATCATTAATTATAGTGTTGGAAAACACTTGATTTTGGTTTAGGAATGTTACCGAGACTAATGAAGTGAATGGAGGGTTTTTGGTTTCCAAAGTGTTCACTGCTGGAAAGTGTTCACGGCCGTGAACAGTTCTTGGTGAGGATTTGAAGGGTTCACGGTCCTTGAATGGTTTGCGGTCGTGAATAGATTTCCGCCCTTGAAGATTTAGAGATTTGAAGGGTTCACGTCCGTACACCCTTCAATAGAGGTTTGCTGATTTGGTGAAAAACACGTTTTAGAGGCTCCACAACAACACCCAAAGGTGATTTTTGATGATTTTCAGAAGAAAATGAGGAAATCTTGAGTTGGCGGTTGGAAGATTAAAGAGAAGATAGATGAGTTTTCGGCCAGAAAAGTGTAAATGAGGGGTAGGAACACGTATAAATAGGTTGGGTTCATGGTTGGTGGTGGGTTCCACCCAGCCGTGAATGGTTTATGACCGTGATTGGGTTCACGGCCGTGAACACCAATCAGACCGGATTTTGCTGATTTTCGAAGAAGAACTTGGGTTTTCGCGTGATTTTGGTTCCGACTCTTATATAAAATTTATTTATATAACTTAAATGATTTTCCAAACCATAAGAATTTGACAGAACAAAATAAAAATTCAAAATTTATTTAACGGAATCGAGTTAACGTTAACGGAAAAAGGTTCGAGTTGTCACAATGAAGCACACAAGACTCGATACTCCATTCACCCAGGTTCAGACAAGTTGTATCTGGACCTCAAGAAACTGTGTTGGTGGCCGGACATGAATACAAAGATTGTTACCTACGTGGGCAAGTGTCTAACTTGCGCCAAGTCAAGGTAGAGTATGAAAAGCCCTCAGGTTTACTTCAACAGCCAGATCTACTGTTAGGCGTGTCAAAATGTCACACCCCAAAACCGATAACGGCGGAATACGTTCGGGGTGGATGACGTAGCGAACAGTATCATCACAATTGCATAATAGTAGAAACAAGAAACATACAACCATAGTATTACATAGTGAGTTTAATTACAAGCGTACTTTGTAATATTTAACAATCACCCAAAAGTAAATCAAAAATAAGAGATGGGTCTTGCATGCTCCACCTTCTCCAAAAACGTTGCGTCTGTACCTGTCTATCTTTGACCTGAAGATACAAGTTATTTTGAAAACAATTATCAGCATAAAGCTGGTGAGTTCATAAGAGTTTAGTGTGAATTTTTGTATACAAAGCATTAGTGTTAAAAAATGTGTCATTACGTTCATAAGTAGTAGAAACTTAGAACATCCCATATTTTCCAGGAAAAACATTGTAAGTGACAATCTGTGAAAAGTATGCATTCTTTATTCCTTTGAAAACGGTTTGTTTTATAAATACATTGGCAATCTCCAAATAACAAGTGTGATAGAATAGGTTGAGCCTGTATATCAGTGATAGAGGTGCAAGCTTCCTTTAGTGATAGATACTTACTTACTTCGGGATGCAGTTAGCATTTAGTGTAGTATTTTAGAGTAGTTGTAGGGTATTCCTTGTATATTACCAATAGTGAGCATAATAGAGGATCCCATGACCTTCCCAGTCATGCATAGTATAGTGAAGTAGTGGCATCCCTGGGCCTGTACGGCGCGGACTGAGATTAACAGTCGGGATGTAATAGCGTCTGCCCCGTATAGATCTATACATGAAGAGTCGTCTCCTGCTGGAACACTCCGGGCGTAGTGAATAGCGAGTAGAGTATCTTGTAGCGGGTTAGTGTATTATTGTATTTTTAGTGTTTTCTCTATGGTTATAGTGTAGTAATCTTTTAGTGTTGATCATAGTGTATTCTCTTACTAGTGTATCGTCTAGTAATAGTGAGTATTATAGTGTAGATAGTCATAACTTTAGCGAGTAGTAGTGGTAGTGACCCTAACCATACCTATTATGGTCATCTTAGTGGGGATGTTTCTTAGCACGTTAGTGACTTTAGCATTAAGTGAAAGCAGTAATATTCGTATCCCATACTGATATACAGATTTTATATAAGTAAGAAATCAACGACAGTCGGACGGATAACTACTACCCTAAGCCCACAATCAAACAAGAACAGGGAATAAGGCGAGATATCGGTCCTAAATCCTCCAAGTCTTATTTATATAAATATATCAGAGTGGTTACCTTTTATAAGCAAATTGATTAAATAAAAGTATTTTTCCAAAAGAACATTTAAATTCTGATTCACTGTTTAAAAATAGTTTGTAAAGGGTAAAACCCGTTTTTAAGGCATAGGGACAAATCACATGTGATTTGAGCTAAGAATAGTGAATCACATGTGATTAATCCTTGTAACTTGGGAATCGTTTTGTAAAACTTTACATAAACATTTACAAGCAACTTGTATCTCCCCCCTAAAACATGTAAAACACTTGAAAGGTTCATTAAAGGGGTATGAACTCACCTGAAATCACGGAAATCGGGTAATAGTGTCGATTGAGCGTTTGGTACAAAATAACCACTTGAGCACCTTTTAGGACCCTAATGTCATATGAAATATGTATTTTACAAGAAGTTAATCATCTTATGCTTTTCATTATAGTAATTGGACATTCTAGTGTCGTTTTCGGGGTTTTAAGGTCTAGAAAGGGTTCCCGGGAGTGGTACAAGGCCATGGATGATTTACGGGAGGGTCCATGAGTTCACTCTCTTAGAGTTTATGGCCTAAAAGCCACCCATTGGGAGTTTACGGCCATAAGCCCCCTAGGCTTGGCCGTAAACTCAAGTGATGTCCCAAAGTGTATGTTTAAGGCCTTATATCACTTCCTTAATTTAGTGGTGGGTGTTTTGGACCAAAAGAGAAGGATTAACATCATAATTTGTGACATTTTTGGGGAGTTTACGGCCAAGACTTGTTCTTGGGCCGTAAACTCCTATAAATCCTTCAAGATGAATGTTTTACTTGTACAACATTGTCCCATATGTCTTAGAAAAATCCTAGAAGGTCCTATAGTGAGTTTGGAACAATTTGGCATACATTTTTGGGGAGTTTATGGCCCAAGAACATCCTTGGCCGTAAACTCTTCATTTGGTATCAAAATGAGGTGTTTAATGGTACAACACACTTCCAAAGGCCTTAGATAAATTCCTTTCATGCATTAGGGTAGTTTAAGGACTTGTTTGACACAATTTCTTGGGTGTTTACGGCCCAAGCTTAAGCTAGGCCGTAAACTCCTCTTTTTGGCCTCAAATGGAGTTGTTTGATGCATTTAAGTGTTCCTTGGAGTCAAGTCTAATTTACCAAACATCCTAGAAGTGTTTTTGGGGCTTAAAACATAGATTTTTGGGGTGTTTGAGGTGTTTACGGCCTAAGCACATGCTTGGGCCGTAAACTCCTTTTTAAGCATCATTTTCTTGTGTTTTAATGTCCATACCCTTCTAGTTATAAGCCTTAATTAGTATACTAACATACAAGGAGGAAAAACTTGGTCTTTGGCTTGGTTTTGGGGGTTTACGGCCTAAGGAGCTTCTTAGGCCGTAAACTCCTCTTTGAATCTTGATTCCTATGATTTTTGGCCCTCAAATTCAATGAAGCATGTCTAGAATAAGATAGAGGATGAGTACTTACGTTTGGAAGTCGGAAATTAGCGGAAATCGGGGTCGTTTTCGAGTCTAGAGAGAGAAAGTAGAGAGAGAGAGTGGGTGTGTAGTAAATGAGTGTTCAAATGTTGTGCACACTCATTGCATATGTCTCGGGAATCGCACCCGATACACGGCTACCCGATGTTTAAAGTTACCTGGGTTAAAACTTTTTACCCGGGTGAAGTGGTTGAAAAGGAAATACAACTCTATTAGGTTAAACGGGGTTAACACATACGAGTTATATTTCTTATGATAATATTAAGCCATGCATAAATTTAGATATTCGGATATTGACGATTCCAATTATTGCATAAAATAATGTATAGTGACACATTCCGTTAGTGAAAATGGGATTTGTAACGGAATTAGATTTGGGGTTGTCACATCATCCCCCCGTTTGGGGAATTTCGTCCCGAAATTTAGAATACAAACAGATACGATGATACAATACTACTAAGCGAAGAGATGAGGGTATTTGAGTTTCATTAGATCCTCGCGCTCCCAAGTGAATTCCGGTCCTCGCTTGGCGTTCCACCGAACCTTCACAATTGGGACGCGGCTTTGTTTCGTCCGTTTTACTTCACGATCCAAAACCTCAGCAGGTTCTTCCACGAAATTGAGGTTCTCATTGATCTCGATCTCGTCGAGGGGGGTCACGAGAGTCTCGTCCGACAGACATTTCTTCAAGTTTGAGACGTGAAAGGTGGGGTGTATGTTACTTAGCTCGCGGGGTAAGTTTAGTTTGTAAGCTACGGGGCCGATTCTAGCAATAATCTCAAAAGGCCCTACGTATCTTGGGTTCAACTTTCCACGCTTCCCAAAGCGTATCGTGCCTTTCCAGGGCGAGACCTTCAGAAGGACCCGGTCTCCGACCTGGAATTCCAAGGGTTTCCTTCGTTTGTCGGCATAGCTTTTCTGTCGATCCCTAGCGGCTTTTAGTCGTTCACGTATCTGTACAATTTTCTCGGTCGTCTCTCGAATGATCTCTGGACCAGTGAGGGTGCTGTCAGGAACTCGTCCTTTAGCTAACTGAGTGTCTCCCACCTCGGCCCAGCACAAAGGGGATCTGCACTTTCGGCCGTAGAGAGCTTCGAATGGAGCTGCCTTGATGCTCGTGTGATAACTATTGTTGTAGGAAAACTCCACAAGAGGTAAGTGTGTATCCCACGATTTCCCGAAGTCGATCACACAAGCTCGCAGCATGTCTTCTAATGTTTGGATCGTTCTCTCACTTTGTCCGTCAGTCTGCGGATGGTAGGCTGTACTCATATCCAGCCTCGTCCCTAGTGCCTTTTGTAATGATTGCCAAAATCTAGAGGTGAATCTACTATCTCTGTCTGATATAATAGATATAGGGACGCCATGCAATCGCACTATTTCTTTTATATAAGTTCTAGTGAGCTTTTCCATCTTATCCGTCTCTTTGATGGGTAGGAAGTGGGCGGACTTGGTCAACCTGTCAACGATGACCCAAATGGTATCTAATCCACCTGCTGTTTTGGGCAGCTTGGTGATGAAGTCCATTGTGATTCGCTCCCACTTCCATTCTGGTATTTCCGGTTGTTGGAGGAGTCCTGATGGCTTTTGACATTCTACTTTGACCCTCGCGCAAGTAAGGCACTTACCTACAAAGGTAGCGATCTCTGCTTTCATGTTTGGCCACCAATAAAGCTTTTTGAGATCCAAATACATCTTATCCGAACCCGGGTGGACAGAGTAACGAGTGTTGTGTGCTTCCCTCATAACCAAATCTCTGAAACCCCCATGGCCTGGAGTCCAGATTCGGTCCATAAAGTAATAGGCTCCGTCACCCTTAACCTCCAGATTTTTATCCATTCCGCGCAGGGATTCTCCCGCCACATTTCCAGGCTTTAAGGCTTCCAGCTGAGCCTCCTTGATCTGCGTGGATAGATGTGAATGTATAGTCATTGTCAGCGACTTGGTTCTTCGTCCGGAATATTCTTTCCTGCTCAGGGCGTCCGCTACTACGTTGGCTTTCCCCGGATGATATCGAATTTCGCAGTCGTAATCGTTAAGTAACTCGACCCATCGGCGCTGTCTCATGTTGAGTTCTTTTTGGTTTAGTATGTGCTGGAGGCTTTTATGATCAGTGTACACCATGCTCTTCGTCCCATACAAGTAGTGTCTCCAGATTTTTAATGCGAAGACGACCGCTCCTAACTCGAGGTCGTGAGTAGTGTAGTTCACTTCATGTTTCTTTAGTTGTCTCGAGGCATAGGCAATAACCTTGCCTCGCTGCATCAAGACACCACCGAGCCCCTGATTGGATGCATCACAGTATACAACGAAATCTTCTGTCCCTTCGGGAAGGGATAATACTGGTGCGGTGCATAGGGCTCTCTTCAGGGTCTGGAATGCCTTCTCCTGTTTCTCTTCCCAGTCGAATGGCACACCCTTCTGTGTTAGCATGGTGAGGGGTTTCGCAATCCGAGAGAAATTTTGGATGAACCGACGGTAGTAGCCAGCGAGGCCTAGAAATTGACGAACTTCCGTAGGCGTCTTTGGTGCTGACCAGTTCTCAATAGCTTTGATTTTGGAGGGGTCCACGTGGATTCCGTTTTCACTGACCACGTGCCCTAAGAATTCTACTCTCCGGATCCAAAACTCGCACTTAGAGAACTTCGCATACAACTTCTCGGATCGCAGGGTTTCCAGGACTAATCGTAAATGGCTTCTGTGCTCTTCCTCGCTCCGAGAGTAGACAAGTATGTCATCAATAAAGACGATGACGAACTGATCTAGATATGGACGACATACCCTATTCATCAAGTCCATGAATACTGTGGGGGCATTAGTCAGTCCAAAGGGCATCACTACGAACTCGAAATGCCCGTAGCGGGTTCGAAAGGCTGTCTTTGGAACATCTTCCTCGAGCACCCGCAACTGATGGTACCCCGATCTAAGATCAATCTTGGAGAAGTAACTGGCTCCTTGGAGTTGATCGAATAGGTCGTCGATACGAGGGAGAGGATAGCGATTTTTGATCGTGAGTTTATTGAGTTCCCTATAATCGATGCACATCCGAAACGACCCATCCTTTTTCTTCACGAACAAGACCGGAGCTCCCCAAGGTGAGAAGCTCGGTCTTATAAAACCCTTGCTAAGCAGTTCGTTGAGTTGACCGGATAGTTCTTGCATTTCGGCGGGCGCTAGGCGGTAGGGCGACTTAGCTACGGGGGTAGCTCCTGGGATTAGGTCGATTCTGAATTCAACCTGTCGTTTAGGAGGTAGGCCTGGGAGATCCTCCGGAAAGACATCAGGAAAATCGCATACTACTGGAATGTCTTTTGGATCTTTCGATTTCTGGTTAGTGTCGACGACGTGAGCAAGAAAGGCGCGATATTCCTTGCGCAAGTATTTCTGAGCCTGAATACTAGAGATGATACGAAGGTTTGTACTTGGCTTATCCCCGTATATCACTAGGGTCTCTCGATTCGGAAAGTTCAGGCGAATGGCTTTCTCGGAACATAGGATGTCGGCGTAGTGAAGGCTTAGCCAATCCATACCAACAATGACATCG
This sequence comes from Lactuca sativa, assembly GCF_002870075.4. Classification (NCBI taxonomy): domain Eukaryota; kingdom Viridiplantae; phylum Streptophyta; class Magnoliopsida; order Asterales; family Asteraceae; genus Lactuca; species Lactuca sativa. The sequence continues at coordinate 58,296,355 of NC_056624.2, forward strand.
AAATTTTTGATTGAGACTGGCATAAGATCGATTAAAAAGGGGTGATCATCTAACGTGAGAGTACAACCTATATAGATTTCATTAGAGCTTTTTGTCTTCCCATTAGCCATTTCTACAACGAATGTTTCTTTTAGTGGTTGAGGAGTTTGTTTGAGTAGGTGTTTAAAGTTTTGATTTATGAAGCTTCTTTCTGCACCACTATCGAATAAGACACAGGCATAAGAGTTGTTGAGAAGAAACGTACCCGTGACCACTGTGGGATCGGCTACTGCTTCATTGTGACCGATAGCAAGTAACCTTCCAGTTCCCCCAACATTTGCAGTCTTCGGACAGTTCTTCTTAAAATGACCCGCTTCGCCGCAGCCATAACACGTCGGGGTCACTCCCGTACCAGGAACCTGTGTAATAGGTTTGGAAGGGGCCTTGCAAAATCAGACAGTATGGCCCTTCCGTCTGCAGTTGGAACACTGCAATTCGCGGCATGGACCGTTGTGGTGAAAAGGGCACTTGGGACACTTAGGCAAATTCCCACTGTAAGCTTTCGGTGGGGCTGGAGCAGCTGGTGCGGCCGGGGTGGTGGCAGCATGAACCGCCACAATTTGCTGATCCCTGGAGGCGGTTTGAGTTTTCTTTCCTTTCTTCTTATCCCATCGTTTCCTCTTTCTGTCGGATGATCCGGATAGTGCAGTGGTTGTTGTGGTTGTTGTTGCTGGAGTGGAGGAGATTTCGTGATTGATTAGACTCTGGGCCAATTCCTTGGCGCTGTCGAAAGTGGTAGGGCATGAAGCCAGAACATTTCCTCGATACGGGGGCACTAAACCCCAGATGTAACGTTCAATCTTCTTGCTTTCAGAGGGGATCATGTTGGGACACATAGCCGCCAAGTCGCAAAACCTGGCCGTATAAGCCGTTATGTCGGTCCCCTTCATCTTGAGGTTCCAGAGTTCTTCCTCAAGCTTCTGAACTTCGCCCCTAGGGCAGTACTCTCCTCTCATAAGATCTTTTAGAGTGTCCCAGCCCATGGCATTGGCTGTGACCAAGGAGAGTGCGTTGACATGGCTGTTCCACCATGACAAAGCCCTGTTAGTGAGGGTAGCAGTAGCGAACTTGATATTGCTCTCCTCGGGACAAGAGCACATCTCGAATACAGCTTCGGTCCTTTCGAAACATTGGGACAACGCCAGAATTCCTCCGGTACCATCGAAGAAAGAAGGTTTACAATTCATGAAGTCCTTATAAGTGCATCCCTACACTCGTTGGTGGACTTCACCAAATCTAGAATTCCCACCACTTGCATCACCCGAGTTCATTTGGGCCATGGCTGCTGTTACAGCTGCAGTCACAGACGCTTAGAACAACACCGGATCGAACTGTGGAGGAGGAGGTGGTGGAGGAGGGGTTTGAGTTTCAGGTCTTCCTCTGCTGGGACGCTTTCGTGGAGGCATCCTTCACTGGAAGATCATAGAAATGATAGCAATAGTAAGAGCCTATTGCGAACATGAATAGAGTGTTTCGTGGATTAAATCAACATAATCCAAGATCAGGGTAAGAGTTATAGCAATAGAGAGATCAACTGCCAATATACTGGTATTAATGATGCAACACAAGTTCATGAAAATTGACCTAGCAGTAGGTCTTACATCACACCATAGAGAAAATGTTGGCAGTTTAGAGGTTCAGCTAGAGTACTTTTAAACTAGGAATGTTTACAGACAAGGGACCTACGGAACATAGAGATAAAAGGCTAGTCCTTTAAACAAAAGAGTGAGGTAACTAGATGTCTTCTACTGGTGACGGCTGCTTGTCGGGCGAATCCTCAGATCCTCCAGTTGACGCATAACTTCTTGAAGGTGTCGATCCTGAGTCCTTTGGCGTGCTCGAAGTTCCCTAACTTCAGCTCGAGATGCTGCCAGCTGATGCTGCAGAGCCTCGTTGGTCCTCCTTGTCCTGTCCATGGTTTCTTCGAGTTGGCGGATGCGAACAGTGTTGAGGTTTGAGTTGGCATCCACTTCTACCACCCGACCAATGGCAGCTTGACTTTGCTCAACATTCCTGGCAATTCTTCGGATCATGATGGGCAGAACCCGATCTGCTGATCCTCCTTCGCTTATGTTGTAGAAGCTTCGGTCTCCATTGTAAGGTAAGGGCTGACCCTGCTCCTCGCTCCATCGATGCAAGGACATTGCCCACATAGGAGTGGGGCCCTGAGATGCCGGTCGAGGGTTAGGGTTCGGGGCTTCAGGAGGTTGGTTGTTGACTTCTGGCTCGGAGCTCGAGCTATCCGAGAAGCCTTCAGCATGATGATCATCCAAAGGAATAGGGTGATCGTCGTCTGACTCCTCTTCGAGCCATCCTCCATTGCCCTGGTTCGGAAAGTATGGATCGCCGGGTAGGTGGAAGCCAGCCTTGCTATCTACGCGAGAAAGGGGGAAAAGAAGATTAATAGACGTACTATTCTAAGATACTTATAGGGAGAATCATTATCAGTTGACCCAATACTTGCACAGTGCATACCGATTACATGTAATCGAAGCAAGATAGTCCTTCGAATAAACCACCCTAACTTCAGACCCCCAATCAAACAAGAACAGGGAATGAAGCAAAGGCTGCAGATTCTGAGTCTATAGCGCCCTAATCACATGTAATCGTGGTGTATCCACTTAGCAACTATTGTCCTACTAGTAATGACCGTTTTTGTTAACACATACGTATAATCTAGAGATACAGAATACTCCTATAGTATTCTTATGGTAGCGTTATTGTGGTATTGTTGGTACGTCTTAGACTTGTTGCAACATCACAACCAAACTTAGGCACATGCTAGTCACTCCCAGGAAAACGTAGTTGATCAGGCTACATCATCCTGAATGCGACTATATGTCTCTAAACCCAATTGTGCTGTCCAACAGTCTTAATACTTTTGTTTTGTTCTAGGACGATACTGATTCCTGTGTTTCATAGTGATGTGTGTATATATATATACTTAGTTAGATCTTTTAGATACTTAACAGTATATTTTTTTAGTCAGAGTGTTTTAGTCCCGAAGTGTTTATAGTTCGTATATCTTTTATAGGTTGATATACTTGATTCACTATAAACAATGCTCTGATACCAATCTGTCACACCCCAAAACCGATAACGGCGGAATACGTTCGGGGTGGATGACGTAGCGAACAGTATCATCACAATTGCATAATAGTAGAAACAAGAAACATACAACCATAGTATTACATAGTGAGTTTAATTACAAGCGTACTTTGTAATATTTAACAATCACCCAAAAGTAAATCAAAAATAAGAGATGGGTCTTGCATGCTCCACCTTCTCCAAAAACGTTGCGTCTGTACCTGTCTATCTTTGACCTGAAGATACAAGTTATTTTGAAAACAATTATCAGCATAAAGCTGGTGAGTTCATAAGAGTTTAGTGTGAATTTTTGTATACAAAGCATTAGTGTTAAAAAATGTGTCATTACGTTCATAAGTAGTAGAAACTTAGAACATCCCATATTTTCCAGGAAAAACATTGTAAGTGACAATCTGTGAAAAGTATGCATTCTTTATTCCTTTGAAAACGGTTTGTTTTATAAATACATTGGCAATCTCCAAATAACAAGTGTGATAGAATAGGTTGAGCCTGTATATCAGTGATAGAGGTGCAAGCTTCCTTTAGTGATAGATACTTACTTACTTCGGGATGCAGTTAGCATTTAGTGTAGTATTTTAGAGTAGTTGTAGGGTATTCCTTGTATATTACCAATAGTGAGCATAATAGAGGATCCCATGACCTTCCCAGTCATGCATAGTATAGTGAAGTAGTGGCATCCCTGGGCCTGTACGGCGCGGACTGAGATTAACAGTCGGGATGTAATAGCGTCTGCCCCGTATAGATCTATACATGAAGAGTCGTCTCCTGCTGGAACACTCCGGGCGTAGTGAATAGCGAGTAGAGTATCTCGTAGCGGGTTAGTGTATTATTGTTTGTTTAGTGTTTTCTCTATGGTTATAGTGTAGTAATCTTTTAGTGTTGATCATAGTGTATTCTCTTACTAGTGTATCGTCTAGTAATAGTGAGTATTATAGTGTAGATAGTCATAACTTTAGCGAATAGTAGTGGTAGTGACCCTAACCATACCTATTATGGTCATCTTAGTGGGGATGTTTCTTAGCACGTTAGTGACTTTAGCATTAAGTGAAAGCAGTAATATTCGTATCCCATACTGATATACAGATTTTATATAAGTAAGAAATCAACGACAGTCGGACGGATAACTACTACCCTAAGCCCACAATCAAACAAGAACAGGGAATAAGGCGAGATATCGGTCCTAAATCCTCCAAGTCTTATTTATATAAATATATCAGAGTGGTTACCTTTTATAAGCAAATTGATTAAATAAAAGTATTTTTCCAAAAGAACATTTAAATTCTGATTCACTGTTTAAAAATAGTTTGTAAAGGGTAAAACCCGTTTTTAAGGCATAGGGACAAATCACATGTGATTTGAGCTAAGAATAGTGAATCACATGTGATTAATCCTTGTAACTCGGGAATCGTTTTGTAAAACTTTACATAAACATTTACAAGCAACTTGTATCTCCCCCCTAAAACATGTAAAACACTTGAAAGGTTCATTAAAGGGGTATGAACTCACCTGAAATCACGGAAATCGGGTAATAGTGTCGATTGAGCGTTTGGTACAAAATAACCACTTGAGCACCTTTTAGGACCCTAATGTCATATGAAATATGTATTTTACAAGAAGTTAATCATCTTATGCTTTTCATTATAGTAATTGGACATTCTAGTGTCGTTTTCGGGGTTTTAAGGTCTAGAAAGGGTTCCCGGGAGTGGTACAAGGCCATGGATGATTTACGGGAGGGTCCATGAGTTCACTCTCTTAGAGTTTATGGCCTAAAAGCCACCCATTGGGAGTTTACGGCCGTAAGCCCCCTAGGCTTGGCCGTAAACTCAAGTGATGTCCCAAAGTGTATGTTTAAGGCCTTATATCACTTCCTTAATTTAGTGGTGGGTGTTTTGGACCAAAAGAGAAGGATTAACATCATAATTTGTGACATTTTTGGGGAGTTTACGGCCAAGACTTGTTCTTGGGCCGTAAACTCCTATAAATCCTTCAAGATGAATGTTTTACTTGTACAACATTGTCCCATATGTCTTAGAAAAATCCTAGAAGGTCCTATAGTGAGTTTGGAACAATTTGGAATACATTTTTGGGGAGTTTACGGCCCAAGAACATCCTTGGCCGTAAACTCTTCATTTGGTATCAAAATGAGGTGTTTAATGGTACAACACACTTCCAAAGGCCTTAGATAAATTCCTTTCATGCATTAGGGTAGTTTAAGGACTTGTTTGACACAATTTCTTGGGTGTTTACGGCCCAAGCTTAAGCTAGGCCGTAAACTCCTCTTTTTGGCCTCAAATGGAGTTGTTTGATGCATTTAAGTGTTCCTTGGAGTCAAGTCTAATTTACCAAACATCCTAGAAGTGTTTTTGGGGCTTAAAACATAGATTTTTGGGGTGTTTGAGGTGTTTACGGCCTAAGCACATGCTTGGGCTGTAAACTCCTTTTTAAGCATCATTTTCTTGTGTTTTAATGTCCATACCCTTCTAGTTATAAGCCTTAATTAGTATACTAACATACAAGGAGGAAAAACTTGGTCTTTGGCTTGGTTTTGGGGGTTTACGGCCTAAGGAGCTTCTTAGGCCGTAAACTCCTCTTTGAATCTTGATTCCTATGATTTTTGGCCCTCAAATTCAATGAAGCATGTCTAGAATAAGATAGAGGATGAGTACTTACGTTTGGAAGTCGGAAATTAGCGGAAATCGGGGTCGTTTTCGAGTCTAGAGAGAGAAAGTAAAGAGAGAGAGTGGGTGTGTGGTAAATGAGTGTTCAAATGTTGTGCACACTCATTGCATATGTCTCGGGAATCGCACCCGATACACGGCTACCCGATGTTTAAAGTTACCTAGGTTAAAACTTTTTACCCGGGTGAAGTGGTTGAAAAGGAAATACAACTCTATTAGGTTAAACGGGGTTAACACATACGAGTTATATTTCTTATGATAATTTTAAGCCATGCATAAATTTAGATATTCGGATATTGATGATTCCAATTATTGCATAAAATAACGTATAGTGACACATCTCGTTAGTGAAAATGGGATTTGTAACGGAATTAGATTTGGGGTTGTCACACAAAACCAACAAATAAAGGGGTACAATAGACTCCAAATACACCACTTTAATACACTAAAAAGTAGTACAAGGCAAGCAGGGTCGAACCACAGTGACACGGGACAAAAGTCTATACCTCTTTGCGCAAGGTACTTTGATCACAAGAAGGGGGATTTGTTTCCAAAAGTGAAATAATAAAATAACAATCAACTTTGGAACATGTAGAAAATCAAATAGATTTGTAAACAAGTTGTAAAAGTGTTTCCAATTCTAGTTCTCAATGTTGTTGTTCAACTTGATTATGACTTGATCTAATTCAAGATTGCTATTCTAAGTTGGCACTGGAAGATATTAACACGCTCTAATACCCCTCGCTTGCCAAATTATCTAACCAAAATACGCTCTTTGACTAGACCTAGCTTCACTAATTCAACCTAAACATGCTCTTAGATGGTATTGAAAAACTACATTAAGTTTTGTACAAGCTTCCCAACAATGTTCATTTCTTCTCATACGCTCGAAAGTGTGAAAACATGTGATATATGTTTTACATTCAGAAAACTTATTGCTTGTTTCCAATTATTAACTTAATAGAATGATTAGGTGCCCTAAAAGTTAATTAACTGCACAAAAATTCAATTCATGAAAGTGGCCAATCAAACACAAATCAAATTTAAGGGTTCTAGTTAAAACAAAAACATAATCACTAGAATAGAATCACAAATCAAACATCAAATCATATGCTTCAAGTCAAGCAATCAACATGTTTTGAACAAGAACTAGAAACTAGGGTTTCTTAGCCACACATGGCAAAGAACAAATCAAACAAGAATAAATATGGAAATAATGTGCAATTACAACTTACAAATACTAGAAATAATGTTTCCAAATGATTACTGACCAAACCCTTGCAAAAACCTTCAAAATCCCTCCTTCAAATGTGCTATGATATTATGTCCTCTCTAAAAAATGACCCTCAACCCGTAATATGAAAAATAGGAAAAACTGCCAAAAGTTGGTTTCTGGGTCGAACACGGCCCATGTTGGACATAGGGTAAAAATGACACGGCCCGTGTTCAACACGGTCAACATCTTCTTCTTTTCTGGTCAACACGGTCCGTGTTCCTTCGCAATGTAAATCCAACACTGCCCGTGTACCTCTCTGACTCCAATTCCAAACTTGATTTTTCCAATTTTTTTTCGTTCTTCGCTCGAACATCCCGAAATCTTCACCAATGCTTCCCGGCACCTCCCAAAGCACATTCCAACCTCCGGTTTACCTGAAAAAGACATGAAAATGTGAAAATAAGGTTGTTCTATAGACTAACATGAATACGATGAAATGCAAGACAAATGAAGAACAATTGTGCTAAATATATGCATAAAAAGGGGGTTAAAAGATGTGCAAAAAAGGTGCACAAAATGCACCTAACATATACTTGAGTAGAAGTGGGAGCAGATTACAATGGATTTGATTACCAAGTTACCCATGACAACGGGTGGTCATGACACCATTTGGGTAATCATTGATAGAATAACCAAGTCCATACACTTCCTACCAATCTAAGAAACAGATAAGATGGAGAAACTAACCAGAACTTACATCCGAGAGATAGTACGACTGCATGGTGTGCACATATCTATTATCTCTGATAGAGACAGTGGATTCACCTCAAGATTTTGGCAGTCACTACAGAAAGCTCTGGAAACTAGCCTGGACATGAGTACAACCTACCATCCACAAATTGACGGGCAGAGTGAGAGAGCCATTCAAACACTAGAAGACATGCTGAGAGCCTATGTGATCGACTTTGGTAAAGCATGGGATACCCATTCACAACTTGTCGAATTTTCATATAACAATAGCTACCAATCTAGCATCAAGGCTGCCCCATTTGAAGCCCTATATGGTCGTAAGTACAGATCCCCTCTATGTTGGGCTGAGGTGGGTGACACGCAACTAGATAAAGGGCAAGTCCCTGGTAGCACTCTCACTGGCCTTGAGTTCGAGAAACCACAGAAAATATTGTTCAAATCCGAGAACGATTAAAAGCCTATAGAGATAGACAAAAGAGCTACGCAGACAAGAGACAAAAACCCTTGGAATTCCAGGTTGTTGACCGTGTTCTGTTGAAGGTCTCACCCTGGAAGGGCATGATATGCTTCAGAAAGTGTGAAAACTAAATCCAAGGTACATTGGGTCATTCGAGATTCTCTCTAGAATTGGCCCAGTAGCTTACAAACTCTGTCTGCCACAAGAACTTAACAACGTACACTCTGTCTTCCACGTGTCAAATCTAAAGAAGTGTCTATCCGACGAGACTCTTGTGATTCCACTCGATGAAATCGAGATAAACGAGAGTCTTAACTTTGTGGAAGAACCAGTAGAAATCATGGATAGGGAGGTCAAACGAACGAAACAAAGTCGTATACCAATAGTGAAGGTTCGCTGGAATGCCAAGCTTGGACTAGAATTCACTTGGGAGCGAGAAGATCAGATGCAACAAAAGTACCTGCATCTTTTCCCTAGTCCATGATGCGTTCACTATAGAAAGAATTTCTAGACGAAATTCCCTGTAACAGGGGGATAATGTAACAACCCATTGTTCTCAAGCCAATAAAAGTCAAACCCTTTTAAATAAAATTTCGAGTTTTATTTATTTTATTAAGTTCATAAGGGCTAGGATATTATTTAAATTATATAAATAATGTTTATTTTATTTATATAAGTATTTGGAATAAAATACACTTAAAAATCAACATTTTTCCCTTTTTGAACCGAGAACCTTGCAACTAAAACCCTCCCTACCGAAAACCGATCTCGTACCGCAAACAGATTTCGGCCGAGAACCCCCTTTGGCCGAAACCAACCGCTATATATATTTTTCCCCGAAAAATAAGTCATTTTCTCACTTTTTCACTTGAAAACACTCCCATTTTACTCTCAAGTATCATCCAAGAACATTCATACATTCAAGAAAAATACTTCAAATCTTCATAATTTTCACCAAGAAGAATCTTCAAATCTTCAAGCCGAACAAAAACTCCCTAGACCGAAAACTCATTCAGGATCGAAAACTCTCTAAAGCCGTGAACTTGGTTCTCGGTTGAGGAGTTTAAGACCAAAATCAAGGATTTCGGTGAAGACTAGGCCGAAAACCCTCATCAACACTTCATACAATTCTCGGTAATTCGTGTGAGAAATTCCTTACATAAATTAAGTGTTGTCTAACACTTTAATTAATTATCTCGCTAATTTAAATACGATTACGTGTCTAAATAATTCTAGGATACTGTTCTTTCCACATATGCTAGCCTAAGGATCATCTCTATAGTTCCGGTATCCAGACTCTAACACGCACTAGAGGTGACCCCTACATTTTAACTATTTTTTATTGTTTTTAGGGGGGAATACAAGTAAAATACAATAAATCTTGTGTTAATATCCAAATGATTTCAAATCATTTGCAATTGATTCAAACTGATTTATCTCTACAATTTATAAAAATATATTTACATATATTTTTAACCTTCTTTTTAACATGTCGCGTACTATTACTTCATACACATGGTTAAATTGCAAAGGTTTTCAGTACATTACAAAACAATACATTTAAACTATAATTGGTATAGTTTGTGAACTACTACATTATTTTACTAAGTGTAAGAACCGATACAAGAACATACACTTAAACTATAATATGTATAGTTTGGGAAACACTACACTATTTTGCAAATTCAAAAACACTATTCAGAAACAAGTATATAAACTATAGTCGGTATATTTTATGGAACACTACTCTAACACATTGATTGAAGGATACACTACTAACTAATTATTTTACATTACAAAGTGCTCTACTACGAGGTGATACATACAGTTTCAAGTACAAGAGAACACTGCTACACTACACGTAAACTAGAAAATATTGGGTTGTTTGGCACTACTTCAATTGTACCCATCGGGGTATAGGTCTAAGTCCTATAAATTATAGCCAGAGTCTCTTAGAGGGAGAATGTGACTTTGTGTATAGATCTATACAGGATTGACAACTCCGTGCCTAAACTGTTAGCTATAGTTAGGCCGACAGGCTTGGGGTGACAAACGTCAAAACATTCTGACGCCTGAAGAACGCCGTGGAGGCCACTAGCCAGTTTAGCATGGTTATATGAAACTCATAACAATATTAACTAAAACATTTTTTACGAGATTAACACTACTTCAATTTTTTATTTTAATTAATAAAACTACAATACACTATTATACACTATATCTGGTGGTATCCAGGCATTCATACAACGGTTTTCATACAGTGCACTATTATACACTACAGCTAGTGGTATCCAGGCATTCATACAAAGCTTTTCATACAGTACACTACTATACACTACAATTGGTGGTATATAGGCATTCATACAAAGGTTTTCATACAATACACTATTATACACGTACAACTGGTGGTATACATGCATTCATACAAAGGTTTTCATAAAGTACGTTATTATACACTACAACTGGTGGTATCTAGGAATTCATACAAAGGTTTTCATATAGTACACTATTATACACTATAGCTGGTGGTATCCAAGCATTAATACAAAGGTTTTCATACAAAACATTCCAATATTATACACTACAGCTGGTGGTATCCAAACATTCATATAAATGTTTTCATACAAATACTACTACAATACATTACTTTCCTAGTATAGAGTACCTTACTATGACATACAGTTTAAGGAAAACATACATGATATGGTTTTATTCATTAATAAGACTAGATATACTATTACAGAGTACAATAACTACATACATTTGGGTCGTAAGGCCTAAGACTACATTACATTTACTAAGGAAAATATTGGATTTTCTGGAAGTACACTATAACATTTTGAAGGAACAAAATCAAACTTTCAATCTCAAATACATACTTATGAACTCAACAACTTAAATATTGATACACTTTCAAAACCACTTGTATTCTCAGGGAACTAGTAGACAGGTACACCCGCAGGTTTTGAGAAGATGGAGCTTTGAGAGTCGCGTCTTTTACACTTTTGTTATACACTTTGATGTCATACAAACTATGTATCGAACAGATGTAAATACTTTACTTTATCAATGTAATGGTTGTGTTTGCTTTGATTACTATTATACAATTGTTATGATATTGTACATGACGTCCTCCTCCCCCGAATGTTTCCGTCGTTCCGGTTTGGGGGTGTGACAGCTTTGTTGGTGTAGGAGCGGTACGAGCGATGATGGCGTGGACTGCCACAGTTTGTTGCTGTGACAACCCGAAATTTCTATTCTGTACAACCATTCGCTTCAATAGAAGTCAAAACTGTTTCTGCAAATTTTTAAGCTTTTTGGAGTAAGTTTGTTGTTCTAAAGCCTAGTACTGCAAGAGATAACTGGAGAGAGGATACTTTAGGGTAAAATGTGCAATATTTAAGTTCCAAAACTCCAGGAGTTTAGAGTTTACGTCCCAAATGGTATTGACGCCGTAAACCCTAAGGACTATATAAGTGACACTTAGTCATTTTTATCACTTTTTGACATGTTCAAGTTTAGAAACCATTTCTCTCTCAAGTATCATCCAATTCTTCTTAAAAATCCTCAAGAAAGTAAGTGTTTTCTACCTTGTTTAGTTGATCTCTTCCTTAATCTAGTGATCTTACATGATTTCATCCATGAAATCATTCCATTTGTTTAGATCTTCAAGCATTCTTCATTTCACCAACAACACCAAGAACACACACTAGTGTTCTTGGGCCGTGAACTCCCTTTCAAGCCACTTTATTGTAAGTATTCTTACCTTAGAGTGTTATAAGGCTTGTTTCACTTCTTATTCAACTAGAAAACACAAAGAAACACAAGATCAAAGGTGTTTATGGCCAAGGAATATTCTTGGGCCGTAAACCCTAATAGATGTGGCAAAGTGAGCCCTAGTCTCTTCCTTAGCCTTGGATAGTAGTCTAGATCACTTCCTTGAAGTGTGTAGGACCTTAAACATCAAAAAGATCATTAACACATAGATTTTACGGCCGTAAACCCATGAGGAATGGTTCATGGGCCGTAAACTCTATAAAGTGGTGCCATTGTGCCACTAATGCTTTCTAAGGCTTAGACTTGAAGTAAGGATACTTCTTTATGACTTATAAGACCTCAAAACACCAAATGGTACTAAGTACCATGAGTTTACGGCCATAAACTCATGGTGGAAATGACCTTAGGCCGTAAACTCCTTAAGGAGTGGTCCTTGGGCCATAAAATCAAATGCAATGCCATACAACCTTTAGATGCAACCCTTTGGTACCTATAGCACTTGAATCAAAGTGTTTTCATGTCCTAGGGTGTCTTAAATTAGTTAATTAGTTGTTAAATGACTAATTGGATACATATATGTGCTATTATCTGTTATTAAGGATCATTGTGTGTATTCAAGTCTTCACTTGACACCCAGCACCTTGTCCAACACTTCCATACAATCCACTCACTACAGGTGAGTTCATACCCCTTGTCACACCCCCAAACCAGAACGGCGGAATAGTTCGAGGGTGGATGACATCATGTAGTATCGTAACAGTTGAATGCATAGTAAAGAAAGTAAACACAACCATCATATATATAATTTAAGAGTTACATTGTTGGATGATACTTGTTTCAAAAACAAATTACAATATGATGACAAAATGAGTTTAAAACTGACGCCTTAGCATCACTTCTCCAAAAGCTGAAGTTTACCTGTATTACTGAATCCCTGAGAAATACAAGTAGATTTGAAAGAGTAGATCAGCATTTAAGCTGGTGAGTTCATAAGTATTTAATGTCAATGTTTGTATAAATTTAAATGAATTTGTTTGTAGATGTTTGAAAACTCCTAGAAAATCCCATATTTCCTACTAGTATAAAAGTAGTCTTCTACTAAGACCCGACTGTTTCGAATGTTGTTTCTAAAATTCCAATATTTTTCCATAAGTGTAAGGTAGTTAAAAAGTTCCAAAGATTATTATGCAATAGTGTTTTTCATGCCTAGAATAGAAGATTTATGTATGTAAAAGAATCGTTAAGGCATTAGATAACCCCGTAAATCAACGTGTTTTTAATACTCCATGTGAGTTTTATAACCATACTACTGAGCCAGACTGGCTGTAACAACGTTCTTTAGGCGTTGGAATGTTATGATGTTTGTCAACCCAGACATGTCGGTCTAACTGTAGCTAACAGTTTAGGTGCGGGATTGTCAATCCCGTATAGATCTATACACAAGTATCACGCTCTCCCTACAAGAGATTATGGTATATAATATAGGACTTTAACTGCATACTTGAAAGTACGTGAAGTTGAATGTCTCACAAAACTTAGTATCAAATAGATTTATGTATGAAAAGTCCATTTATTCTTGTATATGAAAGTATTTCCTTGATATAGTATTTATAGTATGTAAAATCTCATGATTACCTTGTAAACTATACCTATTATAGTTTTTCCAAAAGTGTGTTTCGTTTGAATAGTAAACCCTAGTGTAGTGTCGGCTTTGTATGTATAGTATAACATTTGTAATAACATTATTGAGCATTATACACCAATATATAAATAAAGTGTTTGATATTTGTATAACAACATGTTTTTACTCTTAAAGGAAAAAATGTTATTGAATAGGTGTTGCATGCGAACGTTTTCATATGATAGTTATGAATCACATATGATTTGTTATATAAAGATAAGTGTAGTAAGAGTTTAATGTTTTCCACATAAGAGTAACCGTGTGTTTACTTGTATTCCCCCCTTGAAAGTCTATAAAAGCATTTATAAAGTATTTGAAAACGTAGTTTTAGGGGTATGAACTCACTTGATAGATAGAACAAGGTGAAAAGAAAACTGAGCAGAACTTCAACTAGGGAAAGTTGAATTTCTCGGGAATCTCGGGAATCTCGGGAGTGAAAAACCCTCTTTCGGAACTTAGATATGAAGACATGGGCTTCGGGATGGCTTCGGGGGGTTTAAACACAGAGCTTCGGCACGAGAAAGAGAGAGAAGAAATGAGCAATGGAACCCAACATCTTCGGCTGCTATTTATAGCCCTAATTTGGGCGCCACGTCATGGTAAACGTCACAGTGTCGTGGTGAGGGATTCTATCCTCTTCCGTTGATGAGACATTTGTTGACGCACCTGGCACCCATCAATCACAATACCACGTGGTGGGCCTGACAGCCTCAGATTTTGTGCCGAAAACTTGTAAAATTCGTAACTTCCGCGTACGAGCTCCATTTTTAACGTTCTTTATATCCACTCGTAGGTGAGATTATGCTCTACAACTCTTGTTTAGACGCCACCGGCAAAATTTAACTTTATTTTTATTTTTATTTATTTTTAACGGGCCGAGACACGAGAAGTCCGTTAAAAATCCATAACTCCTTCCTGTGAGGTCCGTTCTCGTCAGACTTTATACCGTTGTGCTACTATTGTTGAGATCTTCGATTCTTATTTAGGTGGTATTGGCTAAAAATCTCTCGATCTCTATTTCAAGTATTTTAGTTGTCTGCTACTATATTCGGAACTTGGAAAAATCATAACTTTCTCATACGAAATCAGATTTGGACGTTCTTTTATATACGCATACGGTCTAATGATATCTACAACTTTCATTTAGATACCTAAGGCTAAATATAATTGTATTGAATCTTCGCGTTTTACGTTTATCAGTATTGCCAGTTTTTACTGTGACTCTTAGATTGGTCATAACTTCTTCGTTATAACTCCGTTTTTAGTGTTCTTTATATTTCTGAAACCCTTGATACGATGTTTATCATTTTATGTAACCCAATAGAGACTTTTGAACATTCAAATTTTGATGCAAATTTCATTACACTAAGAGAGATTACAATCCTTGACTTTTTAGGTCATTACATTGATTCGAAAATATCGGGTTGTCACACCCCTTAATTAACCTTTTAAATGTTTTTAAATGCTTTTAAGGGGGGAATACAAGTTGAATCATATTAGTTAATATATCAATCACTTGTGATTAATAACTAGTACATAAATGGATTTACTTCGCTTTTAGCTGTTTTACCAAGCATACTACTTCAAATGACTTCCTCAAACGTTTTTACATGTTAAACTCTTTATAAAACGGTCTTACACACTGTATCTTTCTTTTCAAACTCTGTTACAATTGTGTTTCAAACAAAGGATTTCTTATACTTTAAACTATTCTTATACTTTAAACTGTTCTTATCAAACAAACTGCTTTTAAATCATTTTATAAACTGACATCAAGTCATCAATTCTTATTTATTAAACTTTTCAAAGGTTTTACAAAACTTCTTTTAAACTTTTATATTATCAAATGCATGCCTATATATGTATAGTTATATAAGTAATGTTCAAAGGACTTAGGACTGCTAGCTCGCTTTAATTCCTTTTCCTTGTCTGGATGTGGCCTTAGGGTATCGGTTATTTGTCCGAATGTCATCTAAATATTAGTTATATATTATGTATACATACATAGACATAGAAGTTCTACCAGTCAATTCAGTACCTTTGGGTAGCAAAGGCATACTTTCGGTTATACACGTACATTACTAGTAACTATAATAGGTATAGTTAGGAGATTCTACTTACTATTCCTAGTATAAGGAATCACACAATAGTCAATTCATTCATAAGTGTATACAAATATATTACATACTATATGAAGATATACTATTACATACTAAATGAAGAGATACTATTAAATACTATATGAAGAGATACTATTACATACTATATGAAGAGATACTATTACATACTAAATGAAGAGATACTATCACATACTATATGAAGAGATACTATTACATACTATATGAAGAGATACTATTACATACTATATGAAGAGATACAATTACATACTATACGGGACTGACCATTCTACACCCGCCTGTTAGCTACAGTGGGAAACTGCACGTCGACGGATGTCTTCGGTTGTACTGTTCGGCGAGTTACCACGCGGTGTTTATCCTAAGACAAAAGGATACGATTTCAATAATTATATTATTTTCCTTATTACCTTTATTTTGTGACACATTCACATAATCGATGAGGTAGACTATATTTTAATAATAATAGTTGTACAAGGGAAAAACCTTCATTTTTGCAGAGGTTCAAACCTTCAAAACAGTCGGGTCTTGGTAGAAGACTACTTTTTATACTAGTAGTAAATATGAGATTTTCTAGGATTTTTATACTTATACAAACTTTTTCTCAAACAATTACAAGTCTTTCATTATAGTTTTTACAAATCAATGACACTAAAATACTTATGAATTCACCAACTTTATGCTGATCTATGCTTTCAAAATAACTTGTATTCTCAGGTCACCAGTAGACAGGTACGATGGCCAGGTTTTGAGAAGACGGAGTAGTCAAGACTCGTCTTTTATTTTGATTACTTATGTTCATGTCTTTTTCTATGAAAGAACACACATGTATTAAAATCTTACTACTAATGCAATGGATGATGTTGTTTCTTGTTTACTACTTTACACTGTTGTGATACTTTGCATGACGTCCTCCGCCCCAGAACGTTTCCGCCGTTCTTGGTTTTGGGGTGTGACAGATTGGTATCAGAGCATTGTTTATAGTGAGTTGAGTATATCAACCCATAAAAGATATACAGACTATAAATACAATGGGATTTAGAAATACTCTGACCAAGAGTTTATACTTTTAAATAATAAAATATTTAACTAAGTATACATGCCTGCATTCATACTAAAATCAATGTCACGATGACAGAAACAAAAGTATTACGATTGTTGAATATCACAAGTAAGCTCGGGGATGTATGGTCAGTCCTAAGAGTGGCATAGCCTGATCAACTATGTTGGTCCGAGCAGTGATTAGCATATGCCCAAGAATGGTTGTGATATGGCAACAAGTCTAAAAACTTACCAACACTACTACAATGAAGACATTAGGAATATTTCGTGTTACTATAATTACTTAGTTGAGAACTAAAAAGATCTTCATTAGTAGGTCAATAGCTGCTAAGTGGATACACTAAGGTTATATGCAACTAGGATGACAAAGACTTAGAATCTATGAAATTTTGCTTTACCCCTGTTCCTTGTGAATTTGGAGTTAAGGTCACTTATTCGAAGGCCTATCCTATTTTGATTACATATAACTGGTATGCACTTTACAAATAGTGAAGTAACTAATGAAGATTATCTTATAATTATCTAGTTAGTATGGGTCTAATAAGTATTTCTTTACCCCAATTCTCGTGTAGATAACATGGCTAGACTCCATCCCCACGACGATCTGTACCTTCCGAACGAAGGCAATGATGGATGATTTGAAGAAGAGCCAGAAGATGATCATCCAATCCCTTTAGATGATCACCATGCTGAAGACATTTTGGATGGTGCTAACTCCGAGCCCGAGGTTGAGAACCTACCCCCGGTAGCTCCCATTCCAAATCCTAACCCTCATCCGACTTTTCATGGCCCGACGCCTCCTTGGGTAGAATTCTTGGAAACATGGAGCGAAGAACAAGATCAACCTATGTCGTTTAATGGAGACCAAAGCTTTTACAACTTAAGCAAAGGAGTCTCAACAGACAGAATTATGCCAATCCTGGTCCGTAGGGTTGCCCAAAACGAAACTCAGGGCTGGACGGCTCTCCAGCGTATCGCAGAGGTTGATGCCAACGAAGGAATGCATACCATCTGCACCAATCGCCTTGAAAATGCTCGTGAGAGATCTGAGAGAGACCATGAGGCCCTGCTGCAAGCACTAGCTGAAACCCGAGCCAAAGTCATAGAGCTCCGAGTATGCCAGAGAGTATACGAAAGATACCTGCTTGATATGAAACGTCAACTGGCTGAACTAAGGGTTCACCACAGGGATGACCGTCACCAGTAGGACATGGTTTACTTTCCTTCCTTACTTTAAGGAATCATTTACCTGTCTATGTCGTATATAGCACTTTTCTATGCAACTATCTTGTATTGTAAGTACTTTTAGTTAGGCCTTTATGCTGTCAAAGTTTTCCTACTCCTAATATGATGTAAGGCCTACTCCAAGGCCAATTTTTCTCGAACTTATTACATCATAAATATCAATGATATTGATATTCGGCTAATTTCTGTTTCACTCTTTGTTCAAATACTTTCATCATACTATCATTGGAGTCTATCTGAAACTCACTGTAGTCAAGTTAATGGACTATGGTAATTTAGCTCCGGGATCATTTCCAATTCTTTTTCAAAGGATGGATCATGTTATCCACCAACCAGTGGTACTTACTCTATGACAACAAATTATGAATCAAATTAAGTCAAATTATGAATCAAAGACATGAAAGCATGCATGATACTTACTCTATGACAACAAAATTTCAATCAAACACTTCATACAAGCACTACAAATAGTCAACAAGCAATTGGAAACACTAGAAGTTCTTGTTTAGGTCCATTTTGGACTAGGACTTCCTTATTGGGCCCAATGGACCAATAAGCTTCCAATTTGACTATCTTGGGATTAGAACTCTTAAATGGGCTCTAATTGGACCCACTTTCATTTATTTTAACATTTTGGGCCATATTGGGCCTAGAATGAAATAGAATACCTTAATGGACCTTATGGGACCATAACAAATCCAATTAACCTAAATGGGCCATAAAAATTTATTCTCTTTGATAAATAGGACCGTGAGACACCCAATGGGCCGAAAAGCAATCAATAAGCCCATGATTTGGATTTAAGCACCAAAGGCCCAAATATCCATCTCTCTCCTCTATCTCTCGGCCCAAGTAGTAATAAGAAAAAAGGGAGAAAGAAAAGAAGAATGTGAGAATTAAGGAGGATTAGCCACCTCCTTAATACCTATGGGATATCCAAGCAAATATCACATGTATCCATGCATAACCTTTCACTTCCCTGTCTCTCTTCTTCTTCTATTACTCTCGGCCGAGATTATCACACACCCACACATAATCATTCACTTAAGCACTCTCAAGAACACACCACAAATCCCTTCACTTCCCCTTCAAAAATTTCGAGATTTAAGGACTTTGCAAGGAGGATTCTTCACAAAAATCATCATCTTAGGTAAGTTGATGCTTGGATCCACACTCTAGACTCCTTGTTCTATCAAAAATCTCTTCTTGACTCAAATGAAATCATGATCTTGCATCTTAGAACCCCCTAAATTCGAGATCTTCCAAGAAAAGGTTGCTAGGGCCGAAAATAACAACAAACTCTTCTCTTCTCTGCATCAAAAACCAAATCCACACCCAAGGTGAGCTTCATACCCCCTATTTCTCTGTTTTTATAAGTTTTGTGGGGGAGAATACAAGCAAATGTGTAGATCTATGAGTTCATGTATGCCTTGTGTGATTTTCATGCTTGTATGTATGATTTTATATGTTATGTGATGAATATGATAGCTAAAAATACCTAAAATCCGAGATCTACAACTTGATGAATGAAATAAACATAGCTTATACCATTTTACACTAATCAAGTCAATAAAAATAATTTATTTTGTTAGGATGAACATTTTTGGACATAAAACCCATTTTTGGGCTCAAATTGTCAAAAATACAAAAGCTAAGGGCCCAAAACGACAAATGATAATTTCTGGAGGTTGGAAAGAGTCCAAACAGTTTCTAATAAAAATTTTCTGAAAATCAACACTTTTGAGGGGCTTAAAATGTAAATTTTGAACCTAATGGGCTAAAAATGGGCTTTTCGGCCCAATAAGCCCCAAATTGCGAAAATTCTGAAATAGAGGGGCTGAAACTTCAAATTTCTGTAAAACAGGGGATTACTAGTGTAATAAAACTAATTCAAGGGTCAAAAATGTTTTCAAAGTCAAAAGGGACCAAAAATGCAAAAAATTTCCATTTTGGGCCAAAACTGTAAAGTTGTGAAAATAAGCGTTCCAACCAAGAGAAAATCATTTTTGAAGCACTTAAGTTGTTTATCAAGTGAATCTAGGCTGAAAATGTCTTTTTAATAAGTTTAGACACTAAAGTGTCAAGAAAAATGGTTTAAGGACTAAAATGGAAATTCTTTTATATAAAGGGTTAAAAGTGTAAATTTTATCCAAGAAGGGTCATAAAAAGGTAAACTCTTTTTTTTTAAAACAATAAATCCCTTAAGATAAAATACGAGTACCATGACTACCGACGAAACGTAATAACAAATACGCTTTCAACACCAATATCGTTGCCAAACGAATTGATTCGGTCTCGAATCAATAACGAATAAAAAATCAATAAACAATAAGTACTTCAATAAACACGCGAAATTCACGAGAAGTCAATATTCAATCTTTGGGCTTGAAAGTTTCAAATCGTGCTTGTTGGGCCTAGCTAGCCCAATGACATGATCTTTGAGCCCGAAGGGAACGCGCTTACATGTTATTGGGCCTTCTATGACCTAATTCCATGTAAAAGGACTTTCAATAGCTTTATTGTGTTATTGGGCCCCAAGGGCCCATTGGTACTGCTAGCAAAGTCGAGAAGTCAAATGCGAGTCGGGCCAAGTGCCTTTTGCATTCACAATAGCCTTGAACGACTTATGGAAATAACGGGGGCTTCGTACCCTCTTTTCTCCTCAGTTGTGGGGCTATGAGAAGTCAGGGTAGTTGGATTAAGTGAATCTTATGGACGACGCCTAAAGGATCATTTGTAATTGATAGTTACAGACTAGTCATCTTCATTGATGCGTGAATATAACGACTCACAACCCATAATTAATCCAATGTCACCTGGAATTATCGGAAACAACCGTCGAATCGGTATAACAATAAACAAGACATGAAATTCTATGTACGAGGAAAACATCGGGTTTTCCCAGGAAGTTCAACACTTTTATCTATGTGATGTATACAAGGTTTAACAATTATACACGTTTACAAAAATCGACAAGCATACTACGGATCTCCACACTTTTTATAAACAATACTCTTTTCAGAAAATATCAGATTTTTTGGGTTTTCAAACTACATAAAAATCATTATTTTTCAAACATGACTTATGAACTCACCAACATTTCATATGTTGACGTTTTCCAAAATACTTGTATTCTCAGGTAACAGGTAAATTGAAGAATATGTATCCAGTGATGTCACGGTGTTTTGTTTAATTTAGTATCGAACGGTATAAGTTTTGGAAATGTAACGTTTAAAACAATGTACTGAATGTAAACAATATCAGTTGTACTATTTCAATGCTTGGTGATGAATGATGTTATGATTCATGTATAATCATTGTGGATGACATCATGTAGTATCGTAACAGTTGAATACATAGTAAAGAAAGTAAACACAACCATCATATATATAATTTAAGAGTTACATTGTTGGATGATACTTGTTTCAAAAACAAATTACAATATGATGACAAAATGAGTTTAAAACTGACGCCTTAGCATCACTTCTCCAAAAGCTGAAGTTTACCTGTATTACTGAATCCCTGAGAAATACAAGTAGATTTGAAAGAGTAGATCAGCATTTAAGCTGGTGAGTTCATAAGTATTTAATGTCAATGTTTGTATAAATTTAAATGAATTTGTTTGTAGATGTTTGAAAACTCCTAGAAAATCCCATATTTCCTACTAGTATAAAAGTAGTCTTCTACTAAGACCCGACTGTTTCGAATGTTGTTTCTAAAATTCCAATATTTTTCCATAAGTGTAAGGTAGTTAAAAAGTTCCAAAGATTATTATGCAATAGTGTTTTTCATGCCTAGAATAGAAGATTTATGTATGTAAAAGAATCGTTAAGGCATTAGATAACCCCGTAAATCAACGTGTTTTTAATACTCCATGTGAGTTTTATAACCATACTACTGAGCCAGACTGGCTGTAACAACGTTCTTTAGGCGTTGGAATGTTATGATGTTTGTCAACCCAGACATGTCGGTCTAACTGTAGCTAACAGTTTAGGTGCGGGATTGTCAATCCCGTATAGATCTATACACAAGTATCACGCTCTCCCTACAAGAGATTATGGTATATAATATAGGACTTTAACTGCATACTTGAAAGTACGTGAAGTTGAATGTCTCACAAAACTTAGTATCAAATAGATTTATGTATGAAAAGTCCATTTATTCTTGTATATGAAAGTATTTCCTTGATATAGTATTTATAGTATGTAAAATCTCATGATTACCTTGTAAACTATACCTATTATAGTTTTTCCAAAAGTGTGTTTCGTTTGAATAGTAAACCCTAGTGTAGTGTCGGCTTTGTATGTATAGTATAACATTTGTAATAACATTATTGAGCATTATACACCAATATATAAATAAAGTGTTTGATATTTGTATAACAACATGTTTTTACTCTTAAAGGAAAAAATGTTATTGAATAGGTGTTGCATGCGAACGTTTTCATATGATAGTTATGAATCACATATGATTTGTTATATAAAGATAAGTGTAGTAAGAGTTTAATGTTTTCCACATAAGAGTAACCGTGTGTTTACTTGTATTCCCCCCTTGAAAGTCTATAAAAGCATTTATAAAGTATTTGAAAACGTAGTTGTAGGGGTATGAACTCACTTGATAGATAGAACAAGGTGAAAAGAAAACTGAGCAGAACTTCAACTAGGGAAAGTTGAATTTCTCGGGAATCTCGGGAATCTCGGGAGTGAAAAACCCTCTTTCGGAACTTAGATATGAAGACATGGGCTTCGGGATGGCTTCGGGGGGTTTAAACACAGAGCTTCGGCACGAGAAAGAGAGAGAAGAAATGAGCAATGGAACCCAACATCTTCGGCTGCTATTTATAGCCCTAATTTGGGCGCCACGTCGTGGTACACGTCACAGTGTCGTGGTGAGGGATTCTATCCTCTTCCGTTGATGAGACATTTGTTGACGCACCTGGCACCCATCAATCACAATACCACGTGGTGGGCCTGACAGCCTCAGATTTTGTGCCGAAAACTTGTAAAATTCGTAACTTCCGCGTACGAGCTCCATTTTTAACGTTCTTTATATCCACTCGTAGGTGAGATTATGCTCTACAACTCTTGTTTAGACGCCACCGGCAAAATTTAAATTTATTTTTATTTTTATTTATTTTTAACGGGCCGAGACACGAGAAGTCCGTTAAAAATCCATAACTCCTTCCTGTGAGGTCCGTTCTCGTCAGACTTTATACCGTTGTGCTACTATTGTTGAGATCTTCGATTCTTATTTAGGTGGTATTGGCTAAAAATCTCTCGATCTCTATTTCAAGTATTTTAGTTGTCTGCTACTATATTCGGAACTTGGAAAAATCATAACTTTCTCATACGAAATCAGATTTGGACGTTCTTTTATATACGCATACGGTCTAATGATATCTACAACTTTCATTTAGATACCTAAGGCTAAATATAATTGTATTGAATCTTCGCGTTTTACGTTTATCAGTATTGCCAGTTTTTACTGTGACTCTTAGATTGGTCATAACTTCTTCGTTATAACTCCGTTTTTAGTGTTCTTTATATTTCTGAAACCCTTGATACGATGTTTATCATTTTATGTAACCCAATAGAGACTTTTGAACATTCAAATTTTGATGCAAATTTCATTACACTAAGAGAGATTACAATCCTTGACTTTTTAGGTCATTACATTGATTCGAAAATATCGGGTTGTCACACCCCTTAATTAACCTTTTAAATGTTTTTAAATGCTTTTAAGGGGGGAATACAAGTTGAATCATATTAGTTAATATATCAATCACTTGTGATTAATAACTAGTACATAAATGGATTTACTTCGCTTTTAGCTGTTTTACCAAGCATACTACTTCAAATGACTTCCTCAAACGTTTTTACATGTTAAACTCTTTATAAAACGGTCTTACACACTGTATCTTTCTTTTCAAACTCTGTTACAATTGTGTTTCAAACAAAGGATTTCTTATACTTTAAACTATTCTTATACTTTAAACTGTTCTTATCAAACAAACTGCTTTTAAATCATTTTATAAACTGACATCAAGTCATCAATTCTTATTTATTAAACTTTTCAAAGGTTTTACAAAACTTCTTTTAAACTTTTATATTATCAAATGCATGCCTATATATGTATAGTTATATAAGTAATGTTCAAAGGACTTAGGACTGCTAGCTCGCTTTAATTCCTTTTCCTTGTCTGGATGTGGCCTTAGGGTATCGGTTATTTGTCCGAATGTCATCTAAATATTAGTTATATATTATGTATACATACATAGACATAGAAGTTCTACCAGTCAATTCAGTACCTTTGGGTAGCAAAGGCATACTTTCGGTTATACACGTACATTACTAGTAACTATAATAGGTATAGTTACGAGATTCTACTTACTATTCCTAGTACAAGGAATCACACAACAGTCAATTCATTCATAAGTGTATACAAATATATTACATACTATATGAAGATATACTATTACATACTAAATGAAGAGATACTATTAAATACTATATGAAGAGATACTATTACATACTATATGAAGAGATACTATTACATACTAAATGAAGAGATACTATCACATACTATATGAAGAGATACTATTACATACTATATGAAGAGATACTATTACATACTATATGAAGAGATACAATTACATACTATACGGGACTGACCATTCTACACCCGCCTGTTAGCTACAGTGGGAAACTGCACGTCGACGGATGTCTTCGGTTGTACTGTTCGGCGAGTTACCACGCGGTGTTTATCCTAAGACAAAAGGATACGATTTCAATAATTATATTATTTTCCTTATTACCTTTATTTTGTGACACATTCACATAATCGATGAGGTAGACTATATTTTAATAATAATAGTTGTACAAGGGAAAAACCTTCATTTTTGCAGAGGTTCAAACCTTCAAAACAGTCGGGTCTTGGTAGAAGACTACTTTTTATACTAGTAGTAAATATGAGATTTTCTAGGATTTTTATACTTATACAAACTTTTTCTCAAACAATTACAAGTCTTTCATTATAGTTTTTACAAATCAATGACACTAAAATACTTATGAATTCACCAACTTTATGCTGATCTATGCTTTCAAAATAACTTGTATTCTCAGGTCACCAGTAGACAGGTACGATGGCCAGGTTTTGAGAAGACGGAGTAGTCAAGACTCGTCTTTTATTTTGATTACTTATGTTCATGTCTTTTTCTATGAAAGAACACACATGTATTAAAATCTTACTACTAATGCAATGGATGATGTTGTTTCTTGTTTACTACTTTACACTGTTGTGATACTTTGCATGACGTCCTCCGCCCCAGAACGTTTCCGCCGTTCTTGGTTTTGGGGTGTGACAGATTGGTATCAGAGCATTGTTTATAGTGAGTTGAGTATATCAACCCATAAAAGATATACAGACTATAAATACAATGGGATTTAGAAATACTCTGACCAAGAGTTTATACTTTTAAATAATAAAATATTTAACTAAGTATACATGCCTGCATTCATACTAAAATCAATGTCACGATGACAGAAACAAAAGTATTACGATTGTTGAATATCACAAGTAAGCTCGGGGATGTATGGTCAGTCCTAAGAGTGGCATAGCCTGATCAACTATGTTGGTCCGAGCAGTGATTAGCATATGCCCAAGAATGGTTGTGATATGGCAACAAGTCTAAAAACTTACCAACACTACTACAATGAAGACATTAGGAATATTTCGTGTTACTATAATTACTTAGTTGAGAACTAAAAAGATCTTCATTAGTAGGTCAATAGCTGCTAAGTGGATACACTAAGGTTATATGCAACTAGGATGACAAAGACTTAGAATCTATGAAATTTTGCTTTACCCCTGTTCCTTGTGAATTTGGAGTTAAGGTCACTTATTCGAAGGCCTATCCTATTTTGATTACATATAACTGGTATGCACTTTACAAATAGTGAAGTAACTAATGAAGATTATCTTATAATTATCTAGTTAGTATGGGTCTAATAAGTATTTCTTTACCCCAATTCTCGTGTAGATAACATGGCTAGACTCCATCCCCACGACGATCTGTACCTTCCGAACGAAGGCAATGATGGATGATTTGAAGAAGAGCCAGAAGATGATCATCCAATCCCTTTAGATGATCACCATGCTGAAGACATTTTGGATGGTGCTAACTCCGAGCCCGAGGTTGAGAACCTACCCCCGGTAGCTTCCATTCCAAATCCTAACCCTCATCCGACTTTTCATGGCCCGACGCCTCCTTGGGTAGAATTCTTGGAAACATGGAGCGAAGAACAAGATCAACCTATGTCGTTTAATGGAGACCAAAGCTTTTACAACTTAAGCAAAGGAGTCTCAACAGACAGAATTATGCCAATCCTGGTCCGTAGGGTTGCCCAAAACGAAACTCAGGGCTGGACGGCTCTCCAGCGTATCGCAGAGGTTGATGCCAACGAAGGAATGCATACCATCTGCACCAATCGCCTTGAAAATGCTCGTGAGAGATCTGAGAGAGACCATGAGGCCCTGCTGCAAGCACTAGCTGAAACCCGAGCCAAAGTCATAGAGCTCCGAGTATGCCAGAGAGTATACGAAAGATACCTGCTTGATATGAAACGTCAACTGGCTGAACTAAGGGTTCACCACAGGGATGACCGTCACCAGTAGGACATGGTTTACTTTCCTTCCTTACTTTAAGGAATCATTTACCTGTCTATGTCGTATATAGCACTTTTCTATGCAACTATCTTGTATTGTAAGTACTTTTAGTTAGGCCTTTATGCTGTCAAAGTTTTCCTACTCCTAATATGATGTAAGGCCTACTCCAAGGCCAATTTTTCTCGAACTTATTACATCATAAATATCAATGATATTGATATTCGGCTAATTTCTGTTTCACTCTTTGTTCAAATACTTTCATCATACTATCATTGGAGTCTATCTGAAACTCACTGTAGTCAAGTTATTGGACTATGGTAATTTAGCTCCGGGATCATTTCCAATTCTTTTTCAAAGGATGGATCATGTTATCCACCAACCAGTGGTACTTACTCTATGACAACAAATTATGAATCAAATTAAGTCAAATTATGAATCAAAGACATGAAAGCATGCATGATACTTACTCTATGACAACAAAATTTGAATCAAACACTTCATACAAGCACTACAAATAGTCAACAAGCAATTGGAAACACTAGAAGTTCTTGTTTAGGTCCATTTTGGACTAGGACTTCCTTATTGGGCCCAATGGACCAATAAGCTTCCAATTTGACTATCTTGGGATTAGAACTCTTAAATGGGCTCTAATTGGACCCACTTTCATTTATTTTAACATTTTGGGCCATATTGGGCCTAGAATGAAATAGAATACCTTAATGGACCTTATGGGACCATAACAAATCCAATTAACCTAAATGGGCCATAAAAATTTATTCTCTTTGATAAATAGGACCGTGAGACACCCAATGGGCCGAAAAGCAATCAATAAGCCCATGATTTGGATTTAAGCACCAAAGGCCCAAATCTCCATCTCTCTCCTCTATCTCTCGGCCCAAGTAGTAATAAGAAAAAAGGGAGAAAGAAAAGAAGAATGTGAGAATTAAGGAGGATTAGCCACCTCCTTAATACCTATGGGATATCCAAGCAAATATCACATGTATCCATGCATAACCTTTCACTTCCCTGTCTCTCTTCTTCTTCTATTACTCTCGGCCGAGATTATCACACACCCACACATAATCATTCACTTAAGCACTCTCAAGAACACACCACAAATCCCTTCACTTCCCCTTCAAAAATTTCGAGATTTAAGGACTTTGCAAGGAGGATTCTTCACAAAAATCATCATCTTAGGTAAGTTGATGCTTGGATCCACACTCTAGACTCCTTGTTCTATCAAAAATCTCTTCTTGACTCAAATGAAATCATGATCTTGCATCTTAGAACCCCCTAAATTCGAGATCTTCCAAGAAAAGGTTGCTAGGGCCGAAAATAACAACAAACTCTTCTCTTCTCTGCATCAAAAACCAAATCCACACCCAAGGTGAGCTTCATACCCCCTATTTCTCTGTTTTTATAAGTTTTGTGGGGGAGAATACAAGCAAATGTGTAGATCTATGAGTTCATGTATGCCTTGTGTGATTTTCATGCTTGTATGTATGATTTTATATGTTATGTGATGAATATGATAGCTAAAAATACCTAAAATCCGAGATCTACAACTTGATGAATGAAATAAACATAGCTTATACCATTTTACACTAATCAAGTCAATAAAAATAATTTATTTTGTTAGGATGAACATTTTTGGACATAAAACCCATTTTTGGGCTCAAATTGTCAAAAATACAAAAGCTAAGGGCCCAAAACGACAAATGATAATTTCTGGAGGTTGGAAAGAGTCCAAATAGTTTCTAATAAAAATTTTCTGAAAATCAACACTTTTGAGGGGCTTAAAATGTAAATTTTGAACCTAATGGGCTAAAAATGGGCTTTTCGGCCCAATAAGCCCCAAGTTGCGAAAATTCTGAAATAGAGGGGCTGAAACTTCAAATTTCTGTAAAACAGGGGATTACTAGTGTAATAAAACTAATTCAAGGGTCAAAAATGTTTTCAAAGTCAAAAGGGACCAAAAATGCAAAAAATTTCCATTTTGGGCCAAAACTGTAAAGTTGTGAAAATAAGCGTTCCAACCAAGAGAAAATCATTTTTGAAGCACTTAAGTTGTTTATCAAGTGAATCTAGGCTGAAAATGTCTTTTTAATAAGTTTTGACACTAAAGTGTCAAGAAAAATGGTTTAAGGACTAAAATGGAAATTCTTTTATATAAAGGGTTAAAAGTGTAAATTTTATCCAAGAAGGGTCATAAAAAGGTAAACTCTTTTTTTTTAAAACAATAAATCCCTTAAGATAAAATACGAGTACCATGGCTACCGACGAAACGTAATAACAAATACGCTTTCAACACCAATATCGTTGCCAAACGAATTGATTCGGTCTCGAATCAATAACGAATAAAAAATCAATAAACAATAAGTACTTCAATAAACACGCGAAATTCACGAGAAGTCAATATTCAATCTTTGGGCTTGAAAGTTTCAAATCGTGCTTGTTGGGCCTAGCTAGCCCAATGACATGATCTTTGAGCCCGAAGGGAACGCGCTTACATGTTATTGGGCCTTCTATGACCTAATTCCATGTAAAAGGACTTTCAATAGCTTTATTGTGTTATTGGGCCCCAAGGGCCCATTGGTACTGCTAGCAAAGTCGAGAAGTCAAATGCGAGTCGGGCCAAGTGCCTTTTGCATTCACAATAGCCTTGAACGACTTATGGAAATAACGGGGGCTTCGTACCCTCTTTTCTCCTCAGTTGTGGGGCTATGAGAAGTCAGGGTAGTTGGATTAAGTGAATCTTATGGACGACGCCTAAAGGATCATTTGTAATTGATAGTTACAGACTAGTCATCTTCATTGATGCGTGAATATAACGACTCACAACCCATAATTAATCCAATGTCACCTGGAATTATCGGAAACAACCGTCGAATCGGTATAACAATAAACAAGACATGAAATTCTATGTACGAGGAAAACATCGGGTTTTCCCGGGAAGTTCAACACTTTTATCTATGTGATGTATACAAGGTTTAACAATTATACACGTTTACAAAAATCGACAAGCATACTACGGATCTCCACACTTTTTATAAACAATACTCTTTTCAGAAAATATCAGATTTTTTGGGTTTTCAAACTACATAAAAATCATTATTTTTCAAACATGACTTATGAACTCACCAACATTTCATATGTTGACGTTTTCCAAAATACTTGTATTCTCAGGTAACAGGTAAATTGAAGAATATGTATCCAGTGATGTCACGGTGTTTTGTTTAATTTAGTATCGAACGGTATAAGTTTTGGAAATGTAACGTTTAAAACAATGTACTGAATGTAAACAATATCAGTTGTACTATTTCAATGCTTGGTGATGAATGATGTTATGATTCATGTATAATCATTGTGGATGACATCATGTAGTATCGTAACAGTTGAATACATAGTAAAGAAAGTAAACACAACCATCATATATATAATTTAAGAGTTACATTGTTGGATGATACTTGTTTCAAAAACAAATTACAATATGATGACAAAATGAGTTTAAAACTGACGCCTTAGCATCACTTCTCCAAAAGCTGAAGTTTACCTGTATTACTGAATCCCTGAGAAATACAAGTAGATTTGAAAGAGTAGATCAGCATTTAAGCTGGTGAGTTCATAAGTATTTAATGTCAATGTTTGTATAAATTTAAATGAATTTGTTTGTAGATGTTTGAAAACTCCTAGAAAATCCCATATTTCCTACTAGTATAAAAGTAGTCTTCTACTAAGACCCGACTGTTTCGAATGTTGTTTCTAAAATTCCAATATTTTTCCATAAGTGTAAGGTAGTTAAAAAGTTCCAAAGATTATTATGCAATAGTGTTTTTCATGCCTAGAATAGAAGATTTATGTATGTAAAAGAATCGTTAAGGCATTAGATAACCCCGTAAATCAACATGTTTTTAATACTCCATGTGAGTTTTATAACCATACTACTGAGCCAGACTGGCTGTAACAACGTTCTTTAGGCGTTGGAATGTTATGATGTTTGTCAACCCAGACATGTCGGTCTAACTGTAGCTAACAGTTTAGGTGCGGGATTGTCAATCCCGTATAGATCTATACACAAGTATCACGCTCTCCCTACAAGAGATTATGGTATATAATACAGGACTTTAACTGCATACTTGAAAGTACGTGAAGTTGAATGTCTCACAAAACTTAGTATCAAATAGATTTATGTATGAAAAGTCCATTTATTCTTGTATATGAAAGTATTTCCTTGATATAGTATTTATAGTATGTAAAATCTCATGATTACCTTGTAAACTATACCTATTATAGTTTTTCCAAAAGTGTGTTTCGTTTGAATAGTAAACCCTAGTGTAGTGTCGGCTTTGTATGTATAGTACAACATTTGTAATAACATTATTGAGCATTATACACCAATATATAAATAAAGTGTTTGATATTTGAATAACAACATGTTTTTACTCTTAAAGGACAAAATGTTATTGAATAGGTGTTGCATGCGAACGTTTTCATATGATAGTTATGAATCACATATGATTTGTTATATAAAGATAAGTGTAGTAAGAGTTTAATGTTTTCCACATAAGAGTAACCGTGTGTTTACTTGTATTCCCCCCTTGAAAGTCTATAAAAGCATTTATAAAGTATTTGAAAACGTAGTTGTAGGGGTATGAACTCACTTGATAGATAGAACAAGGTGAAAAGAAAACTGAGCAGAACTTCAACTAGGGAAAGTTGAATTTTTCGGGAATCTCGGGAATCTCGGGAGTGAAAAGCCTTCTTTCGGAACTTAGATATGAAGACATGGGCTTCGGGATGGCTTCGGGGGGTTTAAACACAGAGCTTCGGCACGAGAGAGAGAGAGAGAGAGAGAAGAAATGAGCAATGGAACCCACCATCTTCGGCTGCTATTTATAGCCCTAATTTGGGCGCCACGTCGTGGTACACGTCACAGTGTCGTGGTGAGGGATTCTATCCTCTTCCGTTGATGAGACATTTGCTGACGCACCTGGCACCCATCAATCACAATACCACGTGGTGGCTTCTTCACCACGTCGTGGTGGGCCTGACAGCCTCGGATTTTGTGCCGAAAACTTGTAAAATTCGTAACTTCCGCGTACGAGCTCCGTTTTTAACGTTCTTTATATCCACGTGTAGGTGATATTATGCTCTACAACTCTTGTTTAGACTCCGCCGGCAAAATTTGACTTTATTTTTATTTTTATTTATTTTTAACGGGCCGGGACACGAGAAGTCCGTTAAAAATCCATAACTTCTTCATGTGAGGTCCGTTCTCGTCAGACTTTATACCGTTGTGCTACTATTGTTGAGATCTTCGATTCTCATTTAGGTGGTATTAGCTAAAAATCTCTCGATCTCTATTTCAAGTATTTTAGCTGTCTGCTACTATATTCAGAACTTGGAAAAATCATAACTTTCTCATACGAAATCAGATTTGGACGTTCTTTTATATACGCATACGGTCTAATGATATCTACAACTTTCATTTAGATACCTAAGGCTAAATATAATTGTATTGAATCTTCGCGTTTTACGTTTATCAGTATTGCCAGTTTTTACTGTGACTCTTAGATTGGTCATAACTTCTTCGTTATAACTCGGTTTTTAGTGTTTTTTATATTTCTGAAACCCTTGATACGATGTTTATCATTTTATGTAACCCAATAGAGACTTTTGAACATTCAAATTTTGATGCAAATTTCATTACACTAAGAGAGATTACAATCCTTGACTTTGTAGGTCATTACATTGATTTGAAAATGTCGGGTTGTCACACCCCTTAATTAACCTTTTAAATGTTTTTAAATGCCTTTAAGGGGGGAATACAAGTTGAATCATATTAGTTAATATATCAATCACATGTGATTAATAACTAATACATTAATGGATTTACTTCGCTTTTAACTGTTTTACCAAGCATACTACTTCAAATGACTTCCTCAAACGTTTTTACATGTTAAACTCTTTATCAAACTGTCTTACATACTGTATCTTTCTTTTCAAACTCTGTTACAATTGTGTTTCAAACAAAGGATTTCTTATACTTTAAACTGTTCCTATCAAACAAACTGCTTTTAAATCATTTTATAAACTGACATCAAGTCATCAATTCTTATTTATTAAAATTTTCAAAGGTTTTACAAAACTTCTTTTAAACTTTTATATTATCAAATGCATGCCTATATATGCATAGTTATATAAGTAATGTTTAAAGGACTTAGGACTGCTACCTCGCTTTAATTCCTTTTCCTTGTCTGGATGTGGCCTTAGGGTATCGGTTATTTGTCCGAATGTCATCTAAATATTAGTTATATATTATGTATACATACATAGACATAGAAGTTCTACCAGTCAATTCAGTACCTTTGGGTAGCAAAGGCATACTTTCGGTTATACACGTACATTACTAGTAACTATAATAGGTATAGTTAGGAGATTCTACTTACTATTCCTAGTACAAGGAATCACACAACAGTCAGTTCATTCATAAGTCTATACAAATATATTACATACTATATGAAGATATACTATTACATACTAAATGAAGAGATACTATTAAATACTATATGAAGAGATACTATTACATACTATATGAAGAGATACTATTACATACTAAATGAAGAGATACTATCACATACTATATGAAGAGATACTATTACATACTATATGAAGAGATACTATTACATACTATATGAAGAGATACAATTACATACTATACGAGACTGACCATTCTACACCCGCCTGTTAGCTACAGTGGGAAACTGCACGTCGACGGATGTCTTCGGTTGTACTGTTCGGCGAGTTACCACGCGGTGTTTATCCTAAGACAAAAGGATACGATTTCAATAATTATATTATTTTCCTTATTACCTTTATTTTGTGACACATTCACATAATCGATGAGGTAGACTATATTTTAATAATAATAGTTGTACAAGGGAAAAACCTTCATTTTTGCAGAGGTTCAAACCTTCAAAACAGTCGGGTCTTGGTAGATGTGACATCCCCAAAATCTCGGCCAGAAAAGACCGATTTCATTTATGCTTTTTAAAACATTTTCAGAGTAAATCCATTTGATTTTTAAAAGAGATGTGGAATTTGTTCCCAAAAACAAAACATGATAAGATAGATATTTATCAAAACATTTCATATAGAAATATGATTTCATTTCATAATCAAAAGTCGGGATGTCATGTTCCGATACAGATCGCAAAGCATAAACGATTTCATTACAAGTCATTCAACAAATATATACATATGCAGACTTGTAAACAAAAATGACTTGATGATTCGCCCATCTTAAGCTCTTGCGCCACTTAATTAAACTGAGTGGGTCAGGCTTGGGAGCCTGGTGAGCATATAGGGTTTTCAAACCCACAATAATTATATTTAATTTCATCAATCAACAATAAACCCGATTACCCATTCCCGTTATCCTCACTTTACGTTCCTAAAAATAACGTCTATTATAAGGAACTTATTTCAGGATTTTCATCGGGACGGACATTACTGCAGAGGGGCTTCCTCAACAATAAGTGTCCTAAAGGCAACCATGTGGGGGATAGAGTACACCGGTGAACACGTCGTTCACAACACCTACAGGTAATGAGCCTGCTAGTGTTCCACAGGACAGTCTAGAATAGTCTGTGGTCGTCATCCATACTATGCTGAATGACTAGAATAACACCAATAACACCGAGGCCTCTCATCTGTTTATTACACACCAATTATCTACCCATGTTCTACCCAACATATTAGTAGATAAAAATATACATTTTTATACACTGTTTAAAAACTTGTATAGCATGCTTTAATCAATACATATTCCACATAACAGATGAGGCATACACACATAACACGTATTTCATAGAGAATATACATTCACACATATAACCACAAAATATATACACGTAGCACGTATTTTATATTAAATACTTCATAATATTGCGTTGGAGAGAAAATAACTACACACTCACTTGATCAGAAGATGATCCGACAGTACTACGGCTTATAGAAGTAGCGTCTCTCCGTAGATCTAGAAGACCTTCACAAAAACCGGCTCCTCCCGGGCAAGGCTTCGGCTCGGGAATAACGCTCCTCGGGATTCTCGGGGCTTCGGATCTCGCTTCGGGGCTCGGGAATAATACCGGGGCTTCGGGGTATAAATGGCACGCAAATCGAGGCAAAAGATGAGAGAAGATGAAGAATTTGTAAAAGAAAACTCGGCTGCTTCGGACCTCCTTTTATAGGTGTTGAACCCTCGCACGTACGCGGGGCGTACGAGGCTACGCGGGGCATACGCCTCGGTGGTCGTCAGCGCTTACGTCGTCGGGCCCTCTACGTCATTGCTTACGACTTCGGACTACTCGAGTGCCCCTCGCTGTACGCGGGGCGTATAGCAGTACGCGCTGCGTACTTCGGATAGACCGCCTCATCCTTCTTCGGATAATATCGGAGTTAAAATAAAAATAAATATTAAATATTTATTAAACTTCAAAAATTTGTATCTCCTTCATACGAACTCCGTTTTCGACGTTCTTTATATCCACGCGAAGGTGAGACTACGCTCTACAGCTTTCGTTTAGACTCCGTCGGCTAATTTTGACTTTTATTTTTATTAATTATTTTTAGAAGGCTCGGACAGGAAAACTTCGTTATAAAATCATAACTTCTTCGTCCGACGTCCGTTCTCGCCTATCTTTTCATCGTTTCGCTACTAACAACGAGATCTTCGATTCTCATTTAGATTGTTTCGGCTAGAAATCGCTCGATCTCAAATCGAGTATTCGGGCTGCATACTGCCACGTCGAAACTTCAGAAAATCATAACTTCATCATACGAAGTCAGATTTGGGCGTTCCTTTTATGCATGCTCTCGGTTTAACGAAATCTACGACTTTCGTCTAGATCGCTAAGGCTAAATATCGCTCTATCTGAAATTCATGTTTTACGTCACTCGGCGTCGTGCCGGTTCTGCCGCGAAACTTCGACAGGTCATAACTTCTTTGTTATAACTCGGATTTTGGCATTCCTTATATCTCCGGAATCCTTGTTTCAACCACTACATCTTTATGCAAAGATATAGGGCATATCTAATACTTTAATTTTGACGCTTATTTTATTCTTAATTTAATTACATCACATAATTCACAAATTCACAAATAATACATTTTATTATTTCAAATTGGGGTTACAATGGCTAACCTAGACTATTACATTGCTAAAAATGGCAAGCCTAGAAACACGGGCGTTACAGTAGAAGACTACTTTTTATACTAGTAGCAAATATGAGATTTTCTAGGATTTTTATACTTATACAAACTTTTTCTCAAACAATTACAAGTCTTTCATTATAGTTTTTACAAATCAATGACACTAAAATACTTATGAATTCACCAACTTTATGCTGATCTATGCTTTCAAAATAACTTGTATTCTCAGGTCACCAGTAGACACGTACGATGGCCAGGTTTTGAGAAGACGGAGCAGTCAAGACTCGTCTTTTATTTTGATTACTTATGTTCATGTCTTTTTCTATGAAAGAACACACATGTATTAAAATCTTACTACTAATGCAATGGATGATGTTGTTTCTTGTTTACTACTTTACACTGTTGTGATACTTTGCATGACGTCCTCCGCCCCAGAACGTTTCCGCCGTTCTTGGTTTTGGGGTGTGACAGATTGGTATCAGAGCATTGTTTATAGTGAATTGAGTATATCAACCCATAAAAGATATACAGACTATAAATACAATGGGATTTAGAAATACTCTGACCAAGAGTTCATACTTTTAAATAATAAAATATTTAACTAAGTATACATGCCTGCATTCATACTAAAATCAATGTCACGATGACAGAAACAAAAGTATTACGATTGTTGAATATCACAAGTAAGCTCGGGGATGTATGGTCAGTCCTAAGAGTGGCATAGCCTGATCAACTATGCTGGTCCGAGGAGTGATTAGCATATGCCCAAGAATGGTTGTGATATGGCAACAAGTCTAAAAACTTACCAACACTACTACAATGAAGACAATAGGAATATTTCGTGTTACTATAATTACTTAGTTGAGAACTAAAAAGATCTTCATTAGTAGGTCAATAGTTGCTAAGTGGATACACTAAGGTTATATGCAACTAGGATGACAAAGACTTAGAATCTGTGAAATTTTGCTTTACCCCTGTTCCTTGTGAATTTGGAGTTAAGGTCACTTATTCAAAGGCCTATCCTATTTTGATTACATATAACTGGTATGCACTTTACAAATAGTGAAGTAACTAATGAAGATTATCTTATAACTATCTAGTTAGTACGGGTCTAATAAGTATTTCTTTACCCCAATTCTCGTGTAGATAACATGGCTAGACTCCATCCCCACGACGATTCGTACCTTCCGAACGAAGGCAATGATGGATGATTTGAAGAAGAGCCAGAAGATGATCATCCAATCCATTTAGATGATCACCATGCTGAAGACATTTTGGATGGTGCTAACTCCGAGCCCGAGGTTGAGAACCTACCCCCGATAGCTCCCATTCCAAATCCTAACCCTCATCCGGCTTTTCATGGCCCGACGCCTCCTTGGGTAGAATTCTTGGAAACATGGAGCGAAGAACAAGATCAACCTATGTCGTTTAATGGAGACCAAAGCTTTTACAACTTAAGCAAAGGAGTCTCAACAGACAGAATTATGCCAATCCTGGTCCGTAGGGTTGCCCAAAACGAAATTCAGGGCTAGACGGCACTCCAGCGTATCGCAGAGGTTGATGCCAACGAAGGAATGCATACCATCTGCACCAATCGCCTTGAAAATGCTCGTGAGAGATCTGAGAGAGACCATGAGGCCCTGCTGCAAGCAC
This sequence comes from Lactuca sativa, assembly GCF_002870075.4. Lineage (NCBI taxonomy): Eukaryota > Viridiplantae > Streptophyta > Magnoliopsida > Asterales > Asteraceae > Lactuca > Lactuca sativa. The sequence goes on from NC_056624.2 coordinate 58,334,034, forward strand.
TAGCTGAAACCCGAGCCAAAGTCATAGAGCTCCGAGTATGCCAGAGAGTATACGAAAGATACCTGCTTGATATGAATCGTCAACTGGCTGAACTAAGGGTTCACCACAGGGATGACCGTCACCAGTAGGACATGGTTTACTTTCCTTCCTTATTTTAAGGAATCATTTACCTGTCTATGTCGTATATAGCACTTTTCTATGCAACTATCTTGTATTGTAAGTACTTTTAGTTAGGCCTTTATGCTGTCAAAGTTTTCCTACTCCTAATATGATGTGAGGCCTACTCCAAGGCCAATTTTCCTCGAACTTATTACATCATAAATATCAATGATATTGATATTCGGCTAATTTCTGTTTCACTCTTTGTTCAAATACTTTCATCATACTATCATTGGAGTCTATCTGAAACTCACTGTAGTCAAGTTATTGGACTATGGTAATTTATCTCCGGGATCATTTCCAATTCTTTTTCAAAGGATGGATCATGTTATCCACCAACCAGTGGTACTTACTCTATGACAACAAATTATGAATCAAATTAAGTCAAATTATGAATCAAAGACATGAAAGCATGCATGATACTTACTCTATGACAACAAAATTTCAATCAAACACTTCATACAAGCACTACAAATAGTCAACAAGCAATTGGAAACACTAGAAGTTCTTGTTTAGGTCCATTTTGGACTAGGACTTCCTTATTGGGCCCAATGGACCAATAAGCTTCCAATTTGACTATCTTGGGCTTAGAACTCTTAAATGGGCTCTAATTGGACCCACTTTCATTTATTTTAACATTTTGGGCCATATTGGGCCTAGAATGAAATAGAATACCTTAATGGACCTTATTGGACCATAACAAATCCAATTAACCTAAATGGGCCATAAAAATTTATTCTCTTTGATAAATAGGACCGTGAGACACCCAATGGGCCGAAAAGCAATCAATAAGCCCATGATTTGGATTTAAGCACCAAAGGCCCAAATCTCCATCTCTCTCCTCTATCTCTCGGCCCAAGTAGTAATAAGAAAAAAGGGAGAAAGAAAAGAAGAATGTGAGAATTAAGGAGGATTAGCCACCTCCTTAATACCTATGGGATATCCAAGCAAATATCACATGTATCCATGCATAACCTTTCACTTCCCTGTCTCTCTTCTTCTTCTATTACTCTCGGCCGAGAGTATCACACACCCACACATAATCATTCACTTAAGCACTCTCAAGAACACACCACAAATCCCTTCACTTCCCCTTCAAAAATTTCGAGATTTAAGGACTTTGCAAGGAGGATTCTTCACAAAAATCATCATCTTAGGTAAGTTGATGCTTGGATCCACACTCTAGACTCCTTGTTCTATCAAAAATCTCTTGTCAACTCATATGAAATCATGATCTTGCATCTTAGAACCCCCTAAATTCGAGATCCTCCAAGAAAAGGTTGCTAGGGCCGAAAATAACAACAAACTCTTCTCTTCTCTACATCAAAAACCAAATCCACACCCAAGGTGAGCTTCATACCCCCTATTTCTCTATTTTTATAAGTTTTGTGGGGGAGAATACAAGCAAATGTGTAGATCTATGAGTTCATGTATGCCTTGTGTGATTTTCATGCTTGTATGTATGATTTTATATGTTATGTGATGAATATGATAGCTAAAAATACCTAAAATCCGAGATCTACAACTTGATGAATGAAATAAACATAGCTTATACCATTTTACACTAATCAAGTCAATAAAAATAATTTATTTGGTTAGGATGAACATTTTTGGACATAAAACCCATTTTTGGGCTCAAATTGTCAAAAATACAAAAGCTAAGGGCCCAAAACGACAAATGATAATTTCTGGAGGTTGGAAAGAGTCCAAACAGTTTCTAATAAAAATTTTCTGAAAATCAACACTTTTGAGGGGCTTAAAATGTAAATTTTGAACCTAATGGGCTAAAAATGGGCTTTTCGGCCCAATAAGCCCCAAATTGCGAAAATTCTGAAATAGAGGGGCTGACACTTCAAATTTCTATAAAACAGGGGATTACTAGTGTAATAAAACTAATTTAAGGGTCAAAAATGTTTTCAAAGTCAAAAGGGACCAAAAATGCAAAAATTTTCCATTTTGGGCCAAAACTGTAAAGTTGCGAAAATAAGGGTTCCAACCAAGAGAAAATCATTTTTGAAGGACTTAAGCTGTTTATCAAGTGAATCTAGGCTGAAAATGTCTTTTTAATAAGTTTTGACACTAAAGTGTCAAGAAAAATGGTTTAAGGACTAAAATGAAAATTCTTTTATATAAAGGGTTAAAAGTGTAAATTTTATCCAAGAAGGGTCATAAAAAGGTAAACTCTTTTTTTTTTAAAACAATAAATCCCTTAAGATAAAATACGAGTACCACGACTACCGACGAAACGTAATAACAAATACGCTTTCAACACCAATATCGTTGCCAAACGAATTGATTCGGTCTCGAATCAATTACGAATAAAAAATCAATAAACAATAAGTACTTCAATAAACACGCGAAATTCACGAGAAGTCAATATTCAATCGTTGGGCTTGAAAGTTTCAAATCGTGCTTGTTGGGCCTAGCTAGCCCAATGACATGATCTTTGAGCCCGAAGGGAACGCGCTTACATGTTATTTGGCCTTCTATGACCTAATTGCATGTAAAAGGACTTTCAATAGCTTTATTGTGTTATTGGGCCCCAAGGGCCCATTAGTACTGCTAGCAAAGTCGAGAAGTCAAATGCGAGTTGGGCCAAGTGCCTTTCGCATTCACGATACCCTTGAACGACTTATGGAAATAATGGGGGCTTCGTACCCTCTTTTCTCCTCAGTTGTGGGGCTATGATAAGTCAGGGTGGTTGGATTAAGTGAGTCTTACGGACGACGCCTAAAGGATCATTTGTAATTGATAGTTATAGACTAGTCATCTTCATTGATGCGTGAATATAATGACTCACAACCCATAATTAATCCAATGTCACCTGGAATTATCGGAAACAACCGTCGAATCGGCATAACAATAAACAAGACACGAAATTCTATGTACGAGGAAAACATCGGGTTTTCCCGGGAAGTTCAACACTTTTATCTATGTGATGTATACAAGGCTTAACAATTATACACGTTTACAAAAATCGACAAGCATACTACGGATCTCCACACTTTTTATAAACAATACTCTTTTCAAAACATATCGGATTTTCTGGGTTTTCAAACTACACAAAAATCATTATTTTTCAAACATGACTTATGAACTCACCAACATTTCATATGTTGACGTTTTCCAAAATACTTGTATTCTCAGGTAACAGGTAAATTGAAGAATATGTATCCAGTGATGTCACGGTCTTTTGTTTAATTTAGTATCGAACGGTTTAAGTTATGGAAATGTAACGTTTAAAACAATGTACTGAATGTAAACAATATCAGTTGTACTATTTCAATGCTTGGTGATGAATGATGTTATGATTCATGTATAATCATTGTGATGGTATTCAATTGAGTCACAATAGCCCTTCGACGTTTCTGCCGTCTGGTTCGGGGGTGTGACATGTAGTTAATCTAAAGTACTGAAACTCTGTTAAAAGTTGCACTGTTGTGTTTTGTCTGTAACGCCTTTATGATCTAGTCTAATGCCTTTATTTAAAAGTGAGTCTGATACTATTAGATAACTTGAGTCTATTCGATCCTCATAGTGTCAGTCTCATGTAAAAATTCTTTTTACTCATAATCGCCTTTCTAACGAAGCCGTCATTCCAGAACTCCAAGCTACTCATGTGTGAGATATCCTATGTTTCATAATCTTCCCGAAGAAACCTCTCCGGAGTACCACTCGTACAGTACGTCAAGTTCAATCCGAAGACCCTTACGGTTGATCTATTGCTGAAGAATGTGTAGACAAGGGTGATATATAATCAAGGTTCTACAGGTTTAGAATTGATGATTCCGCTTTAACTTCTTTTCCTTGTTTGTATGTGAGCTTAAAGAAGAATCATTTACTTGAATACCTTTTCAGTATTAATTATACATGACTCATATACGCGAATCTGTGATTGATAAACCAAGTATGACTCCTAATATGAACTTCAGGACGGAGACTGCTCAAGACTACGAGTGATTGTGTTGTCATGCGAATAAACTTAGAATCCAATCAAATGCCATCTCGTTGATCGGGGACAAGAGATGTAGATAGAACAGAAAAACCTATCCTATTCCTTACTATGTGAGTAATCGTACTTTCTTTTGAATCTTCCCGATATCCTTCCAGAAGAACTCCCAGGACTACCTCTAGGACGTCAAGGTCAACTTTGGAATCAAATTAGTTGCAGGGGCTACCCTCGTAACCGAATCTCCCTATAGTCTAGCACCTACAAAGATGCAAGAACTGTCCGGTCAAACTTCACAAACTGCTCAACAACGTCTTATTAAGACCGAGCTCCTCACCCTTGGGAACTCCAATCTAGTTCATCAAGAAGAAAGACGAATTGTTTAGTATGCGCATCGACTACAGAGACCTCGACAGGATTTTCATTAGGAATTATTACCCTCTGCCTCGCATAGATGGATCGTTTGACCAGCCGCCAGGAACGAATTACCCTTCGAAGATTTATCAGAGATCCGAGTATCACCAGTTATGAGTGTTAGAGGAGGATATCCCGAGGACGGCCTTCCAAACACGATACGGACACTATGAGTCCGTAGTGATACCTCTCGGATAAGATCAATGCGCCCGTAGTATTCATGAACTTAATGAATAGGGTATGTCGTCCTTACTTGGATCAGTTTGTCATATTCTTTATAAATGACCTACTTATCTACTCTTGTAGTAAGAAAGAGCATATTAGCACCCACGACTCAACCTATCCTGCGAACTCAGTAATGTACATTCTACTTCCCACTCCTTGAAACTTGAAAAAGTACCTTTCCGTCAGGACTCTTGTAATCCCACTCAACGATATTGAGTTCAATGAGAGCCTCACCTTCGTGGAAGAACCGTAGTAACCATGGACCGAATGGTCAAGCAGACGAAGCAAAGCCGCATCCCATTAGTGAAGGTTCGCTGGAATGCCAAGCAAGGACCTGAATTCACTTTGGAGTGCGAGCATCAATCGAAACTGAATTATCCTCATCCCTTTACTTGGTTATTCGTAACTACTTCCTAGCTTAAACTCTAATTTTGGGAAGAAATTCCTTCTAACCGGGGGGGGGGGGGGGGGGGGGGATGATGTGATAACCCTAAATTTCTATTCTGTACAACCATTTGCTTCAATAGAAGTCAAAACTGTTTCTGCAAACTTTTAAGCTTTTTGGAGTCAGTTTGAGTGTTCTAAAGCCTAGTACTGCAAGAGATAACTGGAGAGAGGATACTTTAGGGTAAAGTGTGCAACAATTAAGTTCCAAAACTCCAAGAGTTTAGACTTTACGGCCCAAATGGTATTGAGGCCGTAAACCCTAAAGACTATATAAGTGACACTTAGTCATTTTATCACTTTTTCACATTTTAAAGTTTAGAAAACATTTCTCTCTCAAGTATCATCCAATTCTTCTTCAAAATCTTCAAGAAAGTAAGTGTTTTCTACCTTTTTTAGTTGATCTCTTCCTTAATCTAGTGATCTTACATGATTTCATCCATGAAATCATTCCATTTGTTTAGATCTTCAAGCATTCTTCATTTCACCAAGAACACACACTAGTGTTCTTGGGCCGTGAACTCCCTTTCAAGCCCCTTTATTGTAAGTATTCTTACCTTAGAGTGTTATAAGGCTTGTTTCACTTCTTATTCAACTAGAAAACACAAAGAAACATAAGATCAAAGATGTTTACGGCCAAGGAATGTTCTTGGGCAGTAAACCCGAATAGACGGGGCAAAGTGAGCCCTAGTCCCTTCCTTAGCGTTGGATACTAGTCTAGATCACTTCCTTGAAGTGTTTAGGACCTTAAACATCAAAAAGACCATGAACACATAGAGTTTACGGCCGTAAACCCATGAGGAATGGTTCATGGGCCGTAAACTCTATAAAGTGGTGCCATTGCGCCACTAATGCTTCCTAAGGCTTAGACTTGAAGTAAGGATACTTCTTTATGACTTATAAGACCTCAAAGCACCAAATGGTACTAAGTACCATGGGTTTACGGCCGTAAACTCATGTACCATGAGTTTACGGCCGTAAACTCATGGGGGAAATGACCTTAGGCCGTAAACTCCTTAAGGAGTGGTCCTTGGGCCATAAACTCAAATGCAATGCCATACAACCTTTAGATGCAACACTTTGGTACCTATAGCACTTGAATCAAAGTGTTTTTATTTCCTAGGGTGTCTAAACTTAGTTAACTAGTTGTTAAATGACTAATTGGATACATATATGTGTTCTTATATGTTATTTAGGATCATTGTGTGTGTTCAAGTCTTCACTTGACACCCAACACCTTGTCCAACACTTTCGTACAATCCACTTACTACAGGTGAGTTCATACCCCTTAATTAACTTTTTAAATGTTTTTAAATGCTTTTATGGGGGGGGAATACAAGTTGAATCATATTAGTTATTATATCAATCACATGGGATTAATAACTAGTACATAAATGGATTTACTACGCTTTTAGCTGTTTTACCAAGCATACTACTTCAAATGACTTCCTCAAACATTTTACATGTTAAAATCTTTATCAAACTGTCTTACATACTGTATCACTTAGATTACTAGTAAGCTACCATATGGGTAGTTCAGGAAGATACTAGAACCATTACTAGAACGAGATATCATACAATAAGTCAGTTCATTCATGAGTCAATACTTACTAGAACATTACTGTACCTTGCATGTACAACTATACTAGGACGAGAACACATACATCTATACTAGAACGTTTACATTACTATACTTGCTAGATAGGGAGAACACACATTACAGCTAGCACACGTTGAGCATTACAGTACAATTACTATACTTGCTAGATAGGGAGAACACGCATTACAGCTAGCACACGCAGAACCTTACTGTACTCTACTATAATATTTACATTATTATACTTATAGGAGTACTTGTGCATAGATATATCAGTAGGAGTCCTATTACATTTTATATGTATCGACTCTGTTATCAAATCCTCATTCTTACCTTTAACTTGTGATACAATCACATATTCGACGAGATAGAATGGATTTATTATCCTAGTGCCAGAGGATACGAATTGGGGGATTGACCATTCCTAGAATCTCTGTTAGCTACAGAGGTAAAAGCACATCCACGGATGTCAAACGGTTGGTACCATTACAGGTATACGATTAAGGGATTAACTATTCCTATACCTAGCTGTTAGCAACAGAGGTAAGAGTACGTCTACGGATGGCTTAAAGTTAACGATGATAGTTACCCTAGTACCAAAGGGTAGTATTCAGATTAGTTATATTATTACCCATATGTTATGACTCATTCACATAACCAATGAGGTAAATTATATTTAGGTGTCCTAGTACCAAAGGATACAATTTCTTATAATGATAATAATAGTAACACAATTAGATCTTGGTAGAAGATTACAAAGAGAACAGTTAAGTCTTGGTAGAAGACTCCTTTTGTTACTAATAGGAATCATAGGGATTTATAGGGATTTTCAAACATTTACAGTTGATCTACAAACATTTTCATACTTATACGAGCTTTCTTTCAAAGCAATGTCAAGTCTTAAAAATTATAAGTTTTTACAAATTAAGACACATTAATACTTATGATCTCACCAGCTTTATAGCTGATACTCGCTTTCAAAATTACTTGTATCCTCAGGTCATCATAGATAGGTACCGATGCAAGGAGAAAGGAAGATGGAGCTTATTCAAGACTTATCTTTCATTTTGATTTATGCTTTAGTGTTTATCAAAATTTGACAGAATACAATTGTATAATAATTATTTTATTAATGCAATGGATGATGTTGTTGCTTGTTTACTACTTTACATTGTTGTTGATATTATACATGACGTCCTCCGCCCCAGAACGTTTCCGCCGTTCTTGGTTTTGGGGTGTGACAGATTGGTATCAGAGCATTGTTTATAGTGAATTAAGTATATCAACCCATAAAAGATATACTAACTATAAATACATAAGGGATTTCAAATACTCTGACCAAGAGTTTATACTTTAAATAATAAAATATTTAATAAAGTATACATGCTGCATTCATACTAAAATCAATGTCATTAGGACAGTACAAAAGAATTACGATTGTTGGGCAACACAAGTGGGGTTAGAGACATATGGTCAAAACTAGGAAGATATAGCCTGATCACCTATATTATCCGAGGGTTGACTAGCATGTGCCTAAGTTTAAGTGTGTGGTTGCAACAATGCTAAAATCTTACCAACCCTACCACAATGAGAACAATAGAACATAACAATAAATTTAAAATACTATAGGTGTATTTTGGTGTTACTATAAGTACTTTATACTTGAGAATTAAAACGGGATCTTCATTATTAAGTTGAATAGTTGCTAAGTGGATACACTGAGGCTACATGTAATTAGGATGTTATAGACTCAGAATCTGTGATAATTTTGCCTTACCCCTATTCTGTGTGAATTTGGAAATAAGGTCACTTATTCAAAGGTCTATCCCGTTTAGATTACACATACCTGGTATGCACTTCACAAGTAGCGATGTAACTAGTGAAGGTTTTCTAAATAATCATCTAGATAGTTCGTCTAATAATTATCCTCTTACCCTAAATTCTCACATAGAAATCATAGCTGGACTCCATCCCCTTGACAACGAGTATCTTCCGAATGAAGTCATAGTTGGTTGATTTGGAGAAGAACCAGAGAATGATTATCCTATCCCCTTGGATGCTCACCGTGATGAAGACCTTTCGTATGATACTAACCCCGAACCAGAGGTTGAGAACCTACCCCGAGCAGCTCCCGTTTCAATTCCTAACCCTCTTCCGGCTTTTCATGGCCCGACCCTGAGTGAGTGGAATGCTTGGAAACAGGGAGCCAAGGACAAGATCAGCTTATGCTATTTGATGGCGACCGAAGCTTTTACGACTTGAGCAATGGGGGCTCAGCAGATATAGTCTTGCCAATCTTGGTCCGCAGAGTGGCCTGAATTGAGATTCAAGACAGGACAGCCCTACGTCAGATTTCAGAAATAGTCGCCTATGCTAGAATGCATACCCTCCACACCATTCATCTAGAGGATGCTCACGAGAGATCAGAGAGAAACCACGAAACCCTGCTGCAAGCACTGGCTGAATCACGAGCCAAAGTCTTAGAACTCCGAGTACGCCAGATGGCGTTCGAAAGACACCCGTTTGACATGGAACGTCAATTGGCTGAACTGAGAGTTCACCAGAGGGATGACCGTCGCCAGTAGTAGACGCGTTACTTTATTTCCCTTATAAAAAGGAATCGTTTTCTGTCTATGCCCGATGTGGTATTTTCTATGAAATTATCTTGTACCGTAAGTACTTTAGTTAGGTCTTTATGCTGTCAGGAACTATCTTCTGTGGATATGATGTGAGACCTTTAAAAGGTCATTTTCCAAAATTGTTACATCGTGAATATCAAAGATATTGACAGCCGGCTAACTTCTGTGTCACTCTTCATCCAAGTACTTTTACCTTACTTTCATTGGAGTCTATCTGAATCATACTTTAGTCAAGTCATTGGACGATGGTGATTTATCTCCAGAGGCATTTCCAAGTCTCTTTCAGTGGTTGGATCTTGTTATTCACCAACCCACGATACCTCAGCCTGAACGACAAACGTCTTGAGACCATTCTACGAACATACTTCCATTCCGTACTAAGACTGCATCATAGGGATGTAGGTCAAACCTTAGCGAACATACATTCATACTTTACCAGGACTGCATCATAGAGATGTAGGTCAAACTTTCGAGATCATACTCTTACTCTTTACATGAACAATCTAAGTACATCAGGGTCAACCAGAATCGCTCACAAATCTTTACTCTTTCGTGTTACAGAATCATGTCGTCATCCGGAAACAACTAGCCAAGCAACGAGACCTCTACTTTTCCCATGGACGTCACTACCTTTCAAACGGCATTTACAGCTTCCGTAGTGGCTGCCGTAACCGCGGTCATTGCGCACCGTAGCACTATCAACACGGTCGATACTGCTGATGGGAATGAAGTTCCCAATCATGATATCCATCCAGAGAGTCACCAAACAGTAACAGTCACAGGCTCGCAAAGCCAGAAACCAGAGAACAAGAAACGAAAGCACCAAGCCCGGAAAGAAGGCAAGAGAGCTCAAAAGCTGGCTATACAACAGCAGCAAGTGGAAACCCCTGCCGTTCCCATACCGCGCAGGTCATATGAGGGAAAACTCCCGAAGTGTGATAAGTGTAGTTTCCATCATCATGGGGCTTGCCATGAGATGCAATGTTGCAATTGCCTAAACATAGGGCATCATGCTCGTGACTGTGGAGCACCGAAACGACCCGTCACTCAAGTCCCTTTCATCGAGACTAACCCTGCGTACAAGATGAGTTATAACGCAGAACGATTTAAGAAGCAATTTTCAAGGTGGAGTAACGAGGAAGGCACTTGTGTCCACATAACACTAGCTAAGCACCGTAATCCCGTCACCAAAGCTAGTACTAGCCAGTCATGCCACCAATGTGGTGAGATGGGGCACTTCAAGAAAGATTGCCCGATAACAAAGAACTCTGGCATAGATGGGAGGATTCTCAGGATCACAGTTGTAGGAGAGCCTGCTCAGGAACCACGTTAATGTATTTAAGGCGTTTCGTTGTAACAAACTTATAAACTATCTAGAACTAGTGCAACTAGAGTCTTACCTTTTGCGAGATCCTATCTGTATAAGGAGTCTCGTGCTGCGTATACTTGCCTTTTTGTAGTATATCTTATTCGCAGCAATAGTCTTGTGGTAAATCTAAAGTACTGTAACTCTGTTCATAGTTGCACGGTTGCCTCTTGTCTGTAAACGTCTTATGTTCAAACCTAATGTCTTAAATTTCAGTATGATCCCGACATTATCATACGACTCGATTAAATTTGATCCTCGCGAAAACAGCTTCATACGTACATCCCTATCTTCTAGATCACTTTTCCAGCGAAGCCGTCATATCAGAACGCCGAAGTACTCATTCCAGGAGTACCTCTTAGATAATTTCTTTCCGAAGAAATCCCCGAAGTACTCATTCCAGGAGTACCTCCTAGTTAATTTCTTTCCGAAGAAATCCCCGAAGTACTCATTCCAGGAGTACCTCCTAGTTAATTTCTTTCCGAAGAAATCCCCGAAGTACTCATTTCAGAAGTACCTCTTAGATATTTTCTTTCCGAAGAAATCCCCAAAGTACCACTCATGCAATACGTCAAGTTCAATCCAGGAATTCATGCGGATGATCTATCACTAAGGAAGGTATACATAAGAGTGTTATATAATCAAGGTTCTACAGGTTTAGAATTAATGATTCCACCTTAACTCTTTTCCTCCTTGGGATGTGAGGGTAAGGAAGAATCAGTTATTCGACTACCTTTTCAATCTTAATTATATACGACTCGTATACACAAAATTGTGATCGTGAAGCCCTGTATGAATTCTAAAATGGACTTCAGGACGGAGAAACTGCCTAAGTATACGAGTAATCACATCGTCATGTGAACAAACTTAGAACCCAGTACGACTCCCGAAAACAGATCACCCTATAGTTTAAACACCCATGGAGATGCAAGAACAGTACGAACAACTTAACGATCTACACAGAAATAGAATTAGAAGACTAGGCTTCTCACCCTAGAGAACCCCGGTCAGATTCTTCCAGAGATCGATGGATCGCATCGTATGTGCCTCGGATATCGAGGACTCCGTCAAGATTTTTATAGAAATCGTGATCTCTGCCTCGCATAGACAAAATGGTTGAGCGAACGTAAGGAAAGAAACTACTTCCAGGAATGGATCTGAAATCCGAATATCACCAGTTCGAGTGTTAGGGAAGGATGTCCGAAAGACTATCTCCTGAACTCGATACGGACACTTCGAGTTCGTAGTGATACCTTTCGGATAGGACCAATACACCCATGGTTTTCATGAGATAAATGATTAGGGTTACGTCTTTCTTACTTGGATCGATTCTTCATTTCTCCATGAAATGACTTACTTATCTACCCTCATAGTAAGAAGAAAACCCATGAAAACAATTCCTACAGAGGAACTTTTAGCAAAGTTCTCTAGGCACAAGATTTGGAAATTGAAGAGTCAAATTTCTAGGACACACTGTTAGTAATGTGGGAAATTTTGAGTACTCTTTCAATTTTCCAAAACAATTGAGCATTCATCGACACCAGAGACACCGACAGTTTTTCGCCAAATTCTAGGCCTTACCGACCTACCGCCTTAGTTCATTCAGAACTCCTCGCAAGATACAGAAACTCGTACGACTTCGACCCAGCAAGGGGTGGCCTTGGACTGGGAAGTTACGCAAGAAAAGGAACCTTCGAGATTCCGAGTGAGTGACCAAGTTCTTTAGGATAACTCACTCTGAGAATGGCTTAATACACTTCGTAAAGCGTGGAAAGCTAAATCTAAATTTGACAGGACCTCCGAGATTCTTATTAGAATCTGTCCCGTGCCTCGCACAAACTAGACCTACTCCGCGAACTCAGTAACGTACTTTCTACTCTTCGCATCTCGATCGTGAAACCATACCTTTCTGTTTGGACTCTTACAAGTCCACTCGTCGAGATACTTGCCTTCGTATTAGAACCGTAGTGACCCTCGACCGAGAGGTCAGGCGGACGAAGCAACGCCGTCGCCAGTTAGTGAAGGTTCGTTGGAATGCCAACCAAGAGCCCGATTTCACTTAGGTGCGCTAGAACAAATCGATTAGGAAGTTCCTCCTCACGTCTCGATCATTCGTGCATACTTCCTTGCCTAAATTCTAATTTCGGGATGAAATTCCCTTTAACAAGGGGATGATGTGACAACCCGAAATTTCCATTTTAAATCAAACCATTTCAATCCAATAGAAGTAGAGCAGTTACAGTGAAAATTCAGACTTATGGAATAAGTTGGCAGTTTTCAGGGTTTTACGCCTAAGGAGTTATTAGGAGAGTGGATGCACTAGGATTTTGTGCAACACTGTAATTCCATTTCTCTAGGTCATTAGAATCCATTCCGAGAATAGAAATATTTTCTGCCAAAAATATCAGGACTATAAATAGAATTCTGAACCAAATTGGTTCATTAGTTAAATTCCAAATAGAGAAAAGTCAATTTCTCTCTCACGGATCTTCGGGTTTTCAACCCAGATTGTGAGTCTACTTTCATAGATGTGTTTTAATACTTGTTATATGCTTAATAACATTATTTACATGTCCAAAGTACAAGATCCGGGAGTTTACCGCCCAAGAACGTTCTTGGGGAGTAAACTCCAAAATCAAGCCTAAAGGCCACCTAGTCCCATTTCCGTGTTAGGCATCTAGCTAAGGACCTTAAGTATGAACATTAGAGGCTAGAAACAAATCAAGACCACTTAGTTTGAGGAGTTTACGGCCAAGGAAC